>NC_081441.1:4308355-4432918 GCF_007210705.1 Tigriopus californicus | reverse complement strand
CTCTTGATTGCTGCTTCATTTAATTTGTTGCAGCTTATGATCAGATGAACAATCAAACCCCAAATAACTTAATCTAAGTTTGTAGCAATAATATCAAATTCAGCCCCAAAGGGAGCTGCTGTTCAGCTAGCCATACCTGCCACCATGAGGTTAATCCAGCCAAAACCAAAATCATTTATTGAACAAAAATGCGCCCTGAAGGTGAAGAAAAACCCCCAGAAGACAATCAATTGTATAGAATAACATTTGTATCAATTTAATGTGTCCTCATGACAAGGATTCAAAAAAGGAAATTTTGATCTTTTGTATATCAAAAGAGGAAAATCGATGGATAATCAAGTAGATTCATTTCTCTGCGACACATTTTGTAACAGAAAAAACGCACCAAAGAGGCCCAAAAAACCATCATTCTGTCATTGTATCACTTTTTTTGAATTTTCAAACATTTTAGTGTTCACAATTTTAGTGTTGGTATATTCGCATTTTTTAAGCTTGCTTTCGTTTTTTTCCTTTTTGCTTTCCTCTTTTTCCAACCCAAAGAAAAATAGTTCACCCAAAAACGCAACTTTTTCTTGTAAAGGTCTCCTCATGACAATGCTATTGTTAATTTAGTTGTCGGAGTTAGTTGGAATTCTTAGCAGTTCAAGACGAAAAATGTATTCATTTTACTTAACTTTTACTTTCATATATAATTTGATCGACCCACGAATTAAAGTTGGCGGATTTGGCTAGCTCATGAATATAAGGTTGATCAGGAATTTTAGTCAAAAATTTGTCCAAATCTGACTGAAATCCTCCTACTGGATCAACATCTACATGATCTACATGCTCCCTTCAAATATTAGAGGGAAGCAAATTAAACAATGAAGGAGCCCGAGAAAGGAGAGAAGTGGACTTCAATGTTCGAACTAGCCTGGATTCTTGAGGACTTGAAGGTGCTCTCAAAACGCACGTTAAGCCTCTACGGTCACTAGAATTGACCCTAAATCCTGGGTTGGGACAAAGCTCATGAATGCTTTTGAAGACGTACAGTATCATATATATTTCGTACCTCCTCTGAATACTGTATTCTTCCAATCTTAAGCAGCAGCGAGCAGCATCCCAAGAGTAGATTTGGTCTAGGACCTCTGCCAGACAACCGGAATTTAAAAAATTATGACCATTCCCACCTTATCTCTATTTTGTATCATCAGCATAGGACTAAGCTTCTGAAGTAGAGTGATAAAGATTTTGAAAAGGAGAGGACCTAAAATGGAGCAGTGTCGAACACCCGACTTGACATCATGTATGTCATTATAGGATCCCTCAGCATTGACTAATCGCTTAGTACCAGAAATGGAACTCCTTAACCAATTGAAAACCATTTGATTTGAAACCTTGGTTGTTAGCTCAAAATTTTGTAAAATAAATTTCATGTTGTCTTCTTGCGTGTCTTTTTTGCTTTTAAACTGGCAAAAAAAATTAAATTTGGTGAGAAAAAAATTAATGGTGCTTTTCATTTTTTTAGTGATTTTTGGCCCTAAAAAATTATTTTTCGAGCCGGATTTTTAAGCTATATTGGAAACAGTCCTTTGGAATGAATAAAAGAACGCCATTTTTTACATCTTGTCAGGATTTTATGTTTTCAAGATAACTAGCAACTTTTAATTCAAAACTCGATTATTCAGCCAAAATAGTGAAAAATGAAAAAAAAAAAACCCAATAACTTAGAAGGATTGGAAAGAGCGGAAAATGTATTTGCATATTTTGGACAGCCTTATTTGGGCTTTGGACGAAAAAAAGGGTAGCTAAAGTCTTTTTATCTTGCATTTTCGAACCAGCTTTGCTTTGCCCTAAATTTCAAAAATTGTGACTGGGCTACTTTTTCTTGAAAAGTCTAACACTATAACACTAGGAAAGTGTAATTTAATGTCCTCGCAGTTGCCTTTATTTCCATCAGTTGTCTGAAGTCCCTAACCGTGGCTCTTTCCATTTGGGCTACAACTATAGTTAGGCAGATCACGGACTTTAAGTAAAAGAGCGAAAAAACGGAACCACTCACTTAATTCAAAATTAGCACTTCATAACATCACAAGTGTTTGTCGAATCAATTATATTAGCCAAATTTAGGCCCAAAATCATCCATATAGTACTCACGAGATGTGGTCAAAGCTATGAATTAATGACCAGGGCCGCAAAAACAATGCAAAAAGAAGGCCAAAAAATGTGCAAAAATGCAGCCATTTTTAGGTCAATTACGTTTTTAAGAATAGTCATTTTTTGGTACTTTCATACTTTCAAGAGGCAGGGGAAAAATCAATCGAGTTTTTAGCCAAAATTTAAAAAAAAAAAACAGAATAAACAAAATAATGCACATTGTGAAAAAAGATTGAAAAAGGTAAAAAATAATGCATTTGCATTTTTCGGACTGCCCTGGTAAAGACTAAGTAAATTCTGAATTTTTTGCCAACTCTCAGTCAGGTTCATAAGCTTTTGACAACAAAACTTGGAACGAACCATTTTACTCGTAAGTGAGGTCCTTACTTTTTTACTTTATTTAAAATAATGGCTCAGTGTTGCGGTGACCAAGAGCAAAGCACTTTGACCAAGAGTAGATCATGGACTTCTAGAGATGTGGATTGGGAACGGAAGTAACAATTTCGTATCTCCTAAACCGTTCACTTTATTCTAAATAAGCACTTAAAACGACCACAAGATCTTGTTGAATAGATGAACTTTGCAGAGTTTCAGCCCCAAACTATCCTTAGGGAACATGTCCAAAGTTGTGTAGTAAACACTACATAAGATTCGAATTTTTGGCCAGCTCTTTGTCGGCTAGATAAGCTTTCGGCAATATAACTTTGAAACGAACCACTGTACAAGCAAACGATATAAAAATGACCCACCTTTAATTGAGGAGATCTACATTCCTTATATTTTTTTACTTTTTATTCAAAAGGCGGCTCAGAGTTTCTGTGACCAAGAGCAGGTCGATTTGGCGGGAAGCTCGTTCACACTCCATATTTCTAGAAGTTTGTGGGAAGGTCCACCAGACAGCGTTTGCATCTCATGGCACCTAATTTGTAATTCAGCATTTTGGTTTCACTGAGCCAAAAATATTTGGAGATTCAAAGGATCAGTGCTACCATTTCGTTCCAATATTGTACTTTTTTTACACTTTTTATACAGAAAATTGTAACTGGTTGTTTTTTGTTTTTTGAAATTTTTGTGCATGTAAGATCGTTCTAAACTATGACCAAGCACCAATGCAAAAAAAAATTGTAACGAACAAAACCATTTGCTTTCGATTTTTTTTCTCTAAAAGGAGAATCTTTCCTTGTGATATCACAACAGTTCATACAATACATGGTATATCAATATAGAGTGTTTTTTTGTTAATCTTAAAAATACAGATGAAGACCTAAGCACCATAAGTTTGGCCTGATTGTGTCTGAAAAATATAGAATCCTGGTCTAAAAGCAATGTATATTTGGCATTCTCTACCACTTTGAAGTGTTATTATGCCTAAAACGTTGTAAGTTTGATATTGAAAATCGATATTAAATCTTTGGGAAATTGAATCAACGTATAACTGGGGCATTTTGGGGCTTAAAAACGCTGAAATTTAGACCAATAAATCTCACGCAACTAAGTAATGGTGGAAAAGATGATATCATGATTTATATTCAAGAGCTAACTAAGTGTGCTCCCAATTTACATTGAATAGGTTTTTGAAAATTTCAGTTTTTATAATGTTTTAAGACATATAAGTTTTTTATGTGGGCTAGAATTCCATAAAGCAATAAAATCAAAAACTGTTCCCTATGATTTTTTGAGGTAGAAAAATGCTAAGATGTGTTTGGGAATTTCCATCAAAACTTGATAGGGCTTTTTGAACACCGTGTGAATTTGTGATGAAGAGAAATTGAAGTTTCAATCACATTTATCGGCATTTGTAACTAATCATATAACTTTGCCAATGTTGTTGGATTTGAATATAATTCTTGCCATATAATTGACTATATTACAATAATGAATGCCTTTACAAGGCATTCATTTACTGATTCAATTATAAAAAGTTTAGTTTCAAATGTTATGATCTTATCACTTTAGGCAACCTGTGTTTTTGGTCGAAATTGTAAACATCAAATTAGCTGCATTGTTATAGAGGCATAAAACTTTATGGTAGCATCTTTAGGAAAAAATGTAGTCTTTAATGATGTGCTTATGTTAATGAGCAATTTTGGCACAATACATCTTATTTCAGCTTGACCTTGTTCCAACTTGACTAAAGATCAACATTGTCAATTTCGAATAAATAGTTCTCCAAGAATCCTTGGTTTGGTCCACAATTTGGACCAAAAACGGGGAGTCTTTGTCATCCGTTCTGCATGATGTCGTCAGTCAAGATGCAACTCTATTTTCACCCAGATTCTTTAAGATCAAAACATTGTTTAGTTTCAGGAGTTTGTCAGTATTTTCCAAATCGCAAATATTGATTTTTTTTCTTTGGACGTGTGAATGAAAACTGTACTTGTTCAGCGTGCTACTTGTTGAACCGTTACCAAAAGAGTTAACTTGTTGATGTTATCGTTACATTTTAGAAAAAAGTAACGCGTCAGCATTACCGTTACCTTTGCACAAAAAGATGGCCTAAAACTGGAAAAAAGGTTAAATTTGATTTTTTAACGCTTAGTAAATATGACGGGAAATAAATGACGAATACAGGAGTTTACAAGGGTTTGAGGGTTTACGTTTTGTTTAGTTTAATCTTTTTTTCACTTTTACTAAACATTTTTAAAAGATCTTTTTGATCTTTATTGTCATGGTTTGAAAAATGATAACGTAGGGTAAGTATTCCACTAGTTAGACGGGAGGAAAATCTGGGCTGAATTTTGAAGCTAACTTACGGGCTTCCCTCACGCAACAAGTACTACCATCCGTCACAAAAAATGTAAATTGATAACCCTAGTCGCAATCACCCTTGATCACTTTTTATCCCATCAGTGGCGAAAAAGTCACAACATTTGAGACGGAATTTTTTTATTAAATGGAGGAAACTTTAGTATATATTTTCCCCTCTTTTAACGAAGAAGAAAGTAACGGTAACGGAAGGGCTAGCATCCCGTTACGCTCTTACAAGAAATTCATTTGCATCAAATGAAATCGATTTGTAAGAACTGAAATTCAAATCTAAAAGCTGAGCAAAGCAACCTTAACCAGATTGTTAACTAACCAACAATTAAATCGGCAGCCCTGACTATCAACAAGATTCAAAATAACTTTTTCAGCTAACCAACCACGTGGGCTTTTGAGCATCCAATATCCAGGGCTAGACTCGCTACAAGACTCCAAGTCTCCAAATAAGCAAAGCATTGAGATCACGCAAATTGTCTAACTAACTTCACTCTCAACAATTGAAGCAAATGGCTGAGTGCACCTGGACTAGCCACCTGAAGTCAATCGCAGTGACAGGATCACATACATTTATCATTGATAACTTCTTATCCAAAGTTCGAAATGTGATAGATTCTTCCCAAACTGAAAGATTCACATCGGCCAGCTTTTTGGCTCAAAGTTCTCAAGAGGACTTTGATGCGAAATTACAGGTCGTGGTGAAAGTGGAGCTGCTTGCTAAATCTAATTATGTGCGTGTTGTCGTTTTTGCCCTTTTACCGGAATGTCCTTTGCAAGTGCCAAGCCCTCCAAAAGTTGGGCGCGAGTTTCAAGATTATGCCCGGGATTATCAAACCAACGCGCCTGAGCCTGTTATTCCAGTTACAAGCCAATTTAACTTTCTCGATGAACAATACAACGTCATTTACAAGTCCAAACCATTGCATGGCTATTACAATGGCCATGGGGTGCCAATAGATAGTTTCCTATCTGTGAGTGCACACCAGGTGTTGGAGGAACCAAGTCAGTATCTCCGCTCCGATCATTCATTGGCCATTCAATGTTCGATTGAGCTCAATTGTGGAACCGACCTTGCCATGGAATCCACTGCTCCCATCAATCCTGATTTGAAATTGAGCGTGCGTTTGACCCCCGAAAAATATCCGGATATGTATCTTGTGAGTGGTAAGACTCGGCTTCCATGCCACAAACACATGTTGGCGGCTTGTTCGAACGTTTTTGACGTCATGTTCACTCATGATAGCAGTGAGAAGGAGACCAATGAAGTGATCATTACGGATGTGCAGCTAAAGACTTTGGAAAAGCTTCTGGAATTTGTTTACACCGATGAGATTAAGGATTTTGAGGGATTGGCTCACTCCCTGGTCTATGTTGCTGACAAATACAATATGGCCAACCTGAAAACGTTGGCTATGAATGCGGCCGTTCGTAATTTAGACACCAACAATGTTAGCGATTATTTTGCACTTGGCGAATTGGTCCAATCTGAATACTTGGTTCAACGAGCTTCCGATTTTGCTTTCAAGAATGCGACCAAAGTTATGAAGAGCGATGGATGGAAGGCACTCTCCCATGAGTCACTGAGGAAGCTATTTGTATCAATTTCAAAGTCCCGCTTAGCGTAAATTATCATTGTTTACGTACGTGTGAAAAAGCTGTTATATTTTTGGTGTTAACTAATCCCTCTTTGTTGCAGAATATTAAGCAATCGGAAAGATGAAAGAATAGATGTTTTTAATGATGAATTTCTGTCTCTATGTACTACTCAACTGAAGTGGACGACTTAGTAAGACGGGAAATCAGAACCGTGAAAGCTTCTAGACTCAATCATGTTGCCACAAGGAGCGACAGAACAAAGATACTTGATACATATCAAAATGAGTCACTTTGCCAAAGGTCCCACTCCAAGGGACGCGAAAGCATGGTAGATATTTTGTTGTAAGGTGTCCTCCAGATCTGTTCTCATCCAGCTCGATCCTCATCATGTCCTATGATAGCAACCAAGGTAGACGGTTTTGGGCAACCCCCTAATAGTTAGTCGCGAGCTTCTATGGTCTAATGCTCTGCCGTGGTTTACGTCACAGAACTAAAGTAAGTTTCAACGTTTAGCCTAAAGAATGAGACGAGCCTACTTTTAGTCGAAACAAGTGAAACAAACGGAATAGCTGCCATTATATGAAAACGAGATGCCTGTCAGTCGCCAAAGAATTTCATGTAAGGTGTCCATTTTTTATTTCATCAAGTTATCAATACAATTGTGTCGAAGAAGGCATTTTCATGGCCATCATGTCGTCATTGACTCGTTGCACCGTTACAAAGTAGCCGTCCAATTTTTGGGTGAGATCACTCAGCAACTAAAATAATTGATACAGATTTATACGAAACTCTTAGCCGAACAAAAATTTCAGAATCTCACTCACCTTTTTGTAAACGACATCCTCAGATGAATACTCTTGAAGTTCCAATAAAAGCTGGTCCAGTATATCATACGGAAGCCAAACTGGCGCTCCATTCGCGTTAAGACACTCTTTGAGGCCGAAATATTCTTTACCCACGCCCAAAACAGCTGAGATCAATTCCAAGGCCATATTGGCCGCATTTTCCAGATACCCGTGGACATGATAGAGGCGAATGAGCTCGGACGGATTCCTCTGCAGATAATGTTAAAATCGATAGTATATTAACGCTCAACCCAATACAGTGGGTAAATCTGAAAGGGCTGGGATCTCCCGCCACCTTTCAAATCGTCAAAAAATATAGATAGTACAGTAGCGCGAACTCTTGTTTCCTTGAAACTTGAACAACTTTCAATGATTAGTGGGTTTCTAATCAGGGACTTAGAAAAGTTACTTCCATACCAAACGTACCTCTTTGTACTCGTGAATGAGCCAAGCTGGTAGCGTAGCTCCATGGGTGAAGATTCGCTTAACCACAGCCTTGAACAGGGAACTTTGTCCCTTGACCTCCAAGCGGAGAAGAATGTTCTGGAGTAATTTCCACGCCGCTTCAACGGCAGAACCACTCCGTAAATCCGCACTGGCTTGGTTGTTTTCTGACAACCAATCCCAAGCCGCATCCCTCTCCGTGGCCTTGGCACGGGCCAATGTGACACAACGTGAAGCTAACCCTTCTACAATGGGGGCCCTTTCTAAGTCAAAGATTTTTGAGATGTGAATGGCGTCCTCGTATAGATGAGCGTTCACCAATAAGGACACAGTTTCTTGAGCAGATAGTCCGGGTCCCGTCGGTAAAGAGGCAGTAATAGGGTCTTTGGCGTTTTTGGACACCAATTTCAATCGGGCACATACCAATTCGAACTCTCTTTCGATGTCCGTGATTTCGAGAACGTCGATTTTCAAGTCGTAAAGCGAAGAAGAGGCAAATTGAATCTCTTCTCCATCGTGAGAGTGTTTGGGACTTGTGGCAGGATGGAAGTGGTTGGTGGGTCGTTCCCGTTTAGAGTGGGGAATAGGTTTGACAATCCACGCATTGTCCGGATGTACCTGATATAAAAAATCAACACCATAGCATGAAGGATTGTTATGTTGGGGAAATACTATCAATAGCTTACAAGCTTGAGACAATTTAGGCAGGCCAAGTAGGCCTGGGCTTGTCGCTTTAATCCTTCCAAATTGAACATTTCTGTGCCCAATCGCATTCCACATTCGTACATAACGACGGCAGCTAGAAGAATAAAGAGATATATCTCAGTCATCAATTGTTTGGTTGAGCTACGACTCTTAATCTAATAAAATGATAATATTAGAAATATCTGAAAGAAGTTCTAAAAACTAAAGTAAAGTGCATGTACTATAGAACTGAAAACTAATCTTAGAACTGCTAGATTACGATGAAACCACCTTAAACACACAGAACGTGTCATAGAAAACGCTATCACAAGGCCAAATTGACACGTTCTCACTTAAATATAAAACGTATACTTATTTCAACCGAAGAAATAACTCATACTTCAAGTAATTTGAAGTGTTAACGGAAGTTGGCACTCTGGCATAATCGATTAAATTTTAACCATAAAATCTGGCAACCCTAAAGAACACACAAAGATTGGCCCGAGAGGAACGATCAAGTGTGTAACAATTTGATGGATTTGTAAGAGTCATTTCAAAATAGGCATGGGATGGCTCGAAAGGCAGATCATTCATAAGTCGATTGATCTAACGGGTGGGAAGAATGTCAATTGAAATTATGATGAACGAAATCGAGTCTCACAAAACACACCTAAACAGTCGTTTAATGACGCATGAGTCGTATGCAAATATCGAGATCCAATTGCCAATGTCATTTTGACATATTTCATAGGATTTCATGATTCACAAGTCGGGCAAATTTCGGTTCATTTGGTAAAAGTCTCGAGTCCTAAGACTCTAGTAAACACCACATTATCAAACCAAAGCCGACGGATACCACATCCTCATTTCAGGGATCAGACCGAACACCAAGCAGGAGCGGAAACAAGATAAGCCAAAGACCAATGACCCGTGGTGAGTGGACCAGCCGCATCAGGTCCTTGGTAACGCGAAGTTCGCATACCTTTACCATCGAAGACTTTTTGTCAAAGATTGGCACACTTCAAACAAAGACAAAGACAAATATGTGGCCATGTACCTCTCTCTGCTACCCCGTTATTGTGAATTGACCTTGCCTACAGTGGGCGAAGACCGACCCGGATTCCCAGTTAAATATCAGTTTTGGCTTATTGATAATCGCAACAAAGTCCTGCACGAGCCCTATGAACTTCATAAAAAGTACGCCGGGTTATCGGATGAATTACCCTATTATGTATTGAATATGAAGGAATTCAATAAGGATCCGAACCAATTTTTGCATAAATCCTTGGCGGTTCGTTGTTCGGTCGAGTTTAATTGAGGGACCGAGCTCAGTTCGACAGCTCCTATAGATCCCAAACATGGGTAGAATCAGCGCTTGTCTTCAGATATCTATCCGGATATGTATCTGATATGTATCTGTGAGCGGTGAAACTCGACTTCCCTGTCACAAACACATGTTGGCGGCTTGCTCGGAGGTTTTTAACGCCATGTTCTCGCACGTCGACAAAGAGACGACTTTCAATGAAGTGATCATTGAGGATGTGGATTTGACGGCACTGAAGATAATGCTCGAATCTGTTAAAACCGATGACATCAAAGATTATGAAGGGCTGGCGGCCAAACTCATCTTGGCTGCGGACAAATATGATATGGCGGATTTGAAGACAATAGCCGTAAATGAGGCTATTCGGAAATTTACTGTTGATAATGTTTGCAATTCGTTGCGATATTGCATTCACACGTTTTACTTCTGCCAGACTCTAGCTATGTTTTTTTACTAATTTCCTAACTTGTTACTTTCTTCCGAACAAGACTCGATAGCTCTCTTTTTAAGAACCGTCTCAAATGAACAAGACTGTCGAAACTTACAAATAAACACTAGTTATCCAGATTAATTTGTTTCATTTCAAACAGATGATCGACTTACCTTTACGATAGTTCTCTTTCATGACATGGAATGAGTAGAGGAAATCGTAATAGTTGTTGACACCCAAATCCACTGATCTGGCTCGCGATTCAATAATATGCTCCAGGTCCTCAAACATATCAATGTAGGGATACGAAGCCAATCGCCGCAATTGCCGTCGCTCAAACAAAGTCACAACAAACTGACGGAGCGAGTCCTTTCGTCGAGATTGATCCGGGTTTACGATCATGGCATCATACGCTTCGTCATTATGACCCAGTTTCAAGTGATGGTTGAACAAGATGTAGCAAAGAGTGGTCTAGAACGAAGCGTAAACAATTTCAAATGTATGCCAGTCGCAGTCAATACAAACTAAATTGTAATACCCGATTCGGATCCTCTGGATCACTGACGTCAATGGCCGTTTTGGCCAGTTCAATGACAAAGTCATAGTAACCAAATTGCTCAAAAAGCTCGATGACCTTTAAGTAGTAGAGCACGGACAATCTTTCAGGTTGGATATCCGAGTCCGAGCTGAACAGCAAGTCCACTAAAAATGAGTCGGAATGAACGCCTTCAGCGGCTTGAATCATCCAATCAGCAGCCTTCTCCGCCTCGCCCATGTTCAATAAAGCCGAACCCAGCAAAAACTGACGAGAATGGCAATGCCAATCACACCAGGTGCTCAAGAGTCTCACGTATTCCTGCCAGGAATAAAGGGAAAGAAAGTAAAGTCACACTAGTTAGCACATGTTTAATAATTTATCATGTCCAAATATCAAGATCTACCTGAATTTGCATGTGTTGGCATGCAGTAAGGAGAAATTCCTGGAAGAGTGGAACCACACACCGCGGCCAAAGCAACTGAGCTGAGATATTCACCAAAGGCATGAGCACCGAGTGCCAAGCTGCGGTCAGGTCCGAGTCACTGGTGAGCAACGCGCGGGCTCGCACTCCTCCAACACCGCGCAGGAACAACTCGGAGAGCGGCAAATGGCGTTTGGAGCTACGGGTGAGCTCCGCAATGGCCTGCGTATTCGAGTTGGAATGATCGGATATCCTGAGTACGGCCATTTGACGAAGGCCTTGTTCCCTGCACGTAAAATACAATATATTATCATAGAAATGTACTTTTTAGATGGAACAAGCGATTAATAACATAACCCTTAATTGCCAAGAGAATGATTTTGGAATTAACGCCCTCTTGGTAAATGTTATACTTGATTCCTAGCAGACTTTTATTGAGGTCATGTCTCAAATTCAGCACTTTCAAGGCCTAACATTAAGCTAAAAACAAATACACTGTAGCTGAACTAATATATAGGAACGACGGCATTTGAGAGGACACAAAATACTTGAAAATACTTACAGTGAGGAAGGCTGGGGCTCAGTGGCTACGGTCTCCGTAAGCCAAACCAACACATGATAACTGTGGGCCATGACTACGGATCGGGGAAGAAAGGTGGAATGGATCTTCTCGGCCGTGTTCACCGAAATCGAATCCGACATGCCGCATTCCAGCATCAGCTGTTGGAGCACGATCAGATTTCGAGTGAGTTCGAAACGAGTTCGGGCCATTTGTTTGAGGGACTCGGCCAAGACGCAAATCCCGAGGGGCGATGCGAAAACGCGTTTCGTCGGATCAGATTGTGAGCGAGAGCGATTAGCATCTTCGTCGTAATCTGGATGTTCAGCCCGGTGGGCCACGATGCCTCGATCCAATTCCAGGATCGCGAGAAGAACTTCCAAAGCTTTGGCCACATCCCCAACTTGTTGAAGTCGAGTGGAGAGCTCTTGGGTGAAATTGATTTGGGATTGAATTTGGAGATTCTGCTCATCATCGTCCATGGAGGCGGAATCCTCATGCTCTTGATGATTCAAAATGGCCTGAACAATCCGTTTGGCCGTCTGATCTGGACTGCCCAGTCGTGAGAGTGAGAATGCAAATTCATCAATATACCGGGGTGGAATCCAGGAATCCACCAATGTAATAGCTTTCATCAGGTGGATCACGTCTTGAGCAAGAGCCGGATCCTCGCACAACATGGGCGTTTCAGAAAAGATCTCAGGTCCCCGAAGTCCATTGGATTCCCCACTCAAAACCAAATGCTCCAATGCGTCCAAGGGACGAATGAAACTGATTCCGACCTTCTTGATAATTGTGATCAATCCCGAACCAGGATCACAAATTAGTCCCATGGGTTTGACACCGGCTTGGTGGTATTGAACGGCACACGAATAGAAACGATTCCAAGCAGAGTGAGCAATCTCCACGTATTCCTCATCCGAGATCTCGTACTCGGTGACCTGATTTTGGATTTCGATTTCCACGGCCTGACAGACTTCTTCTCGCAATCGTTCCATGGTCCATTGATCCTCGGGGATCGAAGTGATATCTAACGAACGCCGATAGATACTCACGGTCTTGGCCAGAGTTTGGATAGAAAACCGCCCCGGGTAGAAAAGTTGGGAGAGATGGGCTTGCCGGGGGTCAACATTTGGGCTCAGGGAAGCGAAATCCGGATCCAAGTCATTCTCAAACACCACATTGTTCCATCCGGTGGTGGTATCGGAGGTCTTGGAGCTGAAGGTCGTGTACTTGAGCACGGGTTCGCCTTCCTGATTGGTCCACAAAGCCCATAGATGGGAAGAGGACACTTGAAAGTCCACCAAGTCCAACTCTGGGGCGTGAATCGTGGCCAAATGATCCAATTGAAATTGTCCGTCCACCATTTGAGGACGGATGATGCAGAATTGGGAATGATGAGCGAAGGAGAGAAACAAGGCCAAAGCAAATCGGCGACTCGTCACATCCACTACTTTGCGCATAAAATGCGTTTGTGAACCTTGCTGAACTTGATTGGGATCAGTGGCCGAGTACGCCAGGACATCTTCGACCATGACACAATCCAAAGAACCTATTGATTGAAAGCAATGCAATCGAATGATCTGTTGGATCTACGGGTCAATGATACAAAGGTGAAAACTTACTGGACGACCACATGCGAATCTTGTGGTCTTTGCACAGGCCAAAGATGTAGACATCATTGTACAACGGATGGACGGCCAAACTGACCACACTCTCCGAGACTTCACTGCCCGACCGATGGGAAGTCAGCATCCCACCCAAATTACCCCAAAGTCGGCCCAAATACGATCCCGATTTCAACGGGTTGACCGTGACCATGCCCTTGACATTGCTGAATTTCACCACCAAAATATGGCCCACGGAATTAGCCAAAGCAAATATGGCCTCATCGTTTTGGGTCAGATGTGAAGCGGCCAAATGCGGCATGGGCGCTAAAACACCAAAACATGGATGGACATTAATAACCTTGTATGGGTGCGGAAATCAGGAATGATCTATTGTATCCTTACTTGTGCCTGTGTTTTGGATCACATGAGAGTGCTCTTTTGCCACATTGGGCGTGGCCTCGGCAAAGATGGAGGGAATGCCTTCAAATCCCGGATTTCTATGATGCTGCAGTAGATGCTCATTCTGTTTCATGATCCGATTCGGGTGCGGAAATATCAATTTATGGACCGAGCTGACGGTTGGGATTAGAATCACCACCGAATGAAAGGTCTCATGCACGGTCACGCCCCCGGAAAGAATAGGCGTGTCCTGGAACCGATACTTGACCCGTGGCCCTTGCAAGACCCAATCTAATGAAGACTCCTTCAATTCGATCTGATCTTGCCATGTGCGCCAAGTCACAAAGCGATTCTTGGTCCACGGTCGACCATCATCCACGTACGTAAACCCGCCTGATCCATCGGCTAAGGTGATCTCCTGCAAAGTACTGGCCGTACCCCCTAAAACAAATAGTTAAAATGAGACTGCGAAAAATCACCAAAACAGTGACTAAAAGGCGTCAAAAAAAGGCAGCCCGGTTTGACCCATTTACCGAGGCAAATCAACGTGATGCAATTTTTGGCTACAGTAATAAGTAATTCTAGGGCCAGATTTTTCCCGCATAGCTTTGGAGACTCTATCTTTATTTAGATTTTGGTTGCTTATGCATATTGCCCTAGATGTTGATCAATATTGGTTTCAAACCCCGAAAAGAGCGTTCATTTTACGAAGCCATATTGTGCAATTTGGGTCCAAGTAATCATGGTAGGCTAAATAATATTTCCATTTAACCCATTTTAAGCCAGTTACTTCAAAATCTCATAAATCTGCGAAAAACCGCTAAAACCGTGAAATTTTTATCACAGTCTCAACATAAAACAAGGCCGCAAATTAGTTCGCGACATCCGGCATAGCTTAGTATGAATTACCAGAGTTGATGGTCATGAGTTCGCGGGCGGATTTTTCCGGCACGGTCTGGTCGGGGATTACCTCCCGCAGTCCCAGAGGGAAATCCCGCATCTTCGAAGGAAGGGAGATCGTGGCGATCAACGGCGAGAACGTCAAGGAGGACAAGAGGTTGACCTGGATTATTCCTTTGGAGGATCACGGGCTCTCTCGGTATTTTCGCTTGCCGTGTTCGTTGTTCGTTGATCGAGGATGTTTTGTTTGGGAGATTCAGCTGAACTTGAATTAGTGCTTTTTCCAAGAGAGAGATTACTCCGAGGTTGCGTGTGATGCCATCATCAGTCCGACTGCCAGGAAGGACTTTGCTCATAGATACATAGATAAACTGAGGACTGAAAGCAAAAGATGGGGGATTTCCAGGGAAGAAAGTAGGCATTATTCTACTAAATTGCTCAGTTTGAATAACGTGAAAGAGAAATTTCTAAATGAGATTGTAACATTTTAATCAACAAAATCAACAAACAAACACACTGAGACTGATGAGTGGGAGGACATGTGTTGACCATTCTTTTCTTGATGAAGTGCGATAAGAAATTTTCTTTTCTTCACCTTATAAAGGATTAAGGTCAGTTTTAACTTTTGCACTTTTGAATCATTTGTTAAATTGAAAACTTTAATCAAAATCGACGACTATTTTTTATAGACCAATGTTTTATTTTTATTTTTACAGGTGTAAATCTGGCACAGTTTTGACACACAGCTTTAATTAAAAACTCAGCATATTTGTTTTTCATCTGCCCTGATGTTTTGCAGAGTTAAGTTATTGGTTGCAAGGGCCTCTGCCCCACAGGCTCAAATGCAGGGATAGTCAATTGTTAAGGTAACATATCATTAGGTAAAAAACTGCCGAGAGATATTTAAACTCACAATCCTTGAAATCAGTGCCACAAATGAGTAATTAGCTACCACAGTTGATTTCACATGGTTTAAATAGAATTAAACAACATTTTGATAAAGACCAGCCACAATCAGGGAGGAGATGTGGGGTAGTGGTTTGAGCAGTTTCCTAGAGTAGGAGAGGTCAATGGTTTGAATCTCTTGGCTGACCTTTTTCAGTAGCAATCTATAGACGCTAGCCACACCCATAGACAGAGAACCAAATTGATGGCAGGTATAAAACTGCTATATCTTATTCTACTTTATTGTACCTTCTATACCTCAACAAAGCTATTGAAGTGAATGAAATTAATGTAATCTCTTCATCAGTTTATGCATACAAACCACCAAGATATTTCTGATCCTACTCCAAAGCCACTCAATCTTAATATTTCCTTTTTCAAAATTCTTTTATTGAGAGTGCAAGAACTGTATCTAATAGCCTTGGGGAAATGAGGTCTTTCCTTGTACAGCTGATGGGGCAATCAAAGATTAAACAGGGGATTGGAGTATTACGGTAGAAGATAAGGTATTCCTCATCTGCATTTACCTCAGTGAGCTCACAAAACCTCAGTTTTAATCACTATTGAAAAGATGGTTAAATTGTCCGGCACATGGGATTGAGTGGGGCTGGGATTATTTCTACTGATGTGAAACAAGCACCGACAGGGTAAGTAGCACGGTGCTTATCTTGCCCAAGTAGGAACTTGCCTCAACTTGGGTTTGTGGGGTTTGTACACAGACACTTGAGCGGAAAATGGTATGGCCAAACTTACGCAAGAAATTTTATATCAGGGCAAATTCAATCAACTTTTACAGTACCAGCAGTGATGCGAACCAAGAGTGGTGCTGTAAAGTGGCTTTGGTTTGATGCTCGGTTTGTTTCGGGCAATCTGACTTAAACTACGAACAAAAAAATCAACATTTTGCGGTTTTCCTGAGCTAACTGTATGGGCCCTCTACTTTAGTAACGGATCTCGGCTTGGGTTAAGCTTGCCCAAGTCCTAATACTTGGCCAAGCTTTGCTTGTAAACAAGTAGAGCTTGGGTGTCTGTGATGACTTGCTACTTGCCCTTTTCCCATCAGTAATTATTTCTAGGGACAGAAAACTTACTTAATCCGAACCACTGGAGGCATCCGAGGCATCCACCATAATTAAGGCTCGGCAGCTTCGAAAATTCATCAATTTTCAAGGGTGGCTAATGAAGTTATTTTTACGATATGCCATGACCAAGAGTCGCAATAAAAGATTATTATTATTTTTTATTATTATTAATTTTGGTTTTGGCCAATTCTTTAGTGAAGTCATATTAGGTGAAATATTCTTTTTTGCATTTATCATAGTCACTCAATTTTGATTGATAAATGATCATCAAATGAAAGAAGCAACAATCTCTTTTGAAATCTAGCATGCGGGTAATTTGGAGTTTTTTTTTGCATTTGGGCAATGATCAAGTTAACAGTATATAGGGAATTTGCCGACATTAGCTTGAAAGTTATATACTGGTCTGAACGTTTGTTTCTTTTAGCCCAGAGTATGATGGAAAAAGGATTCTAATTGTGATTGAATCTGAAACGGCTACAAAAATGTCGTATTGTAGGAACATTTTTGGACAAAGTTATTGACTAGAACATCTGAGACTTTGAACCTGAAAATGACGATTTCCGTTCTGTTTGAATTTCCCGCCTTTTCACTGTGACAGGGATTGCTCACTCCTTTGACTTTGCTTACCCGCACTTTCATCTACTTTCAACCAATGACAGACATTGCTTACATTTTGGTAATATTTTGTGACGTAAGGCCACTGAATTCTATTTCAATCAAAGCAATCAAACAAGCAATCAACCCTCTGGCTCCATGACTTCATCTTTTGAGAAACACGTAACTAGATGTAGATTAAGCTGGGTCTCTGTATTAAGCCATAGACTTGTAAGTTAGATTAAAATTATAATTTCTGAATTCTAATTTAAAAGCTTATAATAAAGCCTATCAAGCCGATTCAGAACTGACTCAGCGTTACATTATGTACATAGTCTATTCATTATAGAAGAAAACCATTTATTCTATCCAGCAGACTATGTGCTTGTTCCTTCTAAGTTATAATCAAACACAGTAAGGTCAATTGAATATTAAGTAGTTGACTGTGATAAGCAACACTGGGTCTCTGAATACAACTAACTTTGTAGAAGTCGATTGTTCAGCAACATCTTGAATATGCTTCACCCATTTGGCCTCCAATGAGTTCAGCAGGTTTGCAAAAGGTTAAAGGTACAAAAGGTATCTGATACTGTACGTCTTCAAAAGCATCCAAGAGCTTTGTCCCAACCCAGGATTTAGGGTCAATTCTAGTGACCGTAGAGGCTTAATGTGCGTATTGAGAGCACCTTCAAGCCCTCAAGAATCCAGGCTAGTTCAAACAATGGAGTCCACTTCTCTTCTTTCTTGGGTTTCTTCATTGTTTGATTTGCTTCCTTCTAATATTCATAGTGAATACGTAGGCCTTATTGATTCGGGAGCATCTTTCAAGTCAGACTTCAAAACTTTTTCAGATAGCATTCCAGATCAACCCTACTTTCAAGGACTAGCTCAGTCTACCAACTAAAATTCGTTGGTAGACCAACTATTGTGAAAAGATTGAAAGGTAATAAATAGACGAATTATAACCTTTCATTTTAATAGTACTAGAGATTACATTCTTTGTAGCGGTTAGAAAAGCCCTTGAAAAACCAAACAAAAAAAACTGATTACAAATCTCTGCCAATTTGGTCTTTTTTTCTCTACCGAGACTTCGACCAACAAAATGTACCACTACTAGGTGCTGAAAAGATGAATTATTAATCCAAATTTAGTAGAGGACAAGTTTGTGTGGTTCACTACATTGAAACCATCTAAAATGCTAGACTTTTCACTTCTTTTTTATCAAAAATTGACATGAGATTATTTGCGAAAAACATTAAAATGAAAAAAAAGGTGCAAAACACTGGAAAAAGCAAATAATTAATAAAAGCACACCAGAACTTGCTACACTCATGTTAGATTTTTTATTTCAGCGAGATCCTTCTTTCTGACCATGTCATGAACGCACCCATTGAAGTTCATGTTTTGGTTGTTGCTGCTGCTAGTTCAATGACATATTTGAAGAAGGATATTATTACCCTTTGCTCTTAAATTCATATGTGTTATCTGCGCAATTACTTCTTTTTGTATTTTCTCACATTGAGGATACTTAATTTACTCATCATTATTTTAATTTGACTTATAATATGATTTTTCAAGAACTGTTTTGATTATCTGACGTTCAGAAAACAGGCAAATAATGTTTTAGGTCCTTTTTTGAATTTTTGCCATACTTAAAAGTGAGCAAAAGTTTGGTATATCGTCCAAGCTTGTGAATCATGTTGCGCTCAAAAGTATTTCTAGGCGTCTTAGATCACCAAGCCTATACTTTCACGTCTGATTTTGGTCAAAGCTAAGTATAATGGCATAAAGAAAAGTTCGTTCAAAAACCCAATGTGACAATAAAAATGTGTCAGCAAGTATGGCCGTCACTTTGCACAATGAGGGTTTAATTCTGGCCGACGGAACCCGCAATCATGCATTTTATGAGCAAAGTAAACCCTGTGATGCCGAATGATCCTCATGTATTTCTTGTTTGTGTCAGTTGATTGTCGCACAAGTAATGTAAATAGTGTTTATGTCAACACAAGCTTTTTTCAGCAATCTGGGACCGTTTTTCCTTGACTAGCTTGTTCAAGCAGACCGTAAATAAAAAAGTAAGCCCTTGCAAATAGCTTTGGTTTTTCTCTCAAAAAATGTGTGTGTAATACATTCCTTATTACGATTACCTGCCTCCCTCATAGACGGCTAGTCTTTGCCTCCATCCCTGAAAATGTATGGATGTGAAGGATTTTCGTAGGGGTAAGTTTGTGAAATTGTATAAAAATATTAAACTATTTAAGCATTATCTTAAACAAACTCGTAACTATTCCAGAAAGACTTAGATGGACCATATATCTATAACCTTTAGTGTAATTATATATGTTTTGTTTAATAACTTTTAATCCTTTCATATTATTTGCCGATTTAAGGGTTAATTACCAATCTATCTGTCTGATAATTCATCAGACGCTTATTTGCAGCCTCCCGATATGTGCAGTTACCTCTTCTCCCTATCTAAAGTTCAACTTTGATTGTTTGTGATCGTGAACTACAACTTTTTGAAATGTCAGTAAAATGAGTCACTCGAGTATTTAAATGCTAGAAATTTATTCAATATATTCTTTATCATATCACAGTGATCTCATGACAACATACGACAAAAAAGACATTGGTTCTGATTGTAGGTTGAGCCCCTACCTATTCTCCATATCTTTAAAGGTGGGCCTGTGGGTGACGATTTCTTAGCAAAACCAATACGTCTTTATTTATAAAGCCTTCGGTTTGGACTTTGGACCAGATCCTCGCCCAAACACCGAAATAAGCTTTCGATTGACTTTCACATGGATATTTGGGTGCTCGAGTATTTCTCCGTCACAGTTCCAAACGCTACTGTGAGTCCGTATCAATCCCGTTTTCCCATCTTGGGCGCTGTTCTCGAGGGTGAATTTGAACTCCTTGGCCCTAAAAGCTTCTACATAGTGAAGATCAAACGGACTGGCGTGAAGAAGCGACGTCCGGATCAAATAGCGCCACTGATTGATCCTCGATGTCTTTTTCACCAAGATGAGATCTGTGTTCCCATCCCCGTGATGAGCCCCTGGTGACACGCCCTTGGGGGTATGACGACAACAACAGGCAATGCATGCGCCAGTGACCACCATGAACTCCCCATTGACGATCAATTTCTGGGTTTGACCTTCTTTCACCGTTTCAATGTGGAGATCCTCATCGGCCTCTGCTGTGGCCAATTGAGCCAAATTGTTTTGGCACTCGCACAGCTCCGTGCAGGGATCTAGATTCGATGGATTGCCTTTCATGCTTCTTAAAGGGTCACTCATGGTGATCTCCAAGGTACCTTTGTAGCTCCTGTTATTAAGGAGTGTTTGCATCCCCGAGAAAATGTAACGTGGTGGTCCCATCCATCGGTACTTCTCTGACCTTTGGATCAGGTCACCAAAATACCCATAGGAAACCATAGTGATCGAAAATCTCTTCAATTGGCCGTCTGAGTACACACTATTCACATCCATGCCCCGTTTATCCCCCAAGATGATGTGAAGGATGGCTGTCTCCAAATGATCCGTGCCATGCAGACTGGCAGCCACCGAATCCGTGCTACCGGCTGGAATGATCCCAATGCGAACTTTTGGTTGCCGAAGAGTCACTGCCGGCTCATTCACATCCAGACCAGCTTCTCTTGCAGCACTTTTGATGAGACCATTGAAGATCTCATTCAAAATCCCGTCCCCACCCACGCCAATTACTCCGTCGTACTGTTCCAAATCTGGATAATCAAGCAGAAGATCATGGGCATGGTAGCTTCGCTCGGTTTCAATGACATCGTATTGAATGCCCACCAGGTCGAACATTGGACGCACTTGCTTCTCAAAAATGATGGGAGCATTACCAGTTCCTCCGTAGGGATTTATGAATATCAGGAGTCGTTTAGGACGCTCTTGAAAGTGATCAAGGGTTCGCTTTTCCAATTGAGAGTGAACTTCCTTGAGAGCATCTTGATTTTCACCAGTGAGATCGATTTTCTTACAAGTCCAGATGTTGCAGTTGTCCTTCTGTCGTTGTAAGTAGTGGATCACTAATTTGAACCGCGCACCGAGTGATCGTCCCAGTTGATCCAAATTGTTGTTCTCTTGAACCGACCTTTCAGATTCAGAGCCATTGATCTCATGGAGTCGATCACTTCCTCGTCGAAAATTTGTTATGGACGAGAAAAAGTGCCCAGACAGAGTCAGAGGGATCGGTGTGGCTTGGTCCAATTGAAAATTAATGATCTCTTTGTACGGGAGGTAGAGAGGCTTAGCTCTGAAGGCCTTGAACTTGACATTGTCCTTGCTGGAAGATATGGACAACCCCGAATCGCCAAAGTCAACCAAGGTGGGTCCAAATGTGTCTGAATTGACTGACAAGGGCTTCCGTTTCCAGGAACCCATTTGCGGTAGGCTCTGCAGAAAAGTGAACAGAAATTAATTTGGCTGCTCATGATCGCAAAATGGTCAGCTCTATCTTGATTGATAAGGATTATCTTCCCACAGCTCTCCGTGGAATGTCCTCACGCTCTCGTACAGCATTGAAGATCACGTGTATCGAAACAGATGAACAAAAGCTTATTCTATTGTAATGGTGAGCAATGCCATAACCTAGCTATATTGGTTGACCCAAGTTTTAGACAATATTTTTTGCCGCTACCAACATATTTTCGAACCTTAACTTATTTGTTTGGTCACCTCATTGCTCAGTCTCACGAACATACACTTGTTCGAGGGGCTCTAATAATGTACTGTAGTACTCAATAACGCGAACAAGTATGCAAAGAAAGCTAGTACTCTGAACGTATACTTGGGAGGATTTTGAAGAGGTAAAAAATCAATGGCAGTCATTTCCACATGTTGTTGTCATGAGTAAAGAACAAACGGACGCCCACATGTCTTCAATTTTGACTTTACCTGACGTCTTTCACTTTGACGTACAATACGCACTGTAATTTGAGCTAGCAGGTCTCACACAAGTGAACAAGCATTATCACGTGTATAGTTACTGACATGCTGATACCGGTGCAAGCTCTCTCTCTCTTTAGCATATCCTGATGCTTGTAATCAAGGTATAAAATGCGTTAAATATATGAATAATCGATTAAATTATTCAAACAAACTTGGAAGTGGCGAAGGCTAATATTACAAAAAGATCACACGACGCATGCAAGATTTAACACTCCAAATACCAAGGTATCGATTTTCTATCGGCAAAATTGCAGGACCTGAATATTTTTCCTACAAGAGGCCTGAAAAATGATAGCATTCCCTCCATTAATGACCACGTCATTGTGCAAAATGAAATCATGGAAAGAATAAGTTTGTCACAGTTTTGCTTAAAAAGATCATGAACCAGAGCCCAATGAGAACGTACTATTGTGCCCGTAACTAAAGCAATAGCAAAAAATAACTTACGAAACAAACTTCGGGGACAACTTCTGACAAGGATGGATCAAGTGCTACTGACTCGTAGCTTTCTGCTGACTTTGGCGGTGGTATTCCCTTTCCTCTCTCCTTTTCCTAGTGGAACACTTCTCCAGGAATGAATGCCATAACCAAGGCCAGAAGCAGAGAGTGGAACAAGTTGTACCTGTATTTCTACTCCATTCACCACTGATGATTCGGTTTTTTTCTTGTTAACTAAATGTAAGCTTGGATGAGATTATCGTATCTTTTTGGCACGGACACCTATTACCGACTGGAAGCCGTCGCTCCCATCAAGAATCGTCACAGAGCTTGGTACGTGGTAGGAACTCAATCGTACCATCCCAGGTTTTCTTGACTCGCATAGTGTTGGCCAACAATTCTAGTTTTAACAAGTGTATTGGCGAGTTTCAGTGCAGGTGCACCAAGTCCGTAACATTTTGGACGGTTTCAGTGCACGTGAACCTGGCCGATGCTATGGGGGAATGGGAAGCGTTCGAGGAAGATTTCATACCTCTCAGCTTATCGTGAGGTGGCATTCTTTTGAACAAATTCAAGGGAGGGCGAGGGGCAACAGACCAAGCATTCATCAACGGGGAAAAAAAAGTCAGATGACATTGACCAATACCTTGCTGTACATTGCTGTACCTTATCGTACAGATGCAAGGAAGGTTCAAATTGCTCAAATTGTTCAAATTAATAAATACGTTAGTCTCAGAGGACCAAAGAAGAAGGGAAATGAAGTGTAAATATGCGTTGCCTGAGAGCCCTAACGAAGGTTGGTGGGGCTGGGCCTGGGCCTAGTTCCACGAAAGGCGCACAAGAAGAAGATCGCCCACTCAAATGTTGGTCCAGCTTAGGCAGAGAGCCTAGTAAATGTGCCATACAACCCATCGTGTTGGGGCTTCAGTTCCTTACGTAGCATTGAGAGACTTTGTAGGAGTAGATAGATCGAGAGAGAGAGAGAGAGGAATGGGATAATTGAATAAGGGGTACAAGATCCTGTAACCATCTCGTTAATTTTTTACCACGGGAAATTGGACGGCATGATCAGGATAGTATTATTTCGGTGACATCACTCACTTCGAAGTGGCTCGTATTTATAGCATTATTAGAGTAATTATCTGATTGAGATGACATGAACGATTTCAAAGCGCCAGTAGATTGATTGTCTCATGGAAAATGTAGTCAAAGAGCAAAAGTGGAACAAGCGCAGAAATTGAATGAGAAGCAGTCATCAACTTGAAACATGACGGATCTGCTTTTTTTTTGGGCGTGTTCAAAGTGTTAATGGATTAGCTTTGGCTTGATCGCCAAAAATAACATGCTTTGACTTTCTAACTCGGCACGAAAGGGGAAGGATAGAGCATGGGAAAAACGGAATGACTTGTTTGAATGGGGGGCAAGTATTATCAAAGCGGTACATCTAGTGTTAGCTGTTATGATTATCGTTTCTTTTCCAGCAGCACCTAAAAATGGAATGAAGAAATTTACCTGTTTATGACGATAACCAGCTCTTAAGCTTTTTTGACTCTGCAATTAAAAATGGTAGAACCACTTGGAACGATTTCTGAAGCTACATTAATCATGATCGATCCACTTTTGAATGCTTTACCAACTAAGTATTGAAAAGCATAAAGTCTTTAAGATATCACGAGTAATTCGTTTTAAATCGAGCACAGGGTCCCAATCGTTCAAGTTCATTGGTTTCCTTACCGACGGTTAAGTGCTATTTCATTGTGTCGTTGAGCAAGGTGAGCATATAAGGCTCGCAAAAAGGAAATCGATGAAAGAATATGTACTGGTAGTAAGAAGTGCGACTATTCAGAAATAGACATATTCTGGCTCCCATACTATAATGAATGAGAGAATTGAAACAAAAAACAAATTCGAGTCGCATTTAGGTGTATTTGAAAACAATCAACATGTTGGCTCATGCAACAATTTGGAAAATGAGTCAGGGATAGTGAGATAAGACAGCACCTTCCTTCCAGACTTTGTTAATATATTGTTGTTGTTTTTTTGCAGATGATACCAAAAGCTTATTTTTCGACAAAACTTTGATGAAGTGCAATTAGCCTGTCGACGATTTTAGCTTCAATTTCAGTACCTGCTTCTCTCTCTTCTTGGGAGACTTGGATAATCTCTTCGGCATCGTTGGAGACGAACACCACACGTTCCTTCCGGGTTTGCAATAGATTAGCGATAACTAATTCATGATGATAAATCTCCAAGGCTTTTTTGGCTTTCTTAATCAGTATTTCATCATCTGTTTCCAGCTTGAAACTGGCCACAAAAGCATCGGGTACCCAATCTCGCACCAAGGGCTTGAGCATTTTGGGAACCATCTTGAGTTGAATGTCTGGAGCACCTTCAGATGATTGAAGCTTGTGCTCGGCCATTTCATAGTTGGGAATGTAGAAATCCGACACCGCAGCTGCCAAATAGATGATCACCTTAGATCCCAAGGGCTTGAAGGCCTCGCAGCAAACGCGAAGCATCCAAAGATAATCGGATAGACTTGTGAATGGGACCTCTAACAAAGATCCATCTTTTTGGCACAGAGACCACCGCTCTAAGTTCTTTTTGACTTTCGGGAAGTGCTCTTGGGAAACCATAATCTGACCATCGTCTCCTGAAACAAGTGAACGAGTGAATACAACCACTAGAGATTAAAAAAACAGTCCAACACTCACCTGGAACAAGAAGCTCAAAGAAATTGGTATTAGTGAAATGACGGGTGAAAGGTCGCAAGGAGTTGACGCGATGGAGAAAAACCACCGCTGTGCAAGGTTGGCTTAAAAAGTACTCGCAAGAGGAAGAACCGCGGGTGCCGATACTGAAGTTGTCAATAAATCGAACCGTGTTCTTCTCCAAGGGAACCGTGGTTCCTCCGGATGTTACCAAAACAATCCGAGGCGTGTCGGCATGTTTTTCACAAAACTGCTGGATTCTCTTGGTTAGTACCTCAAATTCCTTCGGTTTGGGGATCTCGGAAAAGAACTCTTGGCTCATGGTCAAAGTCCAATTTCCTACTTGGCTAAATTATCATTGACTGTAAGTAGGCATCATAGACTGCAGTCGTCGTAAACTTGATCTTCGTTATTATTTGAGATGTTAGTAATCAGCTGGGAATGTGTAGTTGTGTTTACCAAGGACACTGAAGAGCCCGAGGTGACCAAGTGCTATCTCATGAGCATCGAGGAATCGCACAACTCGTACTTTCCTTTTAGAAAAGCTAAGGTCATGACGATCAACAGATTCAAAAATTCATTTACTGCAATTGATAACAGTTGATTAAATTATTGGTGCTCATCAGGACGCGTATGTGGGTAAAATGACATCTTTGGTCAGTTCTCGAAGTTCAGAGTCCCAGCTGAAAATGTTTTTGATATCTTTGGCCTTGATGAGAGACCTTGAACGGGATTGGGCTATCCTATGGGCCCCAAAAAGGACTTCCGAAGCCATGTATTGGAGAGTAGATGCCATGTATATCGCACTTTTCAACATTGTTCTCATGCCACTTTGCTCTTTAATCTTACTTTGGATTCGTCGGGCAGGGAATACCACTTTGGTCAGGTCACTGATCTTCACATATTTCCGTTTGGTTTTTGCGAATACAACTACTCCCTCATGATCTTGAACATCTTCAACGCTCCGTTCCAACAGGTCATTTCGGTCATTCGAGGGTTCTTTTGGAGTATCACTCGCGTGCAAGGACTCTTGGCTAAGTGTTCCTGACCAAGACTGACCTGTTTCAGAGTTGGAGGAAGAAAGTTCCAGCCTGGGAATCCGGGATCTCGATATTGGAGCATGAAGGATGGACGATCCCGAACTGGAGGGAGACATTTGGGAGAAACACGCCGATTTTTGGCCAGGCCTTCCTGATATATTGGAGTTCGAGCATATGGTATCATCAATGTGTCTTTGGGAGTCATCTGAGAGGTATTGATTGGGATTGCAGCGGTTCTCAATGGTGTCTTTATCATAGGGGGTGTCGGAAGACGTCGACCAGAGCTCCGTGGGGGACTCATCTTTAATGTAGGGGTTATTGGGATAAGAGGAGAATTGGGGAAAGAAGTTGCTTGGTTTTGCAACATCGGGCACGATTGCACGGCTCGATTCTTGAGGCCGGTATATTGGTGTCGACTCGTGTATTGGTCCGAGCAGGGACTCGAACCAAGTTTCTGATCGGTGGGAGTTGTCGAGAAGCAAAGATCGCTCATCACTGGAGTTACCGTTGTTTCCACGCTGAGACTGGGATCTTGAATAAGTCCTTCGGGACTCATTGAAGTTGAAGCTACTTGGCGGCTCGCTGTTATGAAAAAAAAGAATTGGTTGGGAATCATTTAGGGGTAGGGATATGGTTACAAGACCAAAAACTACAACGTGAAACTTGACTAACTCGAAATGATAATTCAAATACAAACAAGATGATTCCCAACCAATGATGTTCTGTTGGGTTTCAGAAGATTGGATGCTATTTTTCATACGAGAAGAACTTTCATCACTCAGGATTTCTGGCCAATTGTTAGGCCTCCAATTCATGACTGATTTACGGGCACTTTTTGCAATACTCCAATACTTGGAATACTTTATTCCACTGTCGCAAGACTCGAGATCACTAAATAGCAACCCTTCCTCAATTTGGGGATATTCAACAGACGAGCGGCTATCTCCATTAACTAGAGAGGAGCCCTCACAACTTCTTCCAAATGCTGATATTTCCCCCCGGAACTCATTGCCTTCCGACATTGTATCTTTAAACGGAGCCAATTCCAATTCTTTATCCGACAAAATGGACACAGCAGATGAATCTGTCCTTCTGTCTGAAGGAGAATGACATTCCATCAGATCATTCTCAGAACAGTGGGAAGCATCAGAAAATGCGTTAACAGTGTCCCGTCTGTCTTTGATTAAAGAGTCATTCGCAATTGAGTCTTCATCTAGATCCGAAAATCTTCTCTTGGGATGGACCCAGTCCCTCAATTCTTCAACCATTGGCATTGAAGTCAAAACCTCAACTGACACGGAACGATCAACATGGGCTGGGTTTGGAGTTAAGATCGGGGCCCTTTGGTAACACACTTGTTCGATGCAATCATCCAAAATGTCATTGACTATGATATTTGGAGCATAGTTTTCCGTTGAAACACGCTTGAGGCTTAAAGGAGTAACGCTCACTTCATCAGGCCATTCATACGAGTGCTTGATTTCTTCCATACCGAGAGAGCAATCCGAAATTTTTCGCTTGGCCTTTGAAACCACCACGGGTTCAACTTGGGGTGGGTACTAATCTGAAATAAGTCTCCTTCTTTTGAAAGCCCGCAATTTAATTGGTGGATCAGGATGTTGCTGTAGCGTATGCGACTTTTTGACTTTGGGAGGAAATTCTTTCCACATGGGAGGTTTCCGCACCACTCGAATCGGTTTAAATAGAGTCTGAATTAGTTTGAGATCCCTGGTCGGATCCTTGTAGGTCATCTTGGGATGCCTGCCAAAGGACGACTTACGAGATAGATCACGTTTCTTGGATGGCGTCCTCAACAACATTTCAATGAGCTCTTCCATGGTTCGACAATTCGGATTTCCTTGATTTCCTGTTCTCTCGTTTTGAGGTCTAACCGATCTTTTCAGTGAGCGTAGATAGCCATTTTTCTAGACTAATCATTTCAGACCAAAAAATGAAATCTCACGAGGATGTTCAGATATTTTTGCTATTGTTATGACAAACCGGTGGTTTCCAAGGCAAACTTAAAGTCTCAAAGAGCTCTACCCAAAGTATTAAGGTAAAGTCGTTAAAACTAATTTTAACGACTCGCTGCTGCCAATGAATTCTAAAAACTGTCTAATCTGTGGATTAGGGATGCCAATTTTGTGGAATAATTTGAAACCGAAGTTGTTCTACACTTGAAGAATGTTTCAATTCAGTTAATTGCTGTTGCACTTTAAATTTTTATTCATAGCATTCTATTGGACTATTCTCATGAAAATGAGCTAATTTGGGTCCACTAATTGTTCACAACTTACCTTAAGACAGAAATGATAGCCAACAGACTTCTAGAGATTTCGAGAAGTTGTTGGATAGCCACATTTGGAGATTGAATTGAGATTTTTTTCCATTGCAATTGAAACCAATGTAATTCCAATCAGTTAAAAAGTAACTGACACAGATCTAGTGGGTTGCATTGCCAGTAACAATCAAGTAACTCTTTTCCCCAATTTCATCAATATTTTCATAATTGTGTAGCACGTAACAACCTGAAATAACGGCAGCCCTCATATCTGTACCTAAAATGCCGACACGTTTTGCAGTCAATTCATAGAGTCTTCGAAATTCGAGCACCTGGGGTGAGTTCCATGGAGCAAGGCGGGAATGACGACTTCATCACGGATGTTGGCTTGCTCCAAGCCCACGGGTTCAATGTGGCCGGCATCAAGAAACTGAAAATGGCTGGGATTTACACGGTTCGAGGCGTGCAAATGATCAAGAAGAAGCTATGCGGGTAAACGTTGTTCTCCACCGATTAGTTGGCGGTACTACTTTTTTAAAGTTAACCTAACACGATATTAATAACCCTAAAAGTCTCTATGTAAACCTTTTAACATTTTGCCACAAACTTAAAAATGAGCACCGCCAACTAACTAAACGGTGGAGAATAACGTTTATCCAGCAATGCAATATCAAGGGCCTGAGTGAAGCCGAAGTGGACAAAATAAAAGAGCCTGTCTTGAAATTGCAAGGAGCAGGTTAGGATTCATTACTGCCTTGCAGGTACCAGTTCTAGTACTATATTGCAAGAATCAGGGAAAAGAAATTATCCATTTGCTTTAGAACAAACTGCAAAGTGAAACCGGAAAATCCGCACAAGAATTGAATTATACTTTTTTTCTACAACTTACCTTGGGCATTGATTACTTTGCACTACCATTGATTCGTTCAATCTTTTTGTTTTTACTAAGGTTTGTTGTAGGAAAACCTTTTTTTTTTTTAGGTCAGCCCCACCCCTGTCGCAGACTCTTTGGTTTGTCTTTCGGGAGTTTGGAATTGGACAAACTCCTGGGACGAGGGTTGGAATCCATGTCGATCAGAAAAGGTCTTTTAACTGGATACGAAAAACACATTTGGACTCGACCGCCCATCGACTGATTGCTGACCGGTTCAGTTTGGATCAAGAATCGGTCTTGGATAATGGCCTCTATGCTGGAGCCTACTGTCTCGAGCAAGAAATGGACTTCTGGATTTCGCTGCGGCCAAGTTCCACGAAGAGATAACTCTGGGTATTCAAGCTTCTAATCGTTGATAGTGTCAGGGTAGAGCCTCAAGTCGTGGGGAGTTAGCGGATCGACACAACATTTGTCCCGAATAAGTGAACATCAAGGGAAAATGGATTTCGAGTAAGAAAACAATATCCATATTGATTTGTTTTGATGATGTCACAGCTTCAGGAAATAACGGAAGAATATGATATGCCGAGTTTATCACGAACCAAATGACGGCCCATCCCCAGTCTGCTTTGTCATTTCAAGGCAACCCCAAGAAACCCATTGGGGGGACTAAAGGTTCTAAAAGGAGTGTCATTATTAGGGACAACTTAGAATACATGATTCAATAACAAGTGACACTTTGAGGAAAGTGAGGTGAAAGGTGAGTGCAGAATTGCCAAGATTTACAGCAGTCCAGATTTGCCGAAGGGTGAGACAACGTCTGCTATTAACAACGGGGGTATTGGTGACCTCAAAGATTGAAAAATAACAAATGCAAACATTCCTCACATGCCGAATTGATGGAAAGGACCTAGACTTACTTTTATCCTGATCCCCAAAGAAGAACAGCGAGCTCCTTCCTCTTCTTGATACAATCATGCAATGTTCTGATAGAAAAATATGTTTCTAATACCAAATTAAAAATTCACATTATAATGACACATTCTCATTCAAACTTTGAATTTCAAAGTGAAAATGCTAGGATCCTCTCCAAATAAACATCTTTCATGTTTCAACCCCTAACTAACCCTCCAAAATCTTTTGGGCACCCTGAAATCAAAGAATTGCTCTTAGTCTCGTATGTATGTTACCAGGACAAAAACAAAGTCTACTAGTGCCATGTCTCTAGGACATTAAGTTGAAATGAAGTCCTTGCTCAAGTGATCATTTGGTTGTGTTTCACTGTCTAATGGCTGCATACGACGAGAATTTAGAGGAAAATCCCTTCTACAACCACCTCAAAGTCACTTATCCGGACCTTGTATCAAAATGTGTCGAAGAAGAATGGATCATTTGCGTTCCACGACGTTTGGCACTGGGATCGTTATCAATACCAGCTCAGAGACACATCACCGCACACATTTTAGTGCCAAATCCAGAGATGCCGAACACTCATTTTACATCCTTAAACGATGTCGAGATTCGTCGAAGGGACTCGAATTTGGTTGTGATCGATGCAAACGGCGAGACGTCGTTGGTGAAGATAGATTTTTCAGAATACTTCTATGACAATGACCTTAACAAGTTTAGAGTCTTATGTGTGAGTGCTCCACTTTGCTCAAACGAGGGCAAGAAAGTAGATTTAAGCAAAGTTGAGGAACCAAAAAAATTGGACACCGTTCAAGAATGCCAAGATTTTCTTGTGCTTGAAGTTGGGGGGCCTAAATTGCTTTCAGACTTCGAGCCTTACCTAAATAAGCTAAAGAGTGAAGTCTTACAACTGAATCAAGATTTCTCAATCAGACTGATCCACAGGATATTTCAAGAGTTGTGCTCAGAGACTGTCCAACATGTAATACGCTTCTTCCCCAAATTTCAAGCTTCCTCGGCGTTGAAAACCGCTATTGAAACATACCTCTACTCTCAGTTGAATACGTTTTTTCTTGACCAGATTCTGCTTCATAACTTGGAAGAGCAGGAAGCTTTTAATGTTGCTCTGCGAGGATTGTCTTACATCCCTCCAAAGATCATTTGCACTGGCTCTTCGCACTTCGCTCCGAATTTGGCCAAATCAAGTCACATCCTGTCCAAGTTGCGCTTTCAAAGTACTCCCAAGGATAAAACATTGTTACTCCAAGATTGTTTCGACTCTTTGCTTGAGACTGATGTTGAGGACGATGTTATCGCGGCTGATGATCTTCTTCCTGCAGTTGTCTACTCAATCATCGCCTCAGATGTCCCTGACTGGATTGGTCAAATTGGAGTCATCAAGATGAAACCTCCTGAGGAGTACAAATTTGTCGATCCCAAAATGAGCTACACTGTGACCACGTTTGAAGCTGCTCTAGAACATATCAAGGGTATTGATCTGTGTGACATTCACCGGAGGTCTTTCGAAAGACTCATTTTGGATTGCCATCAAGACGTCTTTCGCTTGGTTTTGCAAGACAAGTTCGAAGAGCTCAGAAAAAGATTATTACTCCGAAACCGAAATCAGCACTCTGTTGAAACAGAGTCACTGCATCATCCTCTCTGCGATTGCAAGGAATGTGATCAATCCGATGATGGGAGCGTCCAAGAATTGATGGTTGACACCATTGGCCCAAAAGGCATGACTCTGCTACATTTTGCGTGTGCTCTTAGGAAACCGTTGATTGTGGAGCTCTTGATCTCGCTAGGGGCTCAAGTGGATGTCCCCGACTCATCTGGAATGACCGCTCTTCATTTGTCAGCTAAATTAGGACATCAAAACGCGCTACTACTCTTGCTTCATGCGGGTGCGGATGTCAACCGGACATGTTTGTCCGGTTATTCCCCCTTACATTGGGCATGTCTTCAAGGTCATGATTCTTGTGTCAAAGCTCTCATATACTATTGTGAACACCGATCTATTGCATTGGATTTGAATGCTACCAATGGGTTAGGCAATGCCCCTCTCCACCTATGTGCCAAATGGGGCTTTTCCAAAGCTGTCCGCCTCCTGATCGAATATCATGCCGAACGAAGCATTTTGAACCAAGATCAAGACTCTCCCTTGGATGTGGCCCAAAACTCAAACATTAGAGCAATGCTTCAAAGTCCCGCGGACAACAACGACCTCAACTACTTCAAAAGTCCGACTACGTCAATGCAAATCGAAAAAAAGAATCAAAACCTTAAGCTGTTTAAGGCTGTCCGTGCTGGTGAATCTGCGCTCGTGTTTCGTCTTCTTCAAGAGCGATTGAAAAGTCATGTCCCTATGAGGTCTTCTTTGTTAATGTATGACAAACAAGGCCTCAGTTTACTGCACGCCGCAGTCAAAAGTCATAACCAAGAGGTCGTTCGAAGACTGGTCGAGATGGGTGTGCCTGTCCTTGTTCATGCCCAAAGCTCAGGAATGACTCCTCTTCATTTGGCAGCGCTGAATAACGACCAAAAAGTGGTTGAACTTCTCTGTCGGCAAGTTTCTGCCAAAGGCTTGAATGCGCAAGACAAATTGGGAAATACCTGCCTTCATTATTGTGTGGAAAGTGGTGATGTCGAAATCATGTCTCACTTACTTTCCAAGGGCGCTTCTCCGTATCTTAAGAACTTTTCTGGACTCTGCCCTTACGACATGGCCACGAAATCTGGCAATGTGAAGATCACCAACTTGATTCAAAAGTTCGAAAACTAAATGTTTAATTCAGTCCAAATAAAAGATGGAAAAATAAACAATGTTAGCCAAATCAAATGCATATGTTCGTGGAAATCAAGTTTTAAGCTGTTTTCTTGAATTCTTCACAACATTCCAAGTAGGAATCCAAGCCACCCACATCAAATCTCTTGGAAACTGAGAGACTTTTGACGAGATTTCTCTCGACCAAAAACTTTAAAAAGTTTCCCGTAGCATCTCGGGCTTTCAGCGGACCATTCTTGGTCTCTTTCAAGAATTCTTCAATTTCATGGAGGTGTTCCTGATGAATGAGATAAAAGCAAGGTGATTGCTTGCGAGAAGCTGTCGTTGAGGGGTCAGGTTTCTCCAAAAAGGAGACAACTCGGCCAGTGGCATCAGTTTCGATGATGCCATGTTTATGTACACGTTCCTCAGGACACGGGCAATCCACAATCAGGGAGCACGGTTGATCCTGATCACTGCCATTTTCCTCCTGAAATACCTTTAAAAAGGATGCCAGCAGAAAACTGCCGTCAAACAAAGTGTCTCCGGCAATGAACAAGCAAGCCTCGTCCAGTTGCTCTTGAAGTCCCAGTTTCATACAGGTGATGGCTCCTGACCTTTGTTCGTTACTATTCGACCCATCATTGACGACAATGACTTCCTTTGAACAGACCACATTCCCTGGATTGTCGCGGAATGCCTCAAAGTTCACGTTATTGGCTACGATGATGATTTTGGTCACAAGGGNAAGTGTCTCCGGCAATGAACAAGCAAGCCTCGTCCAGTTGCTCTTGAAGTCCCAGTTTCATACAGGTGATGGCTCCTGACCGTTGCTCGTTACTATTCGACCCACCATTGACGACAATGACTTCCTTTGAACAGACCACATTCCCTGGATTGTTGCGGAATGCCTCAAAGTTCACGTTATTGGCTACGATGATGATTTTGGTCACAAGGGGAACTGTAGCCAATGTCTCCAACCAGTGATCGATTAAGGGCTTGCCCCCAATGGGTAACAATGGTTTCGGAATGCGTGTCAGATGCCGATGATTCGGAGATTGCTCAGCCTCAGCGATGAAGCGGGTTCCATAACCCGCGCATAAAAGCACGACTCTCATTGGTCTGCAATGTAATAAATTTGTTTCAGCCATCAATCCCGATTTCAGTTGCCGCGAACACTTGGAAAAGCACATGTGAATCAGACTAGAGGCCACAAACACACGGTCTATTACTTTATTTAAACAACGTTAACATTCACATCGCATAGTATCTAAGGCTGGCGGCGGTAATTCGCGTAGGCTCGGTTTTGATCACAAATTCGGTGGTGCTCGTGCTTCCTGGCAATGACTGGCCCCACATTCATGGAGGTCTGCACTATGATATCCGCCAAGGACTTATAAAAGCTCAATTTCCGATTATTCGGACGATCATAAGCAATTTCAATGATCCAACGTATCGCCTCAAAGGGCGTTCTCTCCGCCGTGATCGGGGTGGGCACTTGGTACTGTACCGAGCCCATCCTAACCGATTGAATTAGCATTAGGGGCGAGGCGTTTTCCACGGCCATTTCGATGATCCGCGTGGGGCACGTTTCGATCTCAGTCCGGGCAGTGTCACTTTTGGCGTCATAATATCGCGACAATTGAATCCGCTTGATCTCGCCCATGGTATCCAGCATGAGACGATCGTAAATCTCGCGTTTGCCCTTGCGCATCAACTGCCGAGTGAACCGTTCCACGATCGGCGAGTAAAAAATGGAGGCGGAGGCGGTGAAAGGAGCCGATTTGATGGGGACCGTCTTGAGGCGTTCAAACTCTTGAGAACCGCTCAACTCCTTGAGGGCGTTCTGTTGCCAGATGGGGTCTTCGAAGTGAGGAGGCCACATGGTGGCTATGGAGGGACTGAGGTGCAATAATCGACGGTATCCTGAGGGCCATCGCCTCGACTGAGATAGGAGGACATAGGCACGACCCACTGACATTTTCTTGGATCGAATAATCTCAATTCTAACTCAGTTTCTCTCCTCCATGTGTTGTTGTGCACTCTGCTGTGTTTGTTCATGGTACGACGACTTGCTGTTTGTTGTGGATACTCAGGGTTGCCAATTGGAGTATTCAAAAAACCGTTGAGGCCACTTTGCTATTATATTTCATAGCTTGCTTTTCATGGAAAGATAGAGCATACTTTTGAAACCGCCGATGAAGGAAAATGCGACGTAATTTTCAATTTATTCCCAAATCTCTGAACCTTTGATGATTCCGTTCCAGCCCTGAATGTTGATGTTTCCTTTTTCGAAGGGCTTGGAGAAGAAAAAAAACTTGGAAGGGTTTTGATCTTTGGAGGAGAGGTTAAAAAACATGGCCGGTTTGACTTTACTTGGAGAATACGGATCTGATTCTTCAGAGTCTGAAAATAGTGAGTGTGAAAATAGCCTCAAACGGCCTTTGACAGCAGCATCCTGTGCCAGCTCTGAGTTGGAGCCTGGATCCAAGATCATGAAACTACCTCTACCATCAGTACTTTTCGGTCCGTTGGAAATCCCCCAAGATGTCCAAGATGATCCCAATCTTCACCAGGGCCGCATTCGGTCATTTCCTCACGTCAAAGGCAATTGGGCCACCTACGTCTATGTTTCCGGTTTGGAAGGCACGCTGTCCGATATCGAGCTCCTTCAACACGACCTTCAAATGGTTTGTGCGGAGCTCCCAATCAAATTGGAGCAGATAGAAGATCCTCATTTGAGTCTGAGTCGAGTGGTGACGATCAAGTATGATTGGATTCAGCCTTTGATGAGCTCCTTAAAGAGATCACTCGCACCATTCCCAAGATTCAAAATCAAGTTCATGGACATCTATATCCTCTTGAACGAGGAGAAGACTCGGACATTTATTTGCTTGGGATTGGATCAATCCGATCGGATTCTCCGAGATCTCGTGTCCGTGATCGATGCTAATTTGGCCGAATTCGACCTCCCAGCTTTCTACGCTCAACCCAAATTTCATATCAGTCTTCTCTGGGCATTAGGTGATCAAACGCTGGCCTTCAAGGCCAGACTCCCAGCTTTGCGAGCCACGTTTATCAGTTGGCTCGACACATTGCCTTCAAAGGATGTGCAAGTCAGCCAACTCAAGAGCAAATCTGGGAACAAGATCTTTATGTTTCCCTTGGGAACGTCCTGATTTATCCCTCCATGGTACAGAGGAAGAAGGAAATTTCACTTATTCAGACTGGCACTTGTAATTGCAAGTCAGAAACGAAACTGTCCAGAAATACTGTTGCAGGTTGTGTTGGAGTCGCCCTTGGACTTTCCAGATTATCTGGTGACATGGAATGCTACACCTCAATTTAGAGTTGATATCGTATATGCCAGTACTCGCCACTTTTAATTGTGATGAACTAGAAACGAGTTTTTGTTACCATAATATTGGCATGAACAGTACAACAGGATATTGAAATAGAACCAAAGACCAGAAATTAAGTGGAAGATATCGTGGTATTTGTAAGAAAGAAAGTGAGCATGGAATATTTTCATAAGCGCATGAAAAATGAATAGATAAAGGCCACCTTCTTAAGTTATTCACATCAGACTTTCTTAGAGCAAAGAACGCATCGAGAAAAGCAATTCGTGGATCTGATCTGCAGTGTGAGAATGAACTGGATTGATATCATCCATGAGTGATTCGGCCATTCGCTTGATATATTCTCGAATGCCCGCCATAGAGTTGGATTCAATGTTCAACTTGAATCTGTGCGAAACCGCCAAATTGATCAGGTTCTGCAAAATCGATTGCCATTGATCCAATCTTCGTTTGACGGATTGAGTCATAATCTGGGAGGCGAGCTCGTTCCGCAGATCTAGAATGGCTTGAAGAATGCCTCCCACTTGCTTCATTTTGGCCTGAAATTCGCTTAACGACCACGATGGCTCCAGGAACGTCTCAAGATTATCCACATGATCGTGTAGCTCCACTAGCAGAAGTAGATCCTCGTTATCACCGTCAAAGGCATCGATCTTACTCAAAGTATCACTGAACATCTTCAGCTCGATGCTTATCTTGGGACTTTGCTCCATCATCTCGTCGACAAGTTCCTTCAAATCGGTCAGTTGGATCTGATCTTGAATTGCTAAGTAATCCGAGCAAATCCAATTCAGCTTTTGGGAGAGCAATTGCAATTCTCTTAGAATGTCTTCGTTCCATAGAACTCGTTTCAGTTGATCCAAAATCATACGAACATCTTGGACCAAATTTCCAATCTCGTACATGACACTAAAGTCTTTCTTTTTGAGCTTATCAGAATGAGTCTTCCTCTGATGGTCTAAGCAATTCAACATGATTCGAATATCATTCTGAATCATTGTCATGAACTCCCGAGTTTGACCTCGAGATCTGAAGTGGAAATACGCCAATGGATCGAGCTCTTCTGGCATGCTCGATTCTGATGTGTCAGCGATTCTTTCACGGATTGCTTCGTAATTGGCTAGGATCTGACCAATGAGTTCTTGTTTGGCCTTGCAAGTCGTGGCCTCAATTGAGTTCCAAGTCTGGGATTGGGACGACGAGGTCGAGGAGTTGGTCAACCACTGATGAACATTGCTATTTGGGCGGCTACTAAGATGGAAAACCATAATGATTGTTTTTATGGGACCACGATTCACGTACCTTAAGATGAAACTGAATAGGTAACTGGTTCCTACTAAATTGCAACGCCCACCTCTTATGAAATGCGTTGCTCCTAATTTAATTTAGTATTCATTTTCCCATCTCATTTGCAACAAATCACTGGAAAATGGAGGTAAAGAGAGAGAGAGAGAGTTGTAGTTGGTAGCTTTTTCTTTGCTGGGTACTTGGAATTTTAGGGGAATAAGTCAATGCATGCGTCGAAATAGATTTTAATAGGCATTGTTAAGTTAAAGAAAATGTTTGCCTTCCTTAAAGTGCTCAAAATGAGGGGTGCCGCACTACATTTTTCGTGACTTTCCTTCCCTTAACATGCCCTATATGGGTCACAGATCTATCCAAATACATTCAAACAAAAAGAAGCTGTGCCTTTAAGATTTATATATGGCTTTAGTTATTCTTGGCAAACAACTACATTTACTAGGTAGTTCATTTTTTTTTTTTAGATCTTTATTGCGAGTTTGGTTCTCTTCATTTCATTGACTATTAGAAGTTAAAACTTATAGCCCCCTTACGCTTCACGAAATATGTTTTACGTTCTTCACTTCAGAAGGCGCTTCGTCATACAGCCTCTACCAAAAAAAAGGCCGATTGTGCCAGTTCTTTTTTTTGGACTTATGTGTTTCTGTTGATGTTGGCTAATTCACGGACATGCTAATTCTATCAAAATCTTATTTATGATTAGTGCCCCGGGTCACAAAATGTCCGGAAAAGAAATTGCGTTCAAAGTAAGGTAAGAGCAGTTTATTTAGCGATCTACCGTGCCTCTTCCCGTTTTCTTTGGGCCGTGTGCCGTTGCAAATAAGGGGCCGTTATTAGGATATGCTCATGGAGTTTGTTGTTGACCCTTTGGCACGCCAGCGCCCCCTTTTGAGTTATGTAGTGATGTGTCAAGGTTTTGGCTGTGGCATGAGTCAATTACAATAGTGTTGAAATCAGCGGAGCAGTCCTATGAGAAGACAATAGGATAGTGCTAGAATTGATTAAAAAGATCAAATTTGAAGCTCTTTTTGACCCAAAAGTTCAACTATTGGTGGAAAAAGGGGTGTCATTTTTACGTTCGACACATCACTTCATATCAGGAAGATGGCGCTTGGGTGCAAGGGGGTTCAAAAAACCAAACAAACTGTTCTTGGGATTGTATCCTATGAGGGCTTTCAAGTTGGTGGTATCAATTTCCGAAGGTATCGCCATCTACTGCTCAAAGTGCTGGTGTCTAGAAAAGTGGCTTGAGTAAGATTACAAAGTAGGCATCATTTTGAACAAATTTGGTATTTCATTTACAGTGTGATTAATGAATGACTAAGCTAACATATATTTTCACTTTTTTAAGTATTAGACCTTTGCCATTGATGCATTTAACAAATTAGTGGATATTTTCTGGGATTTAAGTATTATTTCAGACATGAGGGTCCACAGGGGGATCTAACCTATGGAAAAGAGGAAGGGTAAGATTGGTGTCTTCCTCAGCCCGCTCTTCCAATTGAACAAAACTCCTGAACACTTGATTGCCTCTCCTTAACATCTGAGAGCAAAACATAACAGTGATTATTCAGTCCTGGCTTTGGTGGCTTGCACTCTTGGTTGCATTTCTCACTCATCTGCTTTCTGGACATAGCTTGTCCAAGGAGACCGTCTTTTCTCTAGCCACAGACTTCTAGAGAGGTGGACTGCAAGTAGAAATGAAAGTGTGGCATCTCCTGAACCATTCAATCTATAGGGCTTGTCAAGTGAACGTGTTCATGAACAACTGACGATATTCCATGAAATGAAATCAAAGACAACATGTCCAGCCAAATTGCATTGTGCATGCATTGAATTTTGACATTTATTTCATTTTGCCTGCTTGTCTAAGCAAATAGGATTGTGGTATTGAGCCAATGTGATAGTGCATTCACCCAGTAACATCAAACATGTTCACTTTGTGTTGGGTTTTGTATTACAATTCACTCAAAATCATTTGATTGTTGAACATTCAATGGGCAGATGGTGCAAGGTGACTGTGATGTTTGTCTTAGTTCTCCCTCCCCAAAATGCCCAAAATCAGGGTGCTGGACCAACATTTTTCTTTGAATTTCCTTCACTTGACATGCCCTATTGATAATTAACCCTAAGCAGGATCATAATGTCTAGTTCAATAGGTGTACTTAGCCAAAATTGAGCGATGCTTGAGCTACTCAGGAGATATGATTAAAGTTATGTACTCATCACATCAAATGTGAAAATTCAGCCTGCCCTATATCAGCCATTTGTTATGAACACTTCATGACTGACTTTATTTCTGACAAGTATGGCTTTTATATAATGACTACTATACATGGAAGTTTTTGACCTCATAACTTTGAAACATAGCTTTACAACCAGCCATTTAACAAGTAGAATATAAAAAATGACATATCTCCTAATTGCAAAGGACCAAGTGTCTTATCATTTTACTTTTTCCCAAAAGTGGTGAAGAGTGTTAATGATCAAGAGCAGGCCAATTTGGGAGAAAAAAACCATTCACAGTCCATGCTTGTAGAAGTTCTTTGTACATTGTACAGTACCTTATGCTTAGTCTGACCTATTTGGACATTTAGGTAAGCACTGGTACCATAGAAGAAGTAACATAGAAGAGTAGAAATTGAGTTTGTTGCGTTTTTTTTTACTGCAGCTGAATCGGTAATCAGTGGACAGTGCAACTCTATCTGATGGAAAGCAGCGCCTCTACAATCAGAAACTATACCCTAGCAGCCGGTCAGCTGACATTCATTCGCTTGGAAAACTAGTCCGCCTGGCTAGCTCTCATCGTACTCTCTAGGACCTGCTTCCTCTATGCTGGTACTAGCAAACAAACTTGCCTGCCAATGCCAGTGATGCAAAATTGGTGCTTCAAGCTGGTTTTAACGAAGCTGACCTTTCCTCAAATGGCAATATGAAACAAGGGCCAGCTTCTCAAAAACGTGCTTGAAGCCCCAAACTTGCATCACTAAATCCGCCAATTTCAACAAAATTACCGTTTATGTGACATTTTCTCCAATACAAAATCATTCTGGGGTGGATAAATGAGCCTCAGAAAAATGATGCTTCATGTCATTCTAACTAATTTGTAAAACTTTGTTTTGAGAGTGTCTTTTCTCAATAATTTGAGCACTTTCTGAAATTTTCCAATTGCAGAACATTTCCTTCATCTTTCCCACATCAAACTGATCTTGAAATTACTTTTTAGATTCATTAGTGACTAATCAAAACCTACACTCCCATTACACTCAGACTTAGCTCTAACTCAGAGCAGCACCTTATTTGTTTATCAGGCGTGTCTGGCAACAAAAATCAGTTGAATACATGTGAATAATGTTAAGTTGCTAATTTTGTGCTTGAGATAAATTAAAATATTTTTTTAGCGATGGCTGTGGTGAAAAAAATGAAAAGCTATGCCAAAAGCTGACCTCAACAATTTAAGAATCTGCTTGAATTTGCCCTTCGTATTTTTGATAGGCTTGCAACCTCTGTAAAAGTCTAACTGTCAATGTACATAGGGGGTAATGGACAGACCATATAATGACATTTTTTTATCTTATGGTATATCATGTTGAAATCATCAAGGGCACCGATCAACAAGCAAGGCTCTTACAAATGTGAAGGTAATGAAGTTATTAAATGTCCCATGACTATTTTAATCCAAGTCCATTACAAGTCCGCAATTACCCCTAAGCATGACTGCTCTGCTAAATGTATATACTATGCTCTGTCAATATATTACAGTGGGTGCTATTAAAAATACGAGGTCCAATCAACTGTTTCTTCCAAAAGGTGTCTCAAAATGCTTAAAATTATCAGTTTGCTTTAGTGTGTCCATCTTATTAAAAGCATAGGTACTAATGTTTGCAATGTTAAAAGAATATGATTTTAATTTGTGGTGCCATGAAGTTCTTTCCTTTGCCCCCCAAAATGTCAAGTTTGGATTCAAATTATGACATCACCCAGATGGGTTCAAAATTTTGCAACCTCGGGTTTTATGAAAATTTTGACTTTAGTTTGATATGTTGCAATTCAGGCACTACAACTATGGGGACGTTAGGCAAGCTCTAGCAGGCTCCTTTGTTGGCTGGTACCAGTGTCAGCCATGCAAGTTCGGGGCTTCAAACACGTTTTTTAGAAGCTGACCCTTCTTTCTCATTGCTATATCAGGAAAGGTCAGCTTCGTTAAAACCAGTTTGAAACGCCAATTTTGCATCACTGGCATTGGCTGGCAAGTTTGTTTGCTGGTACTAGAGGGCTAGTAGCTGGTACCAGCGCTTGCCTAAATATCCGAATGTCCAAAAACATACAATATCTGTTTTTCAGAGGTCCAGTCCACCAAATCCTGCCATTTGTATGGCAAATATCCGCCGGGTTGCATCTTTTCTGAAGTCAAAATTCCGCCGAATCCCTTTGTTTTTAAGGCCCATTCCGCCAACCCCCCCCAGAGAATATTTTCGAAACACCAAGTTTCTGATCCGAAATCTGACCATTTTCTAATTTCCCTGTCCCACATTGGCGGGAAATTGGAAAATGGTCAGATTTTGGCGGAAAACTATGGCGGTTTCAACATTTTTTGGCAGCTTCTCTGTCAAAACATCTGGCACCCCTGGACTCGGACGACTGACCACTCAGCTGGTAAAACAGTACACTGGATGGTCTCCAGGGAATTGATCACAAAGTAGTTTATTGTGCTATTTAGCCATCTGAGTGGTTGGTCGTCCGACATCCTGTATCTAGAAATCTATGTCTAGGCATAGATACGCAAGGTTGATAATACTTCATCAATTTCGACTGATCCGATTGGCTGCCAAATGCCAACAAAAATAGACGTTCCAACAAGAAGTAAGTTAAGGCTAGCTAGTAGCTACGGGACTGTATTGATAGAGCATCCGCTTTCTAATAGGCGAATCCTGGTTCGAATCCAGGCTAGCTGAAAGTAATCTTCTTTGCTGTATTTTAATTACAACATAGGTTGCTGCCTTAACAGCTTAAATGGGCGAACCTGCGATCATTTCCAAGGGTGAGGTAATAATGAATGTTGCACGTTGGGGGTGTGACAACGGAGCGGAAATATCCCTAAGTTGGGACACCCATCATCAGATGGCAAGCCGAGCGAGACAGCTATCCTCCGACTCCAAACAAAAAAAAACGGGAGTCAGTCACTTCTAAAAAGAGCTCACACAGTTGCATTGCATAATGGGGTAAAGCTTTGAATGTTTATGACAAATTTGATCCACCATGGATTTAACCAACTCATTCCACAGGGTTAAGAGTAGCTGGATTCTTCGTTGATCAGCTTACCCCTCTCGTCTCACCAGAGAGACGACCGCCACATTGGTTCAAAATCCTTTTTAAAGTACAACAGAAATATCCCAACAAATCTTGTTAACTTTTAGCCATATGAGCGCCAAATTTGAGCCAGAATTCAATAGATCAATCATGTCAAAATTACTTCTTGTGGTTTTTGCAAGGAAGAAGACTGTTAAGATGAATTTGCGCATTTCTCTCAATACTTGAAAAGGTTTTTTGACCACCGTGGTGAGACGGGTGAGACGAGAGGAGAGGAGACAATCGTGTCCAAGAAACCAGCTAGTATCTTTTGTCATTCGAATTGCATTAGTGTGATATTTCTGGTTAAAATGTAGTTGTCACACTGATCTTTTGCATGCTGCCAGTATATCAAGTTGGACTAAAGCACTTCAAAAAAGAACGTGTAACCATATTGAACAAATTACATTGTAAAGTATAAAGGGACTTGTTTCTGGATAGACCCAGAAAGTTCACGTGTGTTAATGATAATCTGAATAATCTAGTGAGATATTTAGCAATCTAGTCTTATGAAATAATGGGTTCAGAAAGAATTTAGAAAGTAACAAAAAATTAGCAACAATCGTAAATGCAATATCCATGAATCAGCAAAAAATTTGACAGTGTCCTTGAAGACAATATTCAATGATGCTTGTCATGATAGTACTCTTTCTTACACAGCGCATCAATTCAAATTATGTTTGGTAACTTTTTTGTTCTTCTAATTGTTTACACTTTTGAAGTGGAGCTCTCTGAATCCAGGGTCCCTAGCCTGACCGATCAGCCAGCCTTTGCTTTTTCGGCATGTTTCCAAGAAGGTTACCCCTATCATTAAAAAGGAGGGGCCCTAAGATGGAGCCCTGGGGAACACCCGACTTGACATCATGTATGTCACTAAGGGATCCCTCAACCTTAACCAATTGCTTCCTACCAGAAATGAAAGTTCTTAACAAATTGAGAACCTTGCCTTGGATCCCGATCTCATGGAGCCTGTTAACTAAAAGACCATGATCCACTTTGTCAAAGACCCTGTCAAAATCAGTATTGACAACATCAACTGACTCGTGTCTCTAGTTCCTCGATAATCTGTTCTATATGTTCAATCAGTTGGGTAACCGTGCCAAAATGCGCTCGGAACCCATACTGACTAGATTCAAATTGCTCTGGAGCCTTTTTGCTAGTTTGCAACTATTTTTGAACAAATCATTCCTCAACTTCGGATTATTTGCAACATCATTCTGCAACTGATCATTCTCAAAGTAGGCCTTAATTCTACCTTTAATAGACTATAAATTTCGTCGAAAGCTAGTCCCATCTATAGATTCAAATTGCTCTGGAGCCTTTTTGCTAGTTTGCAACTATTTTTGAACAAATCATTCATCAACTTCGGATTATTTGCAACACATTCAAGGATTTCAGGAAATGGGCAAACTTCCTTATAGACTAAAGTCGTCTCATCAAAGCCTACATTCATGGACGATTTCGGGCTTAGAATTGAAAGCCAGACTTCATCTTGCCTGTCTTAGACTAGAGTACGCTTTTGGGCAATGGTCGGCTCTATCTCAAAAAGATGATCTAACAGATTACTAGGCATCGCAAGGACGTACTGGGTCAGATCAGCGTCATTAAAATGACCAAGTCCAGAACACTAATTGCTCTGGTGGCTTCACCAACATACTGGGAGAGATTGCACCAGATTGCATATTCCTCCAACTTCTCAAACATCTGAGACGTCCATTTCGCAGATTTACAATAATTGGGAAACAATAGCGTAAAGAATAATTTAGCGACAAAGTGGCGCTCTCCGGAAAACGAAAATGAAAAATATAGAGAGGGAATTTTTTTCCACACTTACTAAAGAATTGGAATTATTGAACACCAAATGCAAAGTATTATTCTTGGAACAGTGGTAATTGGATGGGATTGGTGGTTTGGTGGATTGCTTAATTATTAGATTGCCTCTCAAAACAGACGGAATGATTTTGCAACATAGGTTGCGTGCAAGTATATTTACATAATTCCGATTCTATGCCTTTGTTCTCCACTCTTTTTCCACGTCAGTTTCATTCTAGTACTGTACGTCTTACCATAGACTATCTACCGTCTTACCGTAAAGACCTCCTTCCAAATACAACGTTATGTTTATTCTGTCTTGCGATTATTCTGACAGAATCCTGAGATAAATTTCAAAACACGTCCATTCTCATACCAAGGTAAGCAAGGTAGATTTATAGATATTTCATTTGTGTTGGACTTGATGAAGGTGTAGAATGTTTGCCAATGGTTTCAGATCCTTGAACCAAACTTCATAAAATATGGTTTCGTTTTACAAATGGCATCAAAAACATCGGACATGAGAACATCCGGCAATTAAAAAGATTAAACATGCCAATGCAGTCGGTCCAAGCCAATTAATGAGACTGATGAAAATCACAGAATACGTTTATCATGCCGAATTGACCAGCATTTGACTAACATGCCCAATCGAAGAAATGTGCTAATCAGTACGGAAATAAATGGACTAGAATATTATTAACAAGTATTCTTGAAGAAGCCATGTTTGGACGAACAGAACTTCATGTGCTAATTTTGAGCATGAACTTTAAGATTAGTAGATCAAACCGTTCGGGTCTCTTCACGTTTTCCTTTTTAACCTGAATTGCCTAACCGACAAATTGGTTTTACCTGACTACTAATTGCAATGTGAACCTTTTTTATGCCTGTCCTTGATTCCAAGGCCGATTAGACCAATGTTGGAAGGTTGAGCACGAAAGTTGCATTTGGGGTTGGGACTTGAAGGAACACATCAAGACACAGGTACAAACTGAGCATATAGAACCAAGTCAGGCAACTCATTTACCTCGGCAATTTCATTAATTTACTCTTTTTGGCAAGTTTATGTTTGTATTAATTTCTAAAAAAAACCAAATGTCAGTTCCTCAATTTGATTTTTTTCAGAGACAATCATGGAATAAACGAAACTTTAGGAGTCATTGGGGCTGTTAATGATTTTCATGGTCTGATTAAAATGTGGCGGATGTGGATTTGGGCTTTGTCTGTTGTACCTGAAAAAATCCTGCAATTTCTCACCATTATTGACCACTGATCATGGCTAATAGCACACTTCAATATCCTAACTGGTAGGATTAAAAAAAAAAAATATTCTATCCAATGGCCAAAGCTAGACTTTTCTGTCTTAACCACGTGGTCACCTTGCTCTCAAGAACGAACTCAAGTCTCAAACCTGAACTCAAGGGCGAGGTTGGTGGCTGCGTTGTGAAAAGTAAACAAACTTGCTCAGCTCCGTCACTAAAACTCCTCGATAATCAGACGCTGTTTCAATTTTGTGTGAGGGATGTCGGACATAAAGCGTGGAATATTTTCCGGAAGAGATCAAAGCCTTTTGACCGCCTTACTGGCGAAGTTTGATCCTAACCACACCATCATTGATTCTCCCAAAAGAGATTCAGAAACCAACGCGAGAAAAGCTCAACTGTGGATGAGAGTTCTACATGGATTCAATTTGAAGTCTGACTTGGAGGAGCCAGTTTCTCAAAAGCAATTGCGTAAACTCTATGGCAACCTGAAGTACGAGCATCGGCAAAGACAAAAAAATAAGGAAGGGCCCAGAGGAGCACGGATGAAGTCTGAAGGCTCTGACATTTGGGATGTATCGTACTCACCAAGATCTGATTTGATGGATGATGCAAACGAAGACACACAAGAGGTTAACAATAAATGTAAATCGTTTGATTTGCATCTCACTACTTTGGATCCTCTTGAAACAAACATTAGTGACGTATATTACGAACCAAATGCGGAAGAAGAGACAATCGTCAGTTTTGATGCGGATAGTCCGACTACATTTCGAGGTAAAACGATCGATATATTTAATCATAATTAGAAATACTTTTGTTTCAAATGTTCTAAAGAATATTGAAACACACAAGAGCATTACAAAAAACAAAACTCCCAAAGTGAGGTCATTTTGACGACAGTCCGGTCAAAATCCGAATTATAGATTCAAATTGTATTCTTGAAATTTCACCAATAGTTGTAGAAGGCGAAAATTGAAGTAACATATTTTCTTAATTTGTTTCATTTAGATGCTTTGGGCTCTCTATTTATCATTTGATTTACGTCGAGTCCATTGCAAAGTTTGGAGTCATGTAGTTTCCTGATTAGTCAGAAAACAGTATTATACACCTATAGCACTTCCCTTAATTATCCGTAGAATGTTCAAGATCTCGAATGGAAACTAGAGATCCAGTCCCAACCGTTCAAATTTTTCAAGGATCAAGCTCTACTTCAAAGACCAAGGTTGGCCCGAAGTCAATGCCTGAAGATGCGGAAATCATGATGGCACACCAACAAACCGAAGAGGCTCGAAAAGCCGAAAAACATGCAGAAGAGATGAAACTGTTGCGGGCTCAAGTGGAGGCGACAAACATGTGGAGGGATGCCGCTATTTCTATTTGTGGTATTGGAAAGGCCATTGAAACGTTCCTTTCCTCAAAATCTTAGTCGACTTACATCCGTGTGTCTGTGATATTATGCTTAGGCATTGTTACCATTTCATAAACATATATCTTCATTCGTTGCTTCCAGGTGCCGAAATGTTCTTACGCAGGCCTTTAATAAATACTATTGTTGATCGTAGCAAAGTTCGGCTTCACTTTCAGTCCTTCATTGTGAACTGACCCTGACAACTTAATTTGATAAGCAACATAAAACGAACGGGTTTCAACTAGAGACCCTTTAGTCCCTAGTTTCAACGAATAATCTAGAAAATTTCTTTTTAAATTGGCTCACAACCGTTGTTAGGTACCAATACGGTAAAATTGTATATTGTATAGACCACTGAAAAACACAGTGTGTACGATAGAGTATAGGCTGAAGGGAAGAGAAAAAATGACAATTGTAAAAATAAAGAACCTCGTTACTGATAGGCATTTTGGTCACAAATGAGAAGGAAAAAGGATGGATATACAAAGTAAAAGAGGAAAGCATACTGACATCAAATCAATGATGGCACAATAGAAATTACACGTCCAAAACAAATATAAGGAACAAAAGAGGAAGTACCCATAAGGCCCAATCAGCCCTTTATTTGGTAGAGGCTGAATCACAAAGTGCCCTCTGAAGTACAGAACGTGAACCATATTTCGTGCAGCGTAAGGGGGCTATACAAAACATCTCCCTCACACAGGGGTTTGGGAGTCAAGCCAGAGATTCACGGGTCCATCCGGGTACATGAGACCATACGGGCTTCACGGACCAACCAAACACGCTTCCGGGGTTACGGGTCATCCGAGGTTATGGGCCATGAGAGGTTAAGGACCATCTGGGGGTTACGCGCCATCTGGGGGCTACGGGGCAAGTCCATCCAGGGGCATGCGCTCAATCAAAACAGAACACCTTTCAAGGGATTCTTCCGCGTTGTGCCTTACTTGCAGCTCATTCCTGTCATTCGGCTTGTGCCGAAAAACGCTCGTTCAGACAACCAAGGCTTACGAGAAGTATTCCTGTCCTAAATATTCGGCATGCCAACGTGATTTTCAATCCTTCCTTCCGAATATTTGGGCATCGAGAATGTTAAGAACTACTCAATCAATGTCTTGGCACCTGACCGACATTGTCCCGTCATCTAATGAGTTTCGTACCTAGACGATAAAGGAAAAAGTTTTGGCTTACAGCTAAATTATGCTTGTTTTATCTACAGTCTTAGTGAATCTTCTTTTGTGTAGTTGAAGTGTGTCAAAACCATCATGATACTAAGGTATCGATGAGCCACTGCACTGTCAATTCTTGGATAAATACAGTGTGCGGTAACCAAACCCGGAAAATTTTTAGGAAACTGATCGAGCGATTACGACATAAAAGTACTAGCAATTAATTGGCTTTCATTTGAGTCATTCGCAGTAGCTCTAGACTTCTTGATCATCAACTTGGAGGAAAACGGCAACGTGTGACGGATTTGCTCTTTCCTCCTAACGCTGTTGGTTACAAGTGTGCCTCAGGGCGGGCATAAGCTTTGACGTAAGGCCAGTTACTTGACTCCGAGTGGCAGGGCTCGTTACTTGGATGCAAGTCTAAGATCATCCAGATTTTGTGCCAGGGAACTCTGCCCCACTTTTAGCCAGTGTCAAAGTGGGCTCCCTGTTAACCTGAATGCTCAACGGACCATAGCGCCTTGCCATGGAGTATTTAATCTAAAAATGCTTTATAAAGATAAAGTATCTTTCATTTCATCTAGGGCTATGTTGAGAGCAAGACCTGTGTCACGCCTTGCATCTGAGTGGTTACCTGAATGATTGTCCATTTGAGGTTCAGGTGAGATAATGCACGAATGTATTTGTGAAATATTTTTCCCGGTTTTGATTCAGCACAATACATAACCTTGTAATTCATATAAGTTGCGACAAACTAAAAGAAAGTCAAGATCTGATTGGTAGCTCTTAATGAAAAGATCACACTACCTACAGACATTCCAACAACGCCTTCACTCGTAGACAGTCGTAGAAACTGGGCATCCGTTACTCCTGGGGAGTAAGTAAATCGTTTACTTCCGCATGCAATTTATTCAAGGCAAACCAGCGAAGCGGTTGATGAACATGACCATTATATCCGTGGGTTCTCCCACGAATTTCTAAAAGAATGGACTTGCGAACGGGCTTCCTGCCAAATAGGTCTGCTCTTGGTTAGAGCAACTATGGGCCACTTTCCGAAACATAGTAATACGATAAGAAACTTAGATCTCTTGCGTTTGACTGATTTTGGGCCAAAAATTGCCCAAGTTTTTGAGATCCTACGCCATGCCAATTTTGAATTTAATGAATGGTTCGGACGATACGAAGCTTTTGCTTTCGTTTACACTCCATATCTTTTAGAAGTCCGTGGTTTTGGCTACCATTTTGTCATCCGTTGCAAACAATAACTTCTAGAGTTGGGAACTAAGTGAGACAGCTTGGGAATCGTTTTTCATTTCTTTTCTCCGAGGCACAGGGCCAAACGGATAATGAGAGCATGACTTTTGGCTTTCGGTCTGAAGGCGCAATATTAATCATGTTCTTTCGGGATTAAAGCCTCTCTTCTTGTACGTAGATTTTGTATTATCCAAGGGGTCTCGGGAAAAAACACCTAAGACTGGAGACGTTCCGCCAAAAAGTCCTCGTCTATTTCTTCCAAGATCAAAGCGGGAATTTCAATTTGAAGGCCAGGAGTCATTTTTCGTTCGAGTGCTTTTAACCGATTATTGCTTGAACATTAGACTTCAGATTAGGATATTGGGTTCCCAAATTCGTCAGGGGTTATATGGCTTTGGGTGTGTTCCATTAATTTTACAATCCTGCATTTCATCAAGATAGTTAATTAAGTTGCTCAAAACACGTTGCAGTGTACATTTTAGAAATTAAAAATATTAGTGAAATAATTTGTTTGTTTTCTACAGAGGTTAGTTGCTACTTACTGAACATGTATATTAAGAAACTTACTACTTGTCAACCCTCTTTTGGACGATTGCACTTTGCTTTGAACATCATGTGCTCATTTTTGCCCAATGGTGTCCACGGGTGTCCAAAGTCTGGCGTCCAAAGTCTGGCTTCCCCAATATTCCTACATTGACACTGCCACTATAAAAGGAAGTTTTTAAGCTTGTCCATCTGACTTCATAATTTTGGATCTTTTGTTGGCAACTTTCCCCACTTTTTTTCTTCTCTAGCACCAATGCACATTCTTTATTACTTCTAACAGACTTCGTCTTCTTCTACTTTCTACAGTCTTTTTATTACATTTTTTAGAAGGTTAAAAGAAATTGTGAATGAAACCTTCTCTTGTGCCACTGTACAATCTTTTTCACTTCCAACAGGTTTCTTCCTCTCTTTCAAAAGAAAGTAACGGTAAGGGAAGGTCTCAAACCGTTCCGTTACCGATCCTTTTGCAGATAAGTAACGCCGTCGTTACTCAAGCCCTATCTTCACTTGCACTGTATTGAAAAGTAGGCCAAATGGTGATGAGTATGGCGGGTAAAAACTTGCACTAAAAGCGACCAAGCATTTAAATTATATTCAATAGAATAAGCTGCAAATATTTATAAGATATTCATTATTGAAATGCATTAACATACAAGTAGGTCTTCGAATTTCTGTTTCTTGAAGTGCACATTTGCCTTTGAGTTTGGTCCAATAACATTTTTTTTGCTTCATTTTGGGTAGTCAGGTTCTCAAGATGGGGAGCAGAATATCACTCCAATGTGACTAGATTGTTAGCTTCCTCAGGATGGGATTAAATAAGGCCATGTATTTAGGATTGATTTGACCTAAGAAGAAGCTAGTTAGTCAACACCCCGCTTGCTAATTAGATTTCGCACCAATCAATCAATGTTCAACTGTTCTTCTTGTTTGAGGGTCATTTGGAGTGGTTTTCAGGACTCGTCAAAAAACTTGTCTAACTCTCCCACTATCTTAAAAAAATGTATATATCTCTATGTTCAATAATTGTCCTAATTCCTAATGCACATTTTGTGAAAAATCAAGAAATTGCTAAAAGCTAAATTCAATGTTTTTGCCTAAACTCCGGCGGGTTACCCTGTGAGACCAGTCCAGATCATTATGAAACACCCGGTAGATAGTGCAGGCATCAACCTGCCATAGTAGAAAATTCTAGGGCACTAGAAAATTCCACTGTTTCATAGTTAGTTAGTAATGTTCATGGATGGCCCTGCAGCAGTAAAAAAGCACAAAAAAACTCATTTATACACTTCTTCCTATTCTATTCAATCGTCATCCCTCTCGATGAACCTGCCGTATTTCTGCTAGAGGCCATGCTGTTTTGAATTAGATACGTACCATAGCATATCAGAGTTGCCCCTCAAAAAATGGCGAAAATTCTCGGTTTTAGGTTATTTTTTTTATTTTTTTAATGGTTAAAATTCGTGTAAAAGATCTTTGCCCAAAAATGACTGAAATAGTTGAAAACTTAATTTAACCTAAATAAATTTCCTTTCCGACTCGTAATGATGACAAAAGGACTCAATATGTTGAAGTGGTGACGCCACAAGGCTGGGTAGTGGTTGCTCAAGGTTTGCCGTTCCTGTAGGTCTGTCTAGAGATAAAGCCATGACGGACCTGGACAGCTGTCAATTTGAGGTACAGGTGAGAGAATGGACGACCTTGTTATCTGACTAGTTTTCCCGTTCCATTGCTAAATCTTGCAATTGATATAAATTGCAAAAAACTACAAGAAAGTCAAAATATATTGAGTTACTTTTACTGCACCTATTACTAAAAAAACCTATAGGGCATGTCAAGTGAAGGAAATTCAAGAAAAAATGTGGTCCGGCTCCCTGATTTGGGTATCTGTGGGAGGGAGAACAAAGACAAACTTCACAGTCAACTCCCACTATCCGTCCATTGAATTTTCAATATTCAAGTCATTTTAAGTGAGCTGTGTTACAACCCCCCCCGAAAATGAACATGTTTGGTGTTAATCGGTGAACGCACTGTCAATTTGGCTCAATACCACAATGCTATTTGCATAGACAAATATGTAAAATGGATTAAATGTCAAAAATCAATGCATACGCAATCCAGTTTGGCTAGGCATGTTGTTTTTGATTTTACTCCATGGACTAACGTCAGTTGTTCATGAACGCGTTCACTTGACAAGCCCTATTGGGAGAGGCTAGAAAGGTTGGGAGAGACTCTACAGCATTCAGAGAAGGTACAAAAGGTATTTGATACGGTACGTTTTCAAAAGCATTCATGAGCTTTGCCCAGCCCTGGTTTTAGGTTCTATTGCAGTGACTGCAGAGACTTTACCTCCGTTTTGAGAGCACCTTCATGCCTTCAAGAATCCAGGCTAGTAAGAACAATGAAGTCCAACTCTCTTCTTTCTCAGGCTCTCTCATTGTTCAATTTGCTGCCGTCAGATATTCGTTGGGAGAATGTAGGTGTTGAACCAGTAGCAGGATTTAAGTCAGACTTGGATAAGTTTTTGACTAAAAACCCTGATCAACCCTATATTCAAGGGCTAGCCAGATCCGTCAGCTCTATTTCGTTGGTCGATCAAATATTATCTGAAAACTAAGCTAAATAAGATGAGAAAGTTTTTTCTCCTTGAACCGCTGGGAATTCCATTTCCATTAGCGGTAAGGAAGTCCACAAGAAAAAGAAAAAAAATGTTGATCATTTCAAAGTTTTGTTGTCAAAAGCTCATGTAGGTGACCAAGAGCAAGCTGAAAATTCGAATCTTATGTTTTGTTTACTACATAACTTTGACCATGTCTCCTGAAAAACAAAGGAACAAAGTTAACTTTTTGATTGGAATTAAAAGACATGATAGGCGTTGACACCACCGCCTAAGACAAAAGTTACTTTGCACATGTTAAACAGATCCAGCGGTGGACATTGCTACCCAAAAGGTTTACTTCGTTATACGTGAATTTGTTGCCAGATTGTCAAACTTTTTTGTTTGCACGAAGAGTTGCTAAATAAACTACTCGTGACACGCCGTGAACACAATCTCTTTTCCAGAGATTATGTAACCTCGTCGAGTTGTCCTGGGTCAAGTTATCCATTGAGTTGAGTTGTCCTGGGTCGAGTTGACCGCTCGGTTGAGTTGTTCTGGAACCGCTTATAATTCTTGTCTTCAAGGGGAAAAGATATCACGATAATCTGGCCACAATAGCGCTTTTCTGATGGTTTTGTTATCCCGCCATCTAAGAGTCAAGCTCTGAGTTAGATAAGTGGCAGGTTAACTCCTAGGGAGCAATTAAAACAGGGCGTTCAAAGAGGAAGGAAGCCTAAAAAGAAAGCTGGAAGTCTGTTCTCCCTTTTTTCTCCAGGCTAGCCTCCCTGAGGACCCTCATGTCTAAATCACTAAATATATGATATACAGTATACTTTTAAATATATACTTTTACAGAATACTTCAGAAAATATCACAAATTGATTAAGGCCGCGAAAGCAAGCCATTAGCAAGCATTTTTTGACTCGAACTCTTCCAACTCAGGTAAAACGTGGATGGGTGCAAAAAGCCAGTTGGGGTACTCAAACAAGGCGGGAAAACCTCCAACCACAATGAATTACAATGGAAAAGTGGCAAATAACCGGAAAGATAGAGCAGATTCGTTTAACTGTTACTTTTCATCAATAGGGCAAAGTCTATTAAAATTTTTGCCAAAGTCTGTGCCCCAAAACGATCCTTGTGAACATATTTTGTCTCCTTCAATTCAACGATAGTACTACTTCAAATTAGTGACGAGAATGGATATCATCAAAACATTGACAATTTGCCAAATAAGCCAAGTCAAGGATTCGATGGCATTTCTAACAGAGTTTTGAAGGGCATTAAAACCGAAATCCACTTGCCCCTCTTGTAACCATGTTTCTGACACTGGATATATCCCCTCAGAATGGAAATTTTTCAAAGTTTTGCCCTTATTCAAGGGGGACGACGCCACAGGCATGACAAATTAGCGCCCAATAAGTGTCCTATCCTCCCTTTCAAAGATTTTGAAAAAAGTTGTCAACCAGCAAATGTTCGCTCCTTTCAACGAAAATGATATCGCTGACGTTCAGTTTGAATTTCGTCCTAAACACTTGTCAATGCACGCTATCCAGATTTTTTTCCAAAAAACATCGTCAAATTCACATTATGAGTTCTCACTTGGCATTTTTGTGGATTTGAAGAAAGCGTTCGACACAGTTGATCATGATATTCTGTTGTCAAAACTAAGTAGGTATGGTTTTAGTCAGAACGTGGTAAGATGGGTCAAAAGCTACTTGCACGGTAGAGGTCAGAGAGTTGAAATAAAAGATAATTTGTCAAACCTAGCTTTTACGACATTTGCGGTGCCTCAAGGTAGCATTCTAGGGCCACTCCTATTCTTGATATTCATTAATGACCTTCAAATGCAACCAATTTCAAATTAACAATGTTAGCCGATGATACGACGCTCCAACACTTCAGTTCGGATTTGCCCACCCTAGAGAGAGAGAAAGCGATTTATGGCTAAAGGAACTTCAACACTGGTTTCAGATGAACAGACTTGCCATCAATACTAAAAGAAACTAAACTGATTTTGTTCAGCCCTAGTAATGCCTCTTATGATTTGAATTTTTCCTTGAACTACAATGCCATTCAACAAGTTGGATGGAAATACGCCGAAACAACAATAAAAATTTTAGGACTTTACATCGACGACAAACTTAATTGGAAAGCTCATATTTCTGTGTTCAATCACACAATACAAAAGACCCTTTTTACCCTCTTTTTGGCCAAGCAAGCTTTACCCTCACAATTACGGCAACTTTTGTTTCACTCTTTGATAAAATCACGAATTGAGTATGGGATCGAATACTTCGGCAAATCATCCGCAATAAAATCCCTGGAAACGGCACAAAAGTGGGCGTTTTTTTGGATTGTGGGAGCGAAGAGGACAGACCACACGAGCAAGACCTTTCAAAGGCTAGGTATTCTTAAAATTCAAGATCTAGCAAAGCTTAAACAACTCAAATATATGTTTCTTGGATAGAATTCCGCCAATCCTTAATACATTCTCGGCGAGGGTCAAAAGAGAGGTAATGAAATACTGCAGTATTTGATCTGCCGCTTCACCGACTCAGCTAGTTTCAAAATTTACCAAACTTTATTTTCCCCAAGGCTTGGAACGATTTCATTATAGACAAATTGGCTGTATCACGTTCACTTGACGACTCGTTGAAACCATGGTGCGGGCGAATAACGAAATCAATCACTTCCTCATACCCTAACACATGTTGCATTGAAACCTGTTTTTCTTGTGCGCATAATCTAAGCTCGGCCTAAATCTCCATTAAGCCAATACTCTGAGATTGACCGTGGTTTCATTGGCGGTGGACCCCTCAGGACATCCCAAAACTGAAAACGTTGGGAAAACCTGACTTGTCACCCTTTAGAATTTCAATTGTATATCTCTTGAAAACAAGCCTTATGGCATAAGAGGTGCATAGGCTTACTCTACCTTTCATCCTATTCTTATTTATACAAACTCTATATTACAAATATTTTCCAAATCGCCAGACCCGATACATACATACACACATAAAAATTATCCATTATTATGTCAAATGCATCAATGGCAAAGGTCTAATACTTCAAAAGTGAAAGTATATGTTAACATAACCAACCCTTGATCACACTGAACGGAATTGGATACCAAAGTCGTTCAAAATCGTTACCTATTCTGATGTATGAAACTGAATATGTAATTTTCAACTCAACAAACTACTAAATAGTATATTTTATGGCTATGGATAGGTTTAAAATGGGTAGTTAAAAAAACAAGACCCGATGTTTTTGGAGCAAAAAAGCAGGCACCAGTTCGAGGTTTTTTTCGAAAAAAAACGGTTACACTATCCAGAGCCCATCCTGTTTTGCTTCCCAAAGCCAGCGGTTGTTATTGCTTAAATATTAATGGGGGAAGGGGGCACAGTAGCATCACATATTGTCGTGGCGTAATGGTTTCATATCCTATTTCTGGCGTTAAAAGTGTACTGCTCGAACAGAAACCTCTACTTCAATAGTAGCCTTTCGGTTAGAGAAACATCACTACTCAATGTGGGAGAGGAACTTCACTTTTTCTATCAGATGAATTGGACGTTGGAAAATTTGAGGAATATGGCAAAAAGTTTGTGGTCGAGCCATCTGAAGGCCAAGATCGCACGAACCACACATACATTCGTGATCAGTGATTTTCTATCAAAACTGAAAATGTCTGATCTTGACCTATTGCAAACTTACTCTTCGGCTAAATTCACCACACCGGATCCTTCCAATGTGGGCTCACATTTCGAGTTTCAGATTGTCGTCACAATTCAGAGCTCTAGTGGGGCACAGTCCGCTATTGAGAGGAGTGCCAATGTGAGTGTGGTCTCTGTAGCGGCCTCAGAGGATTGGAACAATCCCCCCCTCGAATTGAATGCCGGTGTCGATAGCGTTAATGACGGTCCTGATCTACATTCTGGTTTCTTACACCCTGCAGGTGCCAATCATATGAACTGCCACCGACATCACAGAGGCGGACCACCACGTGTTGTTCCTAAAGTTGCTCCTGTTCCGAGAGCCAGCTCCTTCAAGGATACTTAAAGCGTCCAGGGCCTCTGGTGGACTGTAAAATGGACTTGAATTTGAAGAACATTATGGAGGAGCCAACCAAGTTGTTGCGTCTCGACCACTCTTTAGAGATTTGTTGTTTGATCGAGGTGAATTGCGGAAATGATCTCGTCATGGAAGTGACTTCTCCTCTTGATCCTGGCCAATCCTTACACCGCCGTTTATCTCCTAAACATTTTCCGGATATGAACTTAGTGAGTGGCGAAGTTCGGCTCCCGTGCCACAAACACATGCTAGCTGCGAGCTCGGACGTTTTCATGGCCATGTTTTCAAATGATGGACACCAAGAGAACAAGTCCCAGGAAGTCCTCATTGACGATGTTAATCCAAATGCCTTGGAAAAGCTCCTGGAATATGTGCACAGCGATAACATTGCGGACATGCACGGAGATGCTCATGAACTCATCTACGTCGCTGACAAATATAATATGGCTAACTTAAGGACCTTTGCCACGAATTATGCTGTTACTACTTTTAGCATTGAAAACGTTTGTTGCTTCCTTAGCCTTGGAGAGCTCATCCAGTTGGAATTTTTAACCCGGAAGGCGTTTGAATTTGTTATCGAGCATGCCGACGAAGTGATCAAGAGCGACGGATGGAAGAGTCTCTCGCAAAATGCGATGAAGCGGCTCTTGGAGCTCACCATGAAGTTCGCAAAGATGTGACTCTGTTCCTCATTTAGACGCAAACGAAATGATAAACATTTGTAATGATTGAACCGAACAATGGCCATTGATAATCGTTGCAAGGAAAGTAATCCCGAGGACTATTAAAATAAAAGACCATATCTCGTCCATTTATATATGATTTCAAAAGATTTAATGTAAATCATTAATGTCGTTCAAAATCATCTTTTTCTAATATATATTTGAACATTTCCGCTACCTTATAATCCTAGCTGTAGGTAGCCTTGACACGCTAGGATGGATATTTTGCATCAAAATGTAAGATGAAACCGAAAACGTTAGTAGAGTATGATAGAATCCGTCTTTTACACGCGAAAGTTGTGTCAGTTAAAATGAATACACTTTCATTTAAAGAATTAATAGCACAATCAATAACCACTCTGATAACGAGAAGATTCTGCGTGGCTAAGTCTTGAATACTGTTATTACTCTGATTAAACCAATAGACTTTATTTTTAGCAATATTCGTTTTTTAACGAGGAATACTTTAAGAACCTATCCAACCTTTAGTATCTCACTTGCCTTAACCAACTTTTTTTGTCAAGATCGGCCATTCTGTCAATGATCTCAATTTGAGGTTCAGGTGGGAAAATACACAATCATGTTTTTTCAAATATTTTTGCTGGATTTGTTTCAGAACAATACAAAATCTTGCCATTGTTGTAAGCTGAGACAAACGGAAAAAAAGTCAACGTATGGTTAGTGCACATATCACTTTACCTAGACTACTAACAGCACCCTTGCTCGTAGACAATCATTGAAAGTGGGCATCCGTTGCTCCTGGGGAGTAAGCAAATCGTTTTCTTCCACAAGGAATTTATTCAAGACTACCCAGCGAAGCGGTTGCTGAACTCACATCCGTGGGTTCTGGCACAGCTTTCTAGAACGGGTTTCGACCCAGATCTGTCTGAATATGTTAATAAGGTAACAAACTTAGATCTCCTGATTGTAAGGCAATTTATTTGTTTATTTGTGAAGACATTTTTCTCTCAATTATGGTGCCAAAGACTTCTGTGTCTGACCAAAATTCGAAATTTGTGGAGTGATTACAGCTTTGTCATCTCCTGAGGCCTCCATGGATGATTCATCTATTTGATAATGTCTTGTGATCCTATCAAACAGCAATTTTGAATTTAGTGAATGGCTCAGCAGCAGGCAATATGAAATGTTCACGTTCGTGTGCAGTCCACATTGCTAGAAGTCCGTGAATCTGGCTACCATTTTTTTCATCGGTTGCAAACAGTAACGTTTAGAGTTGGGAAATGTCTGAGACAGCCTAGGAATCATTATTCATTTCCTTTCTACGAGGGACGTGACCCTACGGATAATGAGAGCATGACTTTTGGCTTTCAGTTTGAAGGCGCGATATTAATCATGTTCTTTCGGGCTTAAAGCCTCACTTCATGTACGAAGAAGAAATAGTATTATCGAAGGGGTCTTGGGAATTGAAAAAAAAACTTCCATGATTTCTTTGAAGATCAAAGTGGGAATTTCAATTTGGACGCCACGAGGCATTTTCTGTTCCACTGCCTTTACTCCAAGAACGTTAGACCTTCAAATTAGGTGATTGGGTTCCCAAGGTCTTCGGGGGGTTATATGGCCTTGGGTGTGGTCCAGTATTTTCCGTGACTTTTCCCCATGTCTGCGTGAACTGGATTGACTAGCCAATATTGAGCCAACAGCTGTTCAATTGTGTCACTTGCTAGACAAAAGTGGATTCGTAATGTGGAATAAAAACATTTACCCTACAGTGCTAATCTGAGCTTTGGGGGAAATTCATCCCGCTTTATAAATGCCTCAATCTTTCAAGATTCCTCCAGAGAAACATAGTTAAGAGAAAGAGAAAACAATCTCAAGCAGCCCAAACAGGACAAAGAGAACATATTGGACTGCTTCGATTGGAGCGATGTTCTTGATTCGAGTTGACCAATGGATGTGTTCCATAGTTTCGGGTGACACATGTGCCCAAAGTACACGAGGTGCCATTGGGAAAAATGTGATGGCAATATGTTAGCTTCATCATTGGGACGGCTATCGCCAACCAAATCGGCTAGAGGGAATGGGATCTGTTACAGAAGTGTGGGAATAAATGAATTCGATGTACTTTTGAACAATATCCTGATCTCTGCAAGCACACATTTCCTGAAAGATAATTGGTTCATATGTAGGAGGTTTAGAATATGTGTGGTACTCTTAGTCAAAATGTTACTTCTCATCATCTCAAAGGGGCGCCAAATAATATCTATTTTTCTCCAAAAAGTGCAAAAAAAATTTCCCATTTTACAAAACCGTACATAAATATCTAAACTGCATATCGATTTATTCATAGTTAAATAAATTCAGTTGTGTTTACAAATGGAAGTTTACATTTTGGTCAAATGTAATGAATCAAGATTTAAGAAGGTTAGCTTCTAAATAATGGTTCAACAATTGACAAAGTTAACTTTTAAATCAACGATGCTCATCACTGGTCAATTGTAATCTAATACAAACAAGATTCTTGCTCTTTAAGGTGGTTTTGCTTTATAACTGCCAAAATGGCGGTAATTTACAAAATCATCAATGATACGGTTGGGAACTTTGCATGCTCCTAGGTTAGAAGTGTAGCTTAGCATACACAACTTTGGCATATTGTGGAAAAAAAGATTGGAAAATGATCATGTTGAAAAAGACAGTGAATATTCATTGAAATAGGTTTGGCCCCATTTATTTTATACCATTATAGAAAATAGAAAAATGTCTTTCCTTAGAGCCGAATCAGCAGATGTGTAGCATCTTCCTTACATTTCCTTTGAAATATTATATAAAACTCCAAAGACAGTTTTAAAAAATATTTTCTTTTCCAAAAGAACAAAAATATTGCAAAAAAAGTTCAAGACTCCTCTTCATACGTAATGTATTAAGTGGGAAGAAATGAAGGGCTACCTTTGGTGCCTTCTGAAGAGCTAAGTGTTGGTATCGACCATTTTTTTCCAATGAGCTATTAAAAATTATAATATAATGCCGTTTTATAAATGATCCAATTGTAGTCTATAGATCATTAGTAAACCTCCGATATTATGTTAACCTAAAGATTAAATAAAGAAAAACTCATGTGCGAAAATGTTATATTAGGCCAACCTTTAGGTTATAGCCAAGGGCTAGGGTGAGGCTTTGGCTGTCCATCCTGGAACCTATAGAAGTGGAGAGCACAAAGCAATGTCAATTTAAGAAGGTACCAAAAGTGGCCCTTAATTTCTCTTTACCCTGTAATTCATGTCGTTCGTGCCAACAAACAATATGAACCACTTGAGCCTAAAGGTCTAAAGGAACAAGTTTCATATACATAAAGTAGGATATTCCCCGCTAGTCCGTCATCGGTATTTAGATTGGAAATACTTCCAATCCTGGGAAAATGGATCACTCTTGGCAAGTCTAAAGAATAAAGTAACTACTAGAAGCGGGCATTCAGTAGGTTCTCTTCCGATTGAGCAGATACAGTCTCTACCCACATGTCTCTAGTCGACAATGGTGAAACGTTGAAACATGGTCAATCTTCATGATGGGAACCCGGATTCTATTAGTCGTCACACTTCTGGGCCTTTTGACAAACAAAGCACTGCGTATTTGCATAAAAAGGCTGAGATCTCTTCGAAAGACCGTAATTCCATCTCTCGAGCTGTCCAAGGCCAAGTTATAGAATCTTCACGCCCTCTCTGAAGCCTTATAATGTGCTCCGAAATGGAAATGATACGACCATGTTCAAAGACATGTTGTACGCTGAGGCAATACTCGTTATTCAAACGAGCTTATGCTTTATGGATGCTTTGCTCAGATGAAAGGAGCTCTTGACTTAGCCCTGGCACATTGGTATTGCTTATAAGTACGTAGGACGCAAAGCTCCCTGGCCGAGCTGTCGTCGTTTCAAGTATCCGGAAATGAACACAAGAGTATTTTACTTAACATGCCGGAAAGGGATGCTCTTCAGGGCATGGATAATGGACACAAGGGGCTTTGGGTAACCTTCCGACTCAGTGAACAGATTTATGAAGCTGCAAAAGGTTGATATTAAAACATATTGCAGCTAGTCAAATACAAGCGTCCAGCTCATCAACGACTTCAGCTTTAACGAACGGTAAGATTCGTTCCTGATTTGGTGTAAAGACGTTCGCAGGTAGTTACCATTGCTAGTCTTTTTATAGACATGATCATCGATAAATAGCTGGCTTCCATGTTTGATGGCCATATAAGAAATGTTGTGTCTAGGGCCAAAACAAGACTGTTCAGAAAGCCACATTAAAATAGTGAAGATGTACGTATTATCATGGGTGTGGGAGAACATTTACGATTATAGTGTAAAAGTCTTGTGGAAGATTTAACCGTTGTTGTGTCACATAATGAGCCCACTCCATGATCAAACCTTTGATTGAGCCCGAGAAACGAGTTTATCATTGAGTGTTTAGATCCTCGATACGACGAGCTGAATTAGATGGATAATTAGATGACTAGACAAGTTACATTATCGTGTTTGACCTGGTTTAAAACAAAAAGGGGAAATATTCATCATTCAGAGAGAGTATTCTGCTGATGGTATACTATTCGTTGGTGGACCAAATAGCATATAAAGATTGAAAGGTAATAAATAGACGAATTGTAACCTTTCATTTTGATAGTACTGGGGGTACTGGAAATCACATTCCCTGTAGCGGTTAGATAAGCCCGTGAAAAACCTAACCCAAAAATAAGATATTACATAGGAATGAACTTAATATTTAAGCCTTTTCATTGTGACGACAATGTACTTTCTGAAAAAAGATGTGCCTCATAAACTCATTGTCGAATCTTGAGCTAAAAATGTCTCCATTCTCAGCTTAGGGAGGACTTCATTTTGTGTGGCCATTTGCAGTGCTACTCACGTTTAAAGGCTTTTCTATATCAGCTTCGTACGGCTCTTTTTCCCCCTTCATGTCCTTGACAGATGAGAGAGAAAGAGAGCGGAAGCAGAGGGATTTGCTCATTAATTCACTACTTTGCAAATATGTCGAGAAAGTTTGCGTCTGCTCACTCCAGGAAGATATAGCAATGAGCGATATCTATCTCTAGGCTAGGACCTCTGAACTTATTTAGAAACATTGCCAAAGTTTTAATCTTGGTACATAATTCGCTTCCTGTTTTAATGAAATGGAGTCTAAACTTGGCTAACTTGAGTTCCAAAAATCGACAAACATGTGATGTCTTCTTAATGTGTGCTGAAATCTTGTCCTGAAATAGTGAGGTCCCTAGAAAAGACCAGATATTTTGATTGCGAGTCAAGGATGAAAGACAGCAGCTCTCTCATTTTACTCAAGCGTATGATATCCTAACTTTTCCGTAACACCCAGGTCCAATGGAAGGAGTCCAGATGAGCTATTTAGAAATAGAAATGGCAAATATTTGCTCAATTCAACAAAGCTCCCCCTTTTAGCCTGAAGAACTGCAGTTCTGCTGAACACAATGAGAATTGCGATAGCTTCAACCGGCATGGAAGAAAGATTGAAGAAGACTTTTCGAGTCAATATTAATGTCATATTGAGCAAGTGAAGTAGAACAAGACAGGGAAACGAACAAATTTGGCGCTCTCATTCTTCCTGTTGTTGTTGTTCTGCCTCGTAAAATCAAATTCATCAATGTCGTTATGCCGTTAGAGTGTGTTGTGTTCCTGATTTTGAGGTTAGCAAGCCTATACTTTCAGGTCTGATTTTGCATTAAGGCATAACTAGAAATGTGTGCAAGAACCCATATGTCGATCCATGGCTTTATGATTTGTCCAAAATGGTTGTCAGCTTACCAAAATTCCCATGGATTATGACTGAGTGTCATAAGGGATAAGTTTGAAAACCCTATCATTACGCCATGAGATTGAATCCTCTCTGATCATATTGCTCCATAATCCAACGATGTAGTACATCTAATTCCAATCAATCTTCATTCCAACAGTCCAATCTTGATGATGCCAAAAACTTTTAGTTCTGTTTGAATTTTCAAAATACGTCCAGAAAGGCTTTGATAGATCAGTCTAAGCTTAGTTGAAAATGTTGTATTTTCATCAACACATGCGGTTCTTTGTTTTTATTTACTTACATTGTTACTGGCTTTTAGCCATTCACCCTCAGTTATAAGTCATTTAATTGCCATTTAAAGGGTTAGTTGACAATCTATTTCACATTTTAGTTATCTCTATTTTCGATAATCGTAGAGAGACCTTTGTCACATTTGCCAGAAATCTGAAGCTGTCATAATTATTTTTAACAGAGTTGGAGTACACAAAACAAAAGATGGTAAAGAAATAAGAAAAATGTAATTAAACTCTTTTCGCCAAAGAAAAAGAGAATCCTAGTCTTCTAAGATAATTGAAAACCTTCCTTTACCAAGGAAATAAAGACTTTAGCCCCTACCTGTTTTCATTGACGTCTACAGAAGGTACAAAACTCATTACATGACAGGACAATGTCTTTATAGTGCCTAGACATTGATTGAGTTGTTCCAACCTTGCTTTTTCAACTCCCAACTATTTGGAAGAAATGGTCGAAATCACGTGGGAAAGGTCGAATATTTAAGAGAGACATTTTTGTAAACTTTTAGTTCGTTGAAATACCCCTCTTGAATTGTTTCTCTCCGTCAACATACGTGGAGCTATGTGACACATTTTGTCAGGATTCCTTTCAGTGATGGGCCAAAAGTGGAAACATCCTGGTACAGTTCTTGGAGTCTGAAACATTGTGATATGAAACGGTTATCATGTGTCTCGAAAGTTAGCTTGAAGTAAAGGAAATTGACATTGGTTAAGATTTGGAACCTCCTCTATTACACCATAGATTATAAATCCTTTTAATTGCTTAATAATGGCAATGATACCTCAGCGTTAATAAAAAGGCTAAAAGGGACAATTCAAATATTTATTTGACTTTGCATATTATAAACTGCCATGTTTACCATGCATTTTTAGGTTTGTTTGCCAACTCGATTGCAATTTCAGAACCATTCATTTGCTTTTTTTGGACATAAAAGGTCTTAGTTGCCAAAAATATGAACACTAGTGATGACCAAGCTGAAACGAATCGAATAATTTCCAATCGTCGAAGAGGGCTCGCTTCAAAATTCCATCAATTCGAAGCATGTTTGAAGATGCCTTGTCACCCTCCAACTGTCCTGCCTTTCGATTTCCTCATGTTTAATTAGCAAAATGTATTGCGATACTTAAAGACAATCAAAAGAAGTGTGACAACATATTCCGGGCAGAATACCTTTTCACTCATCCCAAACTTTGCAACCCTCTGCAGGAAAAAAGTTTGAACCAATTTACTTGATGTCAATCATCAAGACCAACGAATTTATTTGCACCTTCCAAAGTTCGCCATTTCAAAAAAATGAAAACTTGTGGGCTCTCGTCTTGCAGAAATAAGCTTCTGTTTCCATCTTAAAATTGATTAAACTTTTTTTGAAATTGTAGTAGAGTGTAAGTAACAAATAATCAAGAGCCATTGAGTGTTGTATTTCAAGTAAAAATATTCGCCTCAAATTTATTATTTCCTCTCCGTAATGACCCTCTGGTCCGTTCGGCGTAGCCAACCTTTACAACAGCCAATGTTATTTATATATAGGTATACAACTATACATGGACACTATATTCAGGGCATTACTCTTTCTATTGGGCTATATCCTAGTCAGGTCTCAGGTCATAGCTCTCCATCTGTGAGTGTGTTTAGCGTCTAAATACTTCCAATCGAGAAAGGTCGAGGTGGAGAACCCAACAGAGGACCTTTTTCTTGCCATGAAACCGCACTAACCACTACATCAAGACTTCCCCCATTTGATCGATCAAAAGATCTAGATATTTCCTGACTAATTCGCAATAGAAAAAGCACTGCTTTGGCATACATCTGATTAAATACACATAAAAGTTGAGCAATCAGGAGCAAACAAGAACTTAAATACACATAAAAGTTGAGCAATCAGGAGCAAACAAGAACTTCAGGTTTTAGCTTGCTTGACGAACAAAAAAAGATGATGGACAACTCTTTTTCAATCGGTATGTCTCCCGGAGCTCAAACCCTGAGCTATTTTAACGTGGGGCACATTTTGAGGAAATATGGACTGCCACATGCCCCCCAGCCAAATTTGTTGTCCAATTACCTCAGAGGTAATATTTTACTTATTATAACTATTAGTGTTGGGGCGAATCCAGCAGAAATCGTACGCGTACGAGTCCTTCGGTTGTTTGACTTTCAGCTAGACTCGAGTCTTTTTCTTGAACCAGGTCCGACAAAATTCCAAGAAAAAGGGGTTAATTTTATTTTGACGAGTCTGGCCAATTTCTCCCAAACCGAACAAAAGACTCGAGTGTACTTGGTCTCGAGGCCAGACTCACTCCAGCACTAATATTTATGTCGTGTTCATTGAAAAGGATACGTATGTTTTTTGACCTGGTCCAAAGTTTTGTTGTAATTGTTGAAACCAGTGTCTGCTCTGATCATGGCAGATTGTTAGAAAATTGTAGCAAGCATAAATCAGACATACAGAAAATAACATTTTCGTTTGAACAACCTGTAAGTTGTCCGATCTTTTTTTGTCACAGACATTGAAATCTTTTTTTTTGCAGAGGTCGGCATAATCGATTTTATAATGGAACCCATTCCGCAAACAAAAGCTTATCTGGAGAGGAAATTGAATGGTATTTCCTATCAAAAACAACCTTCCATGAACTTGTCGTTCTGTTCATACATGTCCTGAAAACTCGATCATTTTCTGATCTTTTCATAGCAATGCAACCATCCAAATGTGCGGCGAGGTCCACGGGAATCGAACCCATAACAGCCTCTTAAATCCTTTGATTCTGCCCTTGACAAGATCGCTCAAAAACAAGTGGATTCAAACTCATCTATTGAGAAATGAACTTCTTATGTGATCCAGATGTATTTCATTTGCCCATAAAAGTTTTTCAACGACATGCCTTAACATCATCCCAATGTATTTTTGATCTCAATTCCAGTCGGAACGATATCAATCAGCCTTCGTGGAACTCGTTTTTTCGAGGAGCCAAGTCGAGTGTCAGTGTTGTGTTCGAGTACTAAAGGGGTTCATACGTAGATTGTCTTTCCAGCCGTTCATTTTCTCAAGGCTTTGTTGTTTCGAATTGGGACCACCCCATTTTCGCGAGTGTGCAAACTACCAAATACAAGCAGGCTCTGGTCCATCCAGGGCTGGCGAGCAGAGCTTGGCCGCTCTTGGAAGGTGCCAACACATCCAGAAGGTCCTCGCGTATGGTTCCAATTGGTCGTTGCTTGGGAACACAAAACAATGCCATCATCAAATGAAGTCTCGGTCTAGGGACCTCGACAATTGGAGGCAGTGCGGCTGAGGCAGCGGGGACCTCAGGCTGAAGCGAGGCCATATCCACACAAAAGACCTTATTCGACAAAGTTTCCCCATTCAGCAATCGGGTGAAGGATAATTGCCCATTCTGGTTGACAACGAAGGCCGAATAATCAAACACCAATTGGTCCTCGCTGGCTCGACAACTCAAGGGCTCACGAAAGTCGTGGAAAACATTTTCGTAAGGAAACCGGATCAGGTCTTGCAATCGGAACGGGTAACCGTTCAAAAGAATTTCCCACCTCTGGCCAGGGCGTGGTTCCGATGGGACACACTCGATGGCCTCATTGACCAATGGAAACTTGACCTCCTCGCCAAATGGACAACACTTGAGGATCTTGGCTCTGTCAAAGCGAGTTCTTGGACACATCAAAGCTTTTCTATCATCCACACAAAAGGACGACGGAATGGTGCGTTTCTCGCCACGGTTGACCTCGAATTGGTGAAGCACTCGGGAGCTGTTCCCAGTACCCGAATGGGTTGGAACCACTCGCTCATCAATGTCGTAGAAGGTTTGAAGGGTGTATCCTGTTCCAGGAACTCGCATCTCGAACTTCCCCAACGAGTTCGTGATTTGTGTGGCATTGACATCGATTGGGGTGGGAAACGTGCGTTTTTCAGGCAGATCACTGGTGACGCAACGAGGATAAAATGGCCGACGAGGGCATCCCATCGGAATTTGATGGCTCACATCCGCCTTGCACTGGAAGTCATCGTTCAATGATTGACCTGGAGGACAGCAGTGTGGCAGACAAAACTCGCCCACGGCCATCTCGACAACGAGAACTGGCATCCAAAATACACACCAAGTCATTATCCTCATGGTCTTGGATGACATGACGGGTCGTACCTTCAGGCTGGTTGTTCCAATGTCTGAATGTAACTCACGCAACGGGAGTAGTCTCTGCTTTGGATTTCAAAACAATTAGCATAATGGAGTCTTGGGTGAACCATAAAGGCCCTCCTTGTTCAGTCTTGAAATTTCATTCAACCAGTTATGCTGAGCACTTCCCTTTCCTTTTGTCGTTTGGGAACCACAGAGTTTCATTAGAATAACAGAAGACCACCTTGGTTGGCCAAGTATGTGGAACCATTTGGGTATACCATAAACCCTGAAGAGGATAGGCCACTAGGGAATTGGGATCGGCCTTGGTTTCAAATTGAAGTAAGTGCAGAACGACATGACTGAACTGGATGATGTGCGCTCCACAATTGGCAGACGACTGAGAAACGATGGGAAATCCAAAGACTGGAACCCGTGGGTACCTCGCTCCTTGGTTATATCGTTGTGCCGTGCGAGAGAAGGAGAGTGAGCGAATACTCGGCGAGAGAAGGAATGGGAGGGAGAATGAATGTTCCAAACGGGAGAAACGACAATAAAGGGCGCTCTGGAATGAGGCAAAGCAACTGTTAACAATTCAATTGCTTCCACATTTACTGTACATGGTTCTGATTTGTATAACAGGTCATGGAACAACTCAAATAATCTGTCTTTCATGGTCGCTTAATCATTCGAAAGGCAGGTTGTCTTTCTTGGTTTGTCATTGGTCATGGCCAAAAGTCATTGACTTCTGGGCCTGGTCAGCCTTGGAACCAGCAATCAATGACAGACGTGAAGGGCATCAATAGTAAGATCCTAGTTGACTGGAACGCAGTTCTCCATGAATGCTGAGCAGATTCAGACAGTCTACGTCACTGTTGTTGTTACATGTTCAAAAATAAAAGCAACAGAGGGCCATAATTGATGTAATGATTTCAATGATGTTTTCAAAACTGTTGGGCCAAAGAATTGATATTTAATTTTATGCCCACATTCATGAATCAATGTGCCAAGTTTTATTGTTCTTGTTGAATTTATTAATGAGTTGCTGCAATCTCCCCACCACCCCATTAAAATGGCACCCTTCTCTAAGATTTGGAAAGACCGACATGTTAACCACCACCACCACCACCACCAGATATGGCTCAAAGTTGAAAAAAAAGAATTTGAATGGAGTATTACGTCATTTGCTCCTGCCAACATTCCACGGAGAGTCGTAAAATATGCCATACCGTATAGATGAGTAAAATGTGTTATGCTTAAGTATACTCGAAAGGTTAGAGTGCTGATTCAATTCCAGGAGCTGAAAAGATGAGTTGCAAAGAGTCATTGAGTAATTCTTTTTTTCAAAGTCTTTTCGCATATGGATCTAGCCATTTCATACGACTAGTGCCCTATTTGTTTGGCCTAATATTGAGTTTTGAGCAGATCATTTCAATTTTTGGTTTGTCTCTTTCAATCCTTTATCAATGTACGTACACGATAGAAATGCTCAAAAATTTAACACATATTTGCATCCGCAGGATGTTTTTGTCGTGTAAAAAAGACTCTCGAATCAATTTCTGAATCCGTGTTCGGTTCTGAAAGACTCGTAAAACTCAAGCCTGAATCTTTGTTTCAATGGTCAAAAACGGATGAAACTAAAAGCATTTTTAGGACTCGTTTACATCCCTATTTACGGGTCTGCATAGCAACGGGTAGCGTAAAAGGATATTCATTAGTTGCATCACGTCTTATCCTAAGATTCCCATTTCCCATCGGGATTTAACAGGATCCTATTCCAGAAGGCTTATTCTTATCCGAGCACCCCGTAGAATAGAATAATGACGAGCAACTAGGGGAAATTGGATTGCACTTTCCAATGGAATCACAAGAAAGAAGGAAGAAAAAAAAAGATTTATTCATATTTTGTGATTCAATTCAGCAATGGCTTGCCAAACACTTATAAAAGTAAAGAAGGTACGAGTGACAATGAAATTGCAAAAGCCGGGCAAGTAGTGTCGCATCCAAATTAAAGTACTGAAATATAGACCGCTGAAATTGAAGTTTTTGATAGTGTCGAACTCAGCAGAATTTTCATAAAAGGACTTCGAGTCACTGAGAAGCGAGGTTTCAAGGTTTGGAAGTCTTTAAGCTATGATTCTTTTCTTTGTTATGTATTAATTGACATCCGGGTTCATCGAAGATAAGATATGTCAATCCTGGCCAACAACGATACGTATGATGAAATTGTGCTTGCTCAATTCTCTAGAGATAGAAACCTATCTCGCTTCTGATTTTCAGAGAAACGGTTCCTTGAGGGTTTCTTCGGGGATGTAACATTTTTTGGACCATCACCTTTCCTTACATATACGTGTAGTACTCGTATGTGGTGGACGTCACATTAAAATCATAAAATCCTTCAAGATCCCATTTTGTTTGGGTGCCTCAATTTGATGTGGTGTGATAACAAAACATGTTATTCAAGAAAGCAATTGAGCATAAAAGCGATTTACATTCTTTACGTCACAATGCGCCTCTTCAAACTATTCTTATGGAAATTTGAAGCAGACGGGGCCGAATTTTCAAAACCACGTCATTGATTGATGTGGAATTTCAATTCTGCCACGGTCTACTGAATTCAAGTACCATGATTATTTGCGAAAAACGCGAAAAGCAATGTGCTGCTTTATTTCAAAGTACATTAATGATATTGATTGTCCAACATTGCTAAAGAATGGCCTGTTCGTACCTCATAGCCCCATGCATCTGTCAATCTAAATTGTAATTTGGAGCTGTTTATCTGTTCCCATGTACCATTTCAGTTACCAGACAACGAACTTGGCTAAATCAAGGGCAACATCTATTCAGACCCAAGGAGCATCCTGTGAGACTTTGGAAGTTTTGCAACACAATGACAAAACTTGAGCGACAGTCTCAACGATGCTTCGATTAAAACTTGAGCGTCAAATTGGCGTTGTCTCGACCGATATCAAAATTGAGTTCAACCGGGGAAAAGTATCAGGCACAAAAAGTCAAAGTTTCCTTGGGGAAACTTTGCAAATATCTTGAAAATGTTGCATCTTATTTATAATTCCTAAGCCCAAGGCATACTTTTTTATATCTCAAGAACTAAAGTTTTTGTTTTTGATTCTCTTTTAAGGCGCCTCAGTTATTCAGAATAGTGGCGAAAATCACTAAGACATCCAATATAATATATCTTCGAAAAATGTATCGCATAATTATCCATTACCCATATACTGTGATTGTCCAAGGTCCTTATGACTACGAATTTCGTTTTCAGTTCAATAGAACAACTACAGTATGTTAGAAGCTATTCCCTCTCAAAGCACAGAGCATTATGGACAACGAATGATAAAGGTGTGATCTCTTGTGGTGGCTTATAACCAGAAGAGGGCTAGTTCATTCTATGCCCTGTTATTTGGTGAAATTTGAGAGCGACCCGGAACCAGTCTCGTTTGATGAAGTATTCAATCCATTGACTCAAATCGGAGAGTGAATTCTCAACCTTGGCGTCCCCCGCAGATTTCATTCATGCGTTCACGGATGGATATAACTAGAAATGATAATTCTCGACATCTTCTCTGTCCATATTTCAAACGTTCTTGCGTTGGCAGGCTTTCCCAGCAGCTCAAAACAAAAAGCTTATTTCTATATGCATATGTCTGAACCATCAACGAATTAGAGTTGATGGATCTGGCTAGCCCTTGAATATAGGATTGATGACGAGTTTTGGTCAGAAAATTGTCCATGCCTTGTCTGGACTTGATTGCTTTAACTAAACCTAGAAGGTGCTGTCAAAACGCACGTAAAGCCTCTAAAATTAACCCCAAAGCTCATGAATGCTTTTGAAAACGTCTATTATCAAGCACCTTTCGTATCTTTCTTTGAATAATGCGCAATCCCAACCTTGTTAGCCTCTTCCAACATGAGAGCTCTCTCTCATACCTGCGTGGTATTCTCATGTTCCTCCTAAAATATTTTTGAATCGGTTCGACTTTGTTGCAAGCCAGCTGAATTAATTGGAGCCCAAATGGGCGAGGCATATTCAAGATGTGGCTGGACAATAGACTTGTAGTGTTAGCAAAGGGATATTATCTCTGGACTTAAACGTGCGATATGTAAAACCACGTGTTTGATAGCCTTTGCCTTCTTTCAACTGGTTATTCTCATAGAACTTTTCAGCACCGAATTTTATTACTTCATGGACGACACTTGCTCAACATTTTTACCTCCATTATGAACGATGCCCAAAATGTTGCCCTGATGAACATCCGTCTTGGCATCATGTTTGTCACTGTGGAATCCCTCAACCTTAACAAATTGCTTCCTACCAAAAATAAAACTCCTTGACCAATTGAGAACCTTGCCTTGGATCCCAATATCATGGAGCCTTTAAATTGAAAGGCCATGATCAGCCTTGGCAAAGTCCTTGGCAAAGTCGAGATAGACTACATTCATGACTTTCTAGTCCCTCAATAAATTGCTGTATGAGCTCAATCAGTTGGGACCCCGTCCTAAATTGCGCTAGAAACCCGTGCTGACATCATGGCCTTCAAGAAACTTCGAGAAATCGGCCTATAGTTACTGGGGAGCGACTTACCCCCCCGTTTGAAAATTTGAACAACATGAGTTGGATTCAGAGAGGATGATGAAAACCGCATCAAGTAAGAGAAAACAGAAGCAAGAACCTATGGGCATCTCATCTGAAACTGAGATGCCACACCATAAAAACCAAGATAATTCGAAAGTCTCGAGTTCCTGATGACCTCTAAAGCATTTATCTGTCGCTACTAGATCAATTACACGCTCAACTCTACTAACCACGTGCATCTCAACAGACTCGTCATTAGAGCAATGAGCTGTAGCTCCTAAACTATTGACCAGAGTGCTAAATAGCCTTCTTGTGAAATGTCACGAACGAATAAGAGTATATCAGCCTTCATCGTTGCCGTGAACATTTATCATGCATAATATGTTGAAAGATCAAGCCGGAGCAAAAGGTCATACCTAATCTGAAGTGGTTAGCTCGTTCAATCTATGATTGGTCAATTTTGACTTAAGTGGATCACAAACTGGTTTATTGTACCATTTAGCTAACCGAGTGGTCGGTCGTCGACTTCCAGTATCTAGCGTCGATGGACAAGTAAATTGTAAGCCATTTTTCACATTATGTAAGACCCTAATTGAGACGAGACTACTTTTGAGCACCGCGCAACAAACAATCATTGGGTTTCCAAACCTACATTTCAAGCACTTTCCGTATGTTCAGATTGGAAAGAGGCTATTGAACATCGGTTCATCCAATTATTGGAAGCTAGATGGAACCAGCCTTATTCTCACCTTGAGTGTTTCTCAACGAGGATCAATTACTCTTGTTCCATGCTGGGTTTTCGAAGAACGTGCGGTATAAGAGTCACCCAATATGTGTCCAGGAATGAATTCCTCTCAAGACCACAATTAACAAGTTTGTCTTCAAAGGCTGTTTGAAAATATCATTGACGATATTTTTGAAAACAATTGCCTTTTTCTATCTGTTCCAAGTTGAAAATTTATTGTGACATACCATTTGTTATTGTGGAAATGGAATAAAAAACGAGACAAGTATGTCTCTTCCCAAAACTCATATGATCTTAAGTAAAATAGGGATAGCCTCAGAGAAAGTAAGTGGCTGAATAAGCTTTTAATTTATTGACCCTTAAAAATGTTCCACAAACTGCACGATTAGTACATCAAACTGGCTGAGGGTGGCGTTCTGAGGTTCATGTTGAATTGGACCAATTGGACCGCCCCAATGGTGCCCCCTAGGGACGAATGGTGGTTTTAACTAAGACAGAGGTTCCTTGCTTTTCTCGGGTCTTCTCCAAAATCGTTTGTTTTAGGCCAGATCCAACCCTGATTCCATCTAGCGGAGCTCAAGCGAAAACCAGGCATGCTTATAACATGCTCAGAAACTAGCCATGTGAGTGGGAACGAATGTGATGTGGATTGAAGGGGACGACGAAAGGCGCCACGAAGGCCACGAAGACATGGTTGTGGAACATGGAGAGAGAGAGAGAGAGAGAGAGAGAGAGAGAGAGAGAGAGAGAGAGAGAAGAGAGAAGAAGGAGAGAGAGAGAGTGGACCCGATCTTCACGCACTCTCTTTGATGGCTCCAACGCGAGGACCAAGATGAAGTAGAAAGAGAGGGGCTTTCTTTCCCCTCTTCTCTTACTGTAGGTCGGTCGGCCGCAACACGGCGACACACGGGTACAAACCTACCAACATATCGTCCTCCTGGTGGATACATACGTGGGTTTAAGAACCGTTCTCTCCTTTCCCACAGCCTCGTGCCGAGTAGAACGGGAATGACAACGCCCAATGGATATGTACGTACAAGCGACTGTGGCCGAACTTTTATGGGCCATGGATCACCCCCCCCCCCCCCCCCGGCATCCATGCTTGATCCGAGATGATTGGGCCTGCGCTGTCACACGAGGTCGAGGACATGTCTCTTCAGGGCGGCAACTTCTGCTTCTTCGTGTTCCTCCGGTCCTGCGTTCTTCGGTTTCCTCGTGTTGAAGAAGGGACGTGGCGGGTACGCGAAGCCGACGCCAGCGGCCTCTGACCGAGACTTGATGGACCCACCAAGGAGGAGTATGTGGCAAGTGCTCCTCCACAGCACGAGACTGACTAGTCGATCGACGTATGGGTGTGAATGAGGAACTTGCGGCCTCGTGGTCCTTCTTTGCCTTTCTTTCCCTCCGTCCTCGCCCTCGGAAGGCTCACTCGTCCTCACTTACTCACACACAAAACAGAGACGAGTAAAGGAGTTGAGAGACCAGTGGCGGTAACCGACGAAGAAGTGGCAGCACTCCCATGATTAGAGGCTGAGCTTTAAGACAGACTACGTCCACACTGCAAGAAACAGCAAGATCAGAACAGCAGAAGCACAAGCACAGCAACCCAACCGAAGATCAGCAACAGCGAGTGTATTGAAAAGAACGAGGAAGAGGCACACAAGTTCTCAGTGAATTACTTTGAATAAACATCAACCTTTAAAGGGACGAACACGCGAGTGTGCTTGCTTGAGGACCTCGTTATCCTCGTCCTGTCCGTGTCCGTGAATGTGACAGTGCTGTGGTCATTGAGTTTGGGAAATGATTCGAACTGACAGCGAAAATATCTCGAGTTGTCCTCGATCAAACATTGACTGATTGACAGCAAGTGTCAAACGATATAAATTTTGAGTTGTTTTGAAAAACGAAATAATTTATTGTGGAAGGTGTCTTGAGTCTTTATCAACCGTGAGCCGTGATTCGAGAGTATTGCCAGTTCTGAGGCCTCTCTTGGCTGTACCTACAATAAAATGGTATCGAGCCTTCTCCTATCTTAGCCACTCAGACTAGGCTCGGATGAACGGAGAAGAAGGCCAAGAAAGTCGTAGCAGAAATATAAATATATTTTCGTGTTTTGCCTCCAAGTCATCCACAGCCATGCCCAAACTGCAAGGAGTTAATATTTGGTTCCTGACGAGTGAAAATTGATTTTGGCCAAGTTTTTCTGCACCTCGACTTCCCATGGTCCGCCAACGGCCTCATCCATCAAGTTTTTGTGACGGAAAATTGAACGACATTGAATGCCCTTGGTGGGACGCACCAAAGTGGGTTGCCAATGCTTTCCTGCCATCGATGGAACATGTGCCTAATGCCTTGGATCCTCGTCTGATGAAGGTAAACATTGCCAGGTTGACAAAAAGACGTGTACGCACCCTCCTCTACGGTACAATATCTAGTAAGACACTCCTTGCCCATGAATTGGAAGTATGAAGAAGAATCTGTATTCCAAATGGGTTGGGATCATCGGCGCGGAGAGGAGAGAGTGAAAGGAAAGTCGAAAAAAGAAGGCATCTCCAAAGTTTTTTTTTTGCTTTTGTTTGGCACCTTTCAGTCCCATCTTTTTGCCGCGAGAAAAATCAATTTCTTCGGATGAGGAGGCGCAGATTGGAGAAACCCATTTCTGTGCCTTTTTCCAACGCCCTTTTTCTTCGGGCAACAGCTGACGAGAGGTCGGCGTGAATCCGATCGTCCCGGGGACTTTGGGTTTTAGGAGTGAAAAGAGAGAACGAACGAGAATTGAGATTGTTGAGCTGGCTCTCCACAAGAAACGTGCATGAGGGGTGGGTGTGCTGAAGGCACAAGGTATTGAGTCGAGACTTATGTGTCTCTAGAGAATTAGATACGTTTCGTTGTTAGAACTCGCAGGGTAAAAGCCAACCATTTCACCCTCCTCCTGATCCTTCTTGTTCTCCTCCTCGTCTTCACCACCTTGCTTCTCTCCTCCTTGTTCTTCCATTCACAACCACCACCACCACCACCCTCAGAGTGGGATTGGACCTGCCAAACATGTGCCAAGTGGGATGGCCAAATCTGATGGCAAATCCTACTACTAGCGCCTCCTTGTCAATTTCCAGAGCATATTTCCTCAAAATCTTGGTCCAGAGGGATTGACGGGAGCACCAAGGAAAGGGGTGACCTGGCAACTGGCAACTGACTGGCGCCCTTTCTTCCTCATTCCGATTGTACTCCATTGTTAATGTTGCCGAGTGGTGGAGTGGTGGTACCCTGCATAATGCACTCTGGCACGTACCCGCTCGTGTCTTTGCAGTACTTTCGTGCTGCAGAAAACGGGTAGTGGGGTGGAGAAGTTGATGGTATCTCTCGGAACCGTTTTGTAACAATCAAAATAATGATCATTTTCATTGTTTTCATTGACAGTACACGGGGGCGGGCAGACGAGGAGGTTCCTCTTGACTTGGCCTCTCCTCGATCCTCCTCTACTCTGCTTCTTCTTCTTCTTCTTCTTCCCTCTAGATACTCCTTCATTTTGGACCAAGTGAATGAATGGCCGGCCTCATTTGACTTCGTGAATGGAATGTACACTGTGCAGTAACATGATCAAAGTGAGCTCTGGTTATACTGTGGTAGTATACTCGCCCGTCTAGGGCAGGGTATACCACTGGATTCAGGGAGAACGAGACCGAAAAGAAATGGTAGGCTCGTATCAGATTGACATGTAGCGAGAGAAGAAGCCAAAAGGGAACTTTTTAGATCACTCCACTTCTCAGCTAAGAGTACACAAACACTGTGCACACAGTATATACTGTACATATATACATACACACACACATAACTGACTTGGTTAGTTCAATCTGACATCGAGGGAACGAACCCCTCGTGAGTGTTTTGGGGTGGAGGATCTGGGATCATAACCCACTGACTGAGGGTGCCGCCGACCATTATCAGGCTTTATTTAGCTGACTATGGTTGGACGTGTCACATGAACGTGGTTGGTCCTTGATAATTTGTCCACATCATCTTTCTCAAAGTGGAACAAGATGGAGCCCTAGCTTTATGATCCATGGCCAAGTGATACTACTGTTCCATAAATCGGCATATACCTACTGTACATGGACGACTGTAGTATGTGTGTAGTAGGCGGTGCAAGTAATTTGCCGTTCAGAGCCAGCATGAGAAGAAGTTTATGCACCGTTCAGTCAGGGAGCGGATGGGAGGAGAAGAGGTTGAAAAAGTCGATTCTCACCCAACAATGGATAATTAGTCCGATAATGTTTCTTCGACACTGATTGGCAGTTCGGCCATGAGCAATTGTGAACAAAAAATGGGGAGGAAAGGAGGAGAAGGAGAGAGGGGGCGTGTGGAAGTAGTAAAAATGAGAGAGGAGTTTGTTATGTCTTCAATGTTTCTTGCTTCATCGTTCTCGCTTGTTCTTCTGTGCGAAATCGGTGTCATTAGTCCTTCTATGGGAAAAGAGTCCATCATTACTTGTGGTGAAAGAGAAAGAGAGAGAGAGAGCAAAAGCACCTTAGGAGATTCTCGGAATCTGTTTTCAATGAAGACCGAGATGGACCTCTGGACCTCAAATTCGATGACTAATCGATCTCGAGGCCTCAGGTTTGACCTTTTCCCCCTCGTGGCTTCGCTCCATTTTGAAGGCGACTTGATCAAAATGTGCTTCAGTTCTGCTATCTGATTGAAAATACAACAGATTACATTGCACTGGATCGGATTGTGGCTCCTAGAATTGGAAGGTTTTTTTTCCACGCTCACTCCGACGACTGGTTGGTCCTTGGTTCCCTGGTCCTCCCCATAGATATCGATATTCCAATAGTTTTGGACCCCTCATGTTGATTGGAACACTGTGATCGACGGTCCTTGGTTGATCCATGGAGCCTATCATGTTTTGATTCCAAGTCGTGTTCCTTGCTCTTGTTCCAATTTGAGGAACTCGAGGATATCTGGAATTCGAACTTACGTGGACAAATGTGTCAAATTTAGCTCGGGAATCATGAATGAGGTCGCTAAATTTAGAAGGGTGGAGGAAAAAGCCACGTTTAGGAGTCACTTTCCGTTTTCAGGTTGGAACTTATAAGGACTGAGTTCTCCAATTCGTGGTCGTTTGGTACGAGTTGTTTGGCAAAGAAAAAAAAATAGCATTTGATTTTTTTTGGCCATGGTTGAGTCGAAGGAAACTTCGCGCATTATTTGTTAAAGAGATCGTTCCAAGAGAGTTCCACGCGGTAGAGTGGTGTGAAATGATGATCAAATTTCTTCTCTAGAGGCTTTCAAATGTTTACTTGACTTTTCGACTTGCCTCGCCAAGGCCGACGACGCAAGCTGTAGTTTGCGATCAAGGTCCTTACGTCCTGATCATTGGAACATGAGATGTTCGTGATCCCTTTGGAACACCGAATGTTCCCTGAAGCGATTGAGAGAGAAAGTGTTGGATGAGTTTTTTTCATGTTTCCACTTTCTTAAGCTGGAAAGAGTTGCGAGTTGTACATTGTACTACGTACTACTATACAACGTTGCTCTGAGTCTATCCCTTTCTCTCAATGTTCACTCAAGTGCCAGGCTGACTTCGCTGAGAACCCAACGCAAGTGATAGTTTCATCAAAGCCGTGGCTTCACAACAAAACAAAGCCTGGCGGTCCCAATGCTGGCCACCTCGTGGGGTTGAGGTAATCCGGTTAATGTGGAGGCACAATAGATAAACAAATTTGGACATTTTTCAATTTGCTTGGCGCGTTTGGATTAGAGACCAGAGTGTCTTCTCCAAGACAACCGATCAGAAAAATGCATAGGCTCTGTCATTGAGAAAAAGAAAGACGAATGAATGCTTGTCTTTCATTTAGTGAGGGGGAGCTCATCCAAACTGGTTGTGTTCTCCATGGAACAAAACTAGCCCACGAGGTCTTTATTTTCTACGTTTCCTTTCATCGGGAGGTGGACCACCGAGAGATGTCATTGATTTGATCTCAGATTCATAAATCAGGGCGTACATTTGTGTCTCGAAGATATATAATGCCTGCATGATTTCCAGGACCAAGGAAAGGTCAAATGCATGCACTTATGGGAGTTTTGTGTTTCTAACTGCATCGCTCCAATTTGTTCCAGGTTGGTTCGGCTGATCAAGCTGGAAAGCATATGGAGCATCTAGCAACAAATATAACAATTCTCCCACCCTCGGGAATCGAGACCTCCGTGCCCACCCAGCTGGTTACTGTGACTCGTAATTAGTTGGAGGCGAAAAAGTGTTTTGTGTGTGCGTGTGTCTGCGCACATGTGTCAAAAATTCATGAGCTCACTTCCAGACGAGCCAAGTGTTCCCCCACAACAGACAAGAAGTTCACGATGCTAAGGCAGAAAAAGAACGAGCGCTCCAAGCCTCGATCCAGTGGAGGTGACAATCGTGATGCGGCCGCCTCGTCTTCGAAGAAAAAGAAGTCTCAGAATCGAGATGACGGCACCGCCCGTTACCACGCTCTGGCAGATTCTGACGACGATGATGGAAGGTCCAAGCGATCTCATCATCGAAATAGGAAGACCAAAAGAGAGTCCGAGAACCTCAAGCGTCAATTATGGTAAGACACTCTTGCTGCCGTTAGAGCTCTTGGTTGCTTGTAATGTGCAGCATCTTTTCATTTGCGTCGGTATTGTCCCATATTTGTGGGGGAAGTCAGGAAGACTCTTCACGTGGAAATGGGCCTTGCTCTCAAACTGTCGCAGTGTACTGCATAATAATGTACAAGCGACCGTGAGATGATCATTAGACCCTGGTGACTACTCAGCATGAATTTGAGCATAATTAGGGCCTTAAGTGTCTTGACAAAAAATCACATCTCCATGATACAATGCGGCGAGAGAGAGAGAGGGGGAGTACAAACATGGCTAGAACAGTCATTGAGTTCCAACGTATCTTGCCTCACATTTGTAACGTTTTTTTTGAATTGATTATGGAAGGTTCTCGGTCTGAAATCCAATTCAGCTATGCAATTCCCAGGTTGGAGATGGAGAAATTAATTGGCAACGCTGATTTGCACGGCCCGTGTTCAATTTTTATGCACTTTTGTTCCCAGTCCAATCGAGTATTCCTTTGTTGGCGTCCGCCAAGACTAATGTGGACATTCCTATTCAAAAGAGGACGAAACTCTCCTCGTCTTCTTTTGAATGGAACTTGGGCTCGGGACATCTTTGGTGAAGAATAAAGAACATATTTCGTGAGCCCATTTCCGGGCAAGGCTTTGCCTTTCATCAAATATTTGAATATCCAGGAGTTGTAATACATGCCGACTCTTGTACTGTACAAAGGATATGTCTGGCGTGCCCCATCATTCACAAGGTAATTAGTCCGTGCAGCTCAAAGGAGAATCCGGGGTACGAAAACAAGACCCAAGGTGACGAAGATATGTGAAAGCCCACGTTTTATCGCTTCTCATAGAGCTATCTAACAGATCATCCAGCACAACACAGAGTTCATGGATGATGCTCATTGTTAGAGCCTTGATGGATTCATAATTGGATTTTTATAGCCGCCTTTCATCTTTGTCTTCTACCGAAAGAGTCCCACGGACACGAGTCCGTTTGCGCTTGCCTGGCTTTCTTTCCTATTGCCATCTCCCACCGCAGTACCCGATACTGCACATGGTGTACTGTATGTAATACATATGCTTCACATTAAACGAGCCACTTAGTCTTTTGACAATGATTGAAGCGCTCCCAATCATTTCTCCAATTTCTTGGAACACTATTCATTTCCCCAGTGTTGTTGTTGTTGCTGTTGTTAGTATTATCGTGGAGTAATTCCTCGGGAGAATTTAATAACAAAAGACTGAACTCCAAACAAAAGACCTTTCATCGACGACCTTCTTTTCGAACTTGGAGCTCAGCCCTCAGAGACACAACAGATATGTTTGGAAAACGCCGGGCGCACATAGGACAGTACGACGTACGTAGACGGGAGATTATCTTCGATTAAGCCATTCCAAGACGAGGGTCCACGAAAGATTAGGAGTTTTTTCCACCCTCTTGTCTCGTTTCCCTCTCCCCTCTGCCCTTGTTCCTGGTCCTTCCTAGGGTCCTCCTTGTGTTCCCGGATGACTGGGATCTGATTGGACTCTTGAAGCAGTTTCAAAGTTACAATGTGTGCAAAAAAAAGATGATGAGAAGAGTGCTGACTCATGAGGATGAGCACGGACCAAAGTGTCCCTCATTTAACTCCTCTACGAATCCCTCGTGGACGTTAACATGACCATGGTGACAGTACAATCGGGATCAAATCGATTTTGGAACACTCATCGCGGTCAAATTGAGCTGATTTGATGACAGGGTTCCTGAGAGAAACCCAGTAATGAGGTCAAGATTAGCGAGTCATTAGGACCTCTCACTGAGAATCACATTCTCATAGATAAGGCATGGCTTGTTGAATTTGGGCAGTAAAAAGTACGATTAACACTTGCCCAATTTCTTGAGCACTTCAACCAACTGCAAATCCTGGTTGAGGGTAGAAGTATTTTGTTTTGATTGTATTATAAAACTATCAGCTATGAATCCATCAATCTAATGAGCCAGCCAGGTTATGGCCCCCTCTTGAAATAAAAAAGGTCCAGTGGGTCTTCACTTTGATCCCTATCATATTTCGTATTTCGGTGTTCTTGGCCTCCTCAACAAGAGTTGACAAATTGCTTTTGGAGAAATCTGATATGGATCAGAGGCAATGACCAAAGGGCACAAAAAGTAGGGATCAGGGGAAAGGAGTTCTTACGAACGAGAAAAACCATGCTCGCACGAACCATCAGTTTATTAAGAAATATGCTCCACAGCTCCATAAACCTTTCGTCAGTGTATATTGTGGCAACGGGGCATCTCTCCAGAGGAAACACAACCCTCACCATCGCCTTGGGAAGCAACCAGGCATGAATTCGTTGCTAAATCTCCAATCTCCAGAGAGATGTCCGCTTCCTCTGCCCCATTCTCCGAGTGTGTGAAGGCAAAGCCCATGTTAGTCAAGCGTTCACACCCAAAAGACTACCAGGAAATGATCTTGGGGCACTAAATGTCATTTCGCTTTGGACTGTTCTGTCCTGCACTGTACGGACGTAGCAGTTTTGTAAAGAGGGCTGAAGGTCCGGCATGTCCAAGGTAAAGTGTCAGAAAAGTGTTTGTCAACGAACAAACGACCTATTCCCTCAGTTAGGTGTGTAGGTATGTGTTACTTTAAGGCATCATGTTTGCCTCCTGCTCTCTGGGGCTCAAATTACGTAATGAAGGCCGAGCTAAGCCAGAGTAATGCGGCACAGTCATGACGGCGCGTGTTCCAGATTAGGGTCCATGCTCAATTATATAAGTCTTCTCATCTTTCGCTCAGACAAAAGAAACGAGCTTGCCATAGCTTCTTGGTATTTTTCTTCTTTTTTTCTTGCCTTCCAAATGCTTCAACTGAAATGATGTTTTATTTGTATGTTTGTGAATGTAGATATGTTTGCAATTAAGAAAAATTACCGTGAATCTGAGTGCATCTTTGTCGAAATGAATGAGAGGCGCGATGTGATGTCTTCGGGCACGCTTTGCAACAGTTTGTCGGGAGTGATGGCACACATTAGTCATGCAAGAGCGAAAAGAAGCACGACATGGATTGAACGCTCTCAACAAATAAAGTTGTCGGTCGGACACTTTTCAGTGAAGATGCCTTTGACGTAAGGCACTCGGGAGCAAATTCTTTCACCCTTCTTGTCATTATCCTAAGCCCTGTTGCTTCTCTTTTGTGCGATGATGGCAAAATGAAGTTGGCCGATAAAAACTGGGCGAAAATCGAGAGAGCATTGGATCCACAGAGCTATTCTCCACTTCGGATGATGTGTTCCAAAGACATTTACGTGTGAGTGCATCCACAAATGTGGTTACTCTGCTGCAATAACTCAATCTGAACTTTTTGTGTCAAAACCAAGTTTGTTATCCATTTTTTGACCAGGAAAATAATATGTAGGCTTGTAGTACACAAGGTGTTATTTAAGAAATTATCTTTTGTTCAGGTTAAAATTGATACCACTTCCGTAAAGGGAGTTGTCTTTTTTTTCATGCAAATATGAGGCTGGGAACCGTAATTATATTGATTTTTTTGTTTGTATATGTATGGACGCTTCGCCACAACTATTGGCACACGTGTCACTTTTAACTGACATTTTGGACATCCGAAGCAAGTTTTGGCCTTCTCCTCATCATAAAAGACATTTTTGTTTGAAGTCGTCAAATGGACTTTCGATCCTGTTTTCCTGATTTTTCGTTTACTTTATGCCGAGCAGGGAGTAAAACGGATGCTTCGTCACCTGTTGATGAAAAGTGCAAACCATTTGAGCCAGAGAGGGATTGAACAAGATGGACCGTCCGATAAAGGACACCACTTCCAATTGACCTCTCTCCAAACAGACGAAAGTTTACCATCCATCTCCATCAACCTCGTTTTTGGAACAAACCACTTGCAGTACGGAACTACATGAGACAAAATCATTCCCATGGCTGCGATCAAGAGCAAGCGAAGGTGTCCGGGAAAATAGAGGTCTGGGTAACAACTCTGTGTATTGGAAATATGTCATTGATAAAGGGTGTCCGACTCTCGAGTACATCGTGCATGGCAACGCATGGGGGCCAAAGGAAAAAAGAAGTATAGATAAATTCTTGAACCGAACGAGTCTCGTACTTTAATGGCCACGGCGAAGCGAGTTAATGTGAAAAGAAAAGTTCAGCCTGCCTTTGAAGTCCAGGATATATGTCCGCCTTTTATGACAGTTTTAATGCGCACATTTCAGCGGCCTAATTGTAATCGCCTTCTAATATCGGCACTAGCATTTTACCAAGTCTTTTCGGCTTTTAAAACCGTGAAGTGAAAAGATGCTTCATCCAGAAATGTTCACACCATGGGGAAAAGGCGGCACAGGATTAGCCATTCTGGGACCGTCGCGGGAGAGAGGAAAAAATGGACCTTTCTTTGTCATTTCTAACAAAAAGCACTTCCTGAGCACTTTCTAAGCAAGAAACATGTGAAAAGAAGCATCCATTAGTCGGACAATGTTAATCTCGCTTCTTGATCCCATAATTTGGAGCATTACCTAGGCAGATGCGATCTTTTGTTGAAAACAAATCTCCAAGGAATGTTTTGAAATCTTGGGAACAATTGACATTTATGTACGGAAACCCAAGAGTTTGTTCAGGGCAGGAATTCGTGTTGAAACATTGGATTTGAGGATTTCACGCCGAGATGAAAACACTTTTTGTTTGTCACAAAAGTGAGCTCGAAGTGAAGAAGAAGCGAAGTTTTTATGTAAGTACTGTCTGTTTATCCTCTGTGCTTTTGATTTATAGCCAATTAGGTGACGACCAGGGTGACTACGGACAAATCTGAGACACGGCGAGGTGTCACCTGAAGACTTCTGACTTCTGATTTGTGTCCACGTGCACCCACGGATCTTACATTCCAAATGTCCAACGCCCAAGTTGATATCCGAGCATTAATAATTCTCCCGAGATGTGTCTGTTGAGAGAGTCGGCTGTGTTTACGTCGAGTGAGCAGTTCAAGCCCGTTCGCCCGCTCATACGCCTGATTTTGATCTGGACTCGATTGAGCTCGTTGGCCTTCCTGGAATTCGAGGAAATTGCTTCAACGAAGCAACCACAAGACTTGGTGCTCTCATTCTCAACTTGATCCTTGAAGATCATGCATGTTTACAGTGGCAAGTTCCAATTGAGCCTTCTTCAGCCTTTCCTGTTGTTTAATAAGTCTGCTGGCAAATGTGCTGGCCTACTCTCGGGAGAGTGGGAGAGTGGACTTAAATTAATTATTCACATCTTCCTTCCAAAGCTTATTCTGTTGTTTTCTCTCTCAAACTACTCTTGGAACCGACTTTGTCAGAATGACGTGTTGTTTCTTACGCTAATTTCGGAAATGTCCCGGAACGAAAGTAGAAAATGTGGGATGCCTACCAAGCCGGTTTTTGCATTGTCCAAGGTACTCGTCGGCGTGTATTATGGAGAAAGAGAAGTTGACAGGATCATTTTAATGGAATCCCGAGAAACTTCTGAGTGTTTTTGACAGAGAAAGAGGTCAGTTTCTGCCGGTGCTTATTTACTCAGAACCTCTTGACATATAAAAAAAACTCTGGAGTCGAACAGAGTCCAGCTGTCAAAGTCATTGGCCTTGCTCTGACACTAATTCCCTTTCCTCTGTATCTTCTGGAATACAAGTTAGTAACAACCTCTCAAGTAAGAAGTAAAAAAATGACTGACTTTAATATGATTGTTTCCCCGAACGAAATACTTAATACGAAACACACAACAGCTGACTTTTTATTTCTAATTTGGTTCGCCACCCTGCTCTAACCACGAAATAAGTCAAGGTCAGCGGAAAGGAAGTTAGTTGCACAGAAAAGAATAAAAAAAGGCCATTTTGTACGAGTGCAGTGCCAGAGGGACGCGGCACTAAAGCTGTTCTCTATGGGAATTCGCATAAAAGGATTTTCAACATAAACCCATGGTGTGGGGCTATTCTAGCGTGAGTATGGCTACTAGCTCACATTCAAACATATCCTCGACATTGAATATTAAGCCGTGAAGATGGACGTTCATATGTACAAACGAACGACCGTATTCCGGCCATTGAGAAGTGCTGTGTAGTAGCGTTATACATACATACCTGGCTGGGCGTAGGCGGGCCCCTTACGCTGGACACAACGAGTTGTGAATTGAGGATGGGTTCAAATTTGCCCATTCAAACCAGCAGATTTCAAATTTCCAGCTCTCTAGCGGCGTAGAGCTTTTGGTCCCTCGTTCGAAACGATCTTGTGAGCCTCTAACGTCGCCAACGTCCATTAGCTCCTCCAAATGACCTTGGACCATGAAGCGGGTCCAGTTTTACAACACACAGAGAAAGGGAGGGAGGCGCGAACCAAATTTCAGAGCATAGGCCTCAATGGACCACGGATAGTTGGTGGTGGAAAGACACAAAAAGAACCAAGGATCTGGGAATGAATGGACGAAAGAACGAAAGAAAGAATCGAAGATGAGATCTCGCGAGGGACTGTCATGGGGTCATATTTCATAATATTGAGAGGGACTTCCGAGCCCTTAGTCCCGTCTCTTTTACTCATGTTGAGCCGTTCGTTCGTGGTGTTGTGTGGATGGATACGTGTGTTCGTGTAAATATATCAGGATCGCTCTCGTGTCCAATTATGCTGTCCATCTGAAGGTCAGAGTGGAAGGGCGTCTTCTTCGGCTAGCTGCCAAGTCAAGTCCTCAGGAGAACAACACGGTATAATACTCACTCCAAAGTGCGCAGGGAACCAACAATTCTCGTCAAAGGTCGTTCGTTTTCTATCTCTCTGTCTCTCACTCCTGTCAAACCTTGTTTTGGCCACTTGCCCCCGCCACGTTTGATGCATTTGGTGCGCCCTCAAACGTCCCTTGAGGACTACAAGGAAAGAGGCTGAGGAGCTTGGGTGGCTACCTTGGTGACTTCATAATCTAATATTATCTGACGATTGGAGCCCACTTGCTTTGGTTTACAATCTTGAGGGAGTCATGTGCAGAACTATCCAAATGGATTTGCATCTGAAGACTAACTCGCAACGTTACTACTAAGGTCATTCATGTGCATTGGGTTCACTTCAATGTTAAGATTCGGGTTGTAATTCCTAAGATCTGGGTTATTGGCCAATTAAATCGTTTCGTAACAAGCCGGTTTTGAGGTGCTCAATGAGGTCTCCTCAATTAACGATTTTCATCACCAAAATGCTTGACTTGTTGTTTACTTTCGTTTGAGCGATTAGCACAAGACGTCTGATTAACGACACGTTTTTGAACAACCATGTTTACGCCAAGGGGTCAAAGAAGAAAAAAGTAAAATGAGCTGAGGAAGCCATCAACGATTGCTTTGTCAATTAATTTTACCTACAGCCCCTAAAGCTCTAAATGAACCTATTTTGAACCTGATTGAACGTACTAATATGTCTGTCTGTAGATTCATTGGCTTGTTTGTTTTTAATCTGAAAATTTCGAAAGGTCGGGGACGATAACATAATCTGGATCATCACGTGACAACACACGTTACAAGGAATTAGAGCATCTCTGGTTGTTCTCAAAGTATTCATAATTTGTCAACTTTCCATGAGCTTAAATTAAAAAAGAGTTGGATCAATTGGGAACTTTTTCTTCCGTCTACCCTGCAGATATAATGTGACGTGAAGGTAGTGCAAACCTTTGCATTGTAAAAATGCTTTTGCCTCCCAAATAACTGTCGATTGCATTGTCAAACATTTGAGTCGACACCCGAGTGTTGCAATTGATTCTCCTCCTCCAGAAATTTCGAAACCATTTACATGCACATATAGAACAGTGAACACGTCATTTATGCATTACTTTCCCGTCCTTTTGCTGAATGACGGAAAAGGGGAGAAGGGAGAAAGGAAGAGGAATTTGGGTCTTTCGGTCTTTGGCAGACATTTCCATCAGACAACTCGGGAATAGGTTCTTAAATGGGAGCCTTTTCGATTTCGCGATTGGGCCAAGATCCTTGATTGGAACGCCTAGAGTCTTGGCTGAAGAAGCTTCTATAATAGTTCACAAACGCGAGGAGTTGCACTGCCTCGATCGATAGGAATATGAGTTGGCTCATCAGAATGAAAATGTGTCGAGATGATCTTCGCCGAGAAGACCCCCCAAAAGGCTGCTGTCGCGAGTAAAAATCGTTCCTTTCCCACACTATTTCAAACATCCAGCACAGTATGCAAGAGGAAGTATTGCTAAGTATTCAAAGAGTAATAGGGAAGGCTCGTTCGAATGAACAACGAGGACGATTTTGCCTAAATATTTAATAGCCCCACCAAAGGCCATTACAAGGGAGCAGCAGATTTATTTCCAATATTGGATCTTCAGATCCGCAGTGCTTTCCCATAAATCATGATTCATGAGTCAGTCAGTCCACACCCGTGGTTACTACATACAGATTACAGTGCGGACTGTTGAGGACTCCCCTCGCCAACGAAGGGTACTCGGTGAACTCTGGATTGTTCAAAAAGATGGTCCCATTGTTTCTTGAGCAATTAAAAACCGATTTGTACGCCTCTAGTTCGAGGAAAAGGGTGTAATTTTGAGCCCTCCAACCGCACCTCCTCTCATTGGAAAGGCTATTTAGGAACCTTAATGACGAAGGGACTTTAAATACCTCAATCAGTTGATGACTAACCAAATGAAGCGGCTCATTATCCAAACAAACATTGCCGAAGAAAACGAAGGAAAAACAAGCATGTCCTTCTTCACTTTCAAATCTTAGCATTAGCATACTCGTAGTATCCTTCTCTCCTCTCGGTGATAAAAAAAAAAGAAAGAAAGGGAAGAAATCCTCAGTTGCCATCAACATTACATGGAACTTGGAAGTCTAGAGGCCAATGGCTTTTCATGTTTCTTACACTGATCGGGGTCGTTTGACTAGCCCAGCCAAAGTGTATGAATGGGAACCCTTTTGTGGATGGAGGTATGAAGCAATAACTCATCCGACCTTTTCTTTCTCTTCTTTACGACCTCAATAGTCATAAAGACGGCCAGATATGACCACAAGTTTTTACCACTAATAGCAACGCACCCGATGACTATTGACGGCCACCACTTTGGCAAGCGTCGTCACGTGGTCAATTGGAAGACTCCTTCTACCAAACACGGGTCGCTGAGAATTTGCCTCCCCCCTTTTGGATCATGATATGATTCATAGCGAAAGTTTCCAATGCTCTTTAGCCCTTGCCAGTTCCAGAAAGGAGCTCCTAGGTAGGTGGTTCAGGGAACCTTTTCTGATCTATGTCGCTTGGAACAGCACCTTGGGGAAAGGGATAGCTCGCTTAGCTTCTGAGACATGATGATGAACCGTGTATGTAGAGTATTTCCAACGTTTGATCTATCCATGAGTAAGATGAAGCGAGAAATGATCCATGATCTGCATTATTGCCTTGGAACATGGTGGAACATCTTCGCTCAGGCGAGTCCTCCATTCTTAGAGCAGAAGTCCCCACATAAAAGAGGTTAAGTGCTTATGAGCCCACTATCTAATCATAACGGGGGGGGGGATGAGATGACGCGCGAGTAACGTCTTCTAGATTTCCCTTATCTTTGAGTGTTATGGGAAAGGCCATTACAGAATAGGGTGGGATATTGAATAGCGCATGGGTTTTGGAAGGATCGTTCACTAACACTTGTAGAGGGGACCAATAGGGGAAAGCAAAAGCTAAATAAATATCTCCTGGGTGAATAAACAATGCTCCGATATAATTTTCAATCTTAATTGCAGGTAAGAAACAAACCTCTTCCCTAAGCTGAGGCCAATCGTCTGAGATGCACTTCTCCTCTTGGATGAGATCTTTTTCAATTTTCGAAAGAGCACCGGGGATGTGGAAAACGTTAGTGGGAGATGGAACCAGACCTTGACAGATAACATCCCTCTTTTGGTTCGTAAGAGCAGAAGGATTTAGTGAGTTTTGCATCTCGTGCACATTTTTCCAGTTCTCGGTGGGCCGTCTAACAAACCAGCCTCCAAAGATAAAGAGGCAGGTAGACAAGGAAGACGAGGAAGGAAGGAAGGAAGGAAGGAAGGTCGAGAGTCCTTTGAAAGGCCGGAATGCCGCTGGTGGGTTTTGCGATTACTCTCCATCCGGGCGTGTCACAAAGGATGGAGGACCAGGAAGTGAGAGACAATAAATTTAACTTCTCCCGAGAATATGTGTCACTTTCGAGGTTGCGCCTTCTTTCACTACTTCTTGGGGGTAAACACGTGTGGTGGCCTGTTTGCGAGGATTCTCTCTCTTTGATTGCCATTATCAGAGGCAATATTGACCTTCTTTTGGAACCAGTTTGTCGCACTTCAGCCATTGAATGGCCAGCAGGTCAACCTGGAACAGTGAGAAAAGTTCGAACAAATCTAACAGCAACTACGTGGACGGTGAGGATGTCAAAAACTTTAAAATTGGCCGACAAAAAGTTGCAGCCATTGAAGGGGGAAAGGATACGACCTGTGTTACGCTATGGCAAGCCCCCCCCACACACTAGTCTGCCGACCAAAGCTGTTTCTCATAGGTAACTAGATATTGTCAGCCATTTACAAGTCGATTTTTTGCGTTTGTCATTCCAATCCTTGCGCCCATACGTCGACGTTTGTTCGGGTCCCCATCTAGCCTCTGGGATCGAATCTGTGCTCAACCTCTCTTTCGCGGCTTAAGCTCCAACCAAAGTACTTAACCCTTCCTGAAAGACAGATCGTTTTTCTTCCCCTTGGGGTAATGAAACCTGGGAAGACAGACAAACGGACAGACAGAGGCTACGTACGCCTGCGACTAGGACTACGACTAGGACTACGACTACGACCGCCTTTTGTCAGTAGTGCTCATTGGGGCCTTTGTCGCCGGCCTCAACGTCCTCCCGGGTAGGAAATGGCTCGTTTTTAAGTCCTTGAAAGCAAGCTGAGAATGTCTGAAATGTCGCACCAAGGGCATCTCTGGATTGTTAAGGTCTGTTTTAAGAGCACTTGACAAAAAAAAGTTTCGGATTTGAGATTCTTTTTCCCGGGGAGAACTCGCCGTTTCCCATTACACTTGGCCCCAAATGACTCCTTTCCACTGACGAACAATATGGCGGGGGAGAACTTCTCGAAGGGAACAAACATCGAGAAAGGAAAAGAGTCAAAATTAAGAAATCCGTTCAAGTAAGGTTTCGAGGGCCAACCACTATCTCCATCTCACTCAGTGTGTTTGAGAACGAAGAGGTGAAATGCAAAGACAATCCCTCCTTCCCTCCTCCCCACCAACGCAGTTTCATCCAAGGAAAAGTAAGATGGTTTAGATGGTATTACCTTTCTTAGCCTTACAGCATCTCCATGGGCGCGGGAAAGCTTCCTCTATTTGCTTATTTAAATGGAATTCAGTTCATGTCTTTAGATGTTCGACAGTGAGGATGAAAGCTCGCTTTCCATCTCTCTCTCTCTCTTTCTCTTTCTCTCTCTCTCTCTCTGTCCTTCTTGCTTTTTTTCCATTCTTTCTTCCAATCGTTTGAGATGGTTTAAGAAAACCTGGTCTAATTTTGATGTCAATGTACATACGTTCACAGAACAACTGATTCCAGTCCAGGAATAACGCTAGGTCTACTCGCCAAGGAACCCATTCACCTACCTTCTCACTCCATCCACCCATCGTCAAGGGTTAACGTAAACACGGACGTAATATTGAGAGTCTCAAGATGGAAGCCTTGGCCGGGAAGCTTTGTGGATATCGCTCTGGTCTGTCTCTTTGTTGTTCAAGCTGAATACTCAAGGATCGACCAAAGCCGCTTGGGAATGTGATTTTTCTTGTTAAAGCAGAGATCCCCTTTTGGTTAGTCTGTTAGTCTGTCTGTCTGCTTTTACAAGTCCTCTTCTGGTTGGTACGATGGTGGATAGAAAAAAGAGAGGAGAGAAAGATAAATGAGTTATTTCTGGTTCTTTCAACATATGATTTGCAGAGCCGCCCCAAATGCCGCATCGTTTAACGTCTGCCCAAGGCGGGCGTGTAACGACCAATAAAAGTAAAAAATGACGGTACGCGATCTTGTTAAAATCCTCCAGAATCTCTCGGATCAGCCACTATCCCTTTTCCGGATTTGGCACCTTATTTGTTCTTTTCGGGATCTGCAACGGCATTTTCTCGGGAATTAAGCCATCCTATCAACATTGTTATTTTTCCAAAAACTTTCCTTTTTTTTGAAGGAGATTGCGCGGCGACGGCTTCTTGGCGACTAATCATAATAGCCGCGTTGGTATGAGTGTGTGCATGTGTGTACGTGTGTGTTCCCCGTGTTCCATGTTCCATCACCATCATCGTCATTGCCACCACATCAGGGAGAGAAAGTTTCTCCATCAAAGTTGCATCATTAGACACCCTTCATCCTTCCTCGTTGGTTGTTGGTTGGGCGCTGTGGTCGCCTCTCTGAACAATACGGTGGTCCTGGTTCTTCATCTTCTGGAAGGAATTGTCTCTAGAATATGACATGTCACAATAATAAGGACCACGACTAAGAAGCTAACCAGGCAGGCATCAGGGGAGGGTCCATCTTGGAGCCAACAAATGATCCGCACACGAGTGTACGTGTCTCATGCAACGTTCAGTTCGAAGAATACTAAAATGTACGTACAATTATCGTATAAGGAAGGGCGAAAAAAGTAAGAATAGGATAAACTGAGCTCCTCTTGTTCTCGATTGGATCAAAAGCATATTTCGGTCAGGAGCTACGTACTGCCGAGATGGGGGAGACTAAACCACTTTGCTTGAGGGCGGGGCCCAAGATCTTTTTCATTTCCTTGTCACCTCCAACACTCCATTTACCCTTTGGAAGTTGATCTGGGGGGAGCAATTTTCCAGTCATTCTCTGTCAATGGATCATGATAGCTAGCCAAACGGGTCATGTGCACACTGGCAAAAACTTTTCACACACCGCCTAGGATAACTTTCTCCCCGAGAAACCAGCCACTCTCGATTGATTAAACAAAGACAAATGGATTGAACACTCCAGTGTTCCGGAAAATGCATTACATTTGACTAGATTCGACCCACCCACGGCATAAATTTGGAGAGTGTTCCTCATCAAGCTGGTTCGCTTGCTTGCTTGCTTGCTTGCTTGGCGAGCTGGAATGAAAGTAAAAACTCGGTCATTTTTCTCGCATCATCGGACACGTAAGGGTTGTCAGTGTTCTACTTTCAGCCTGCCTTGTTCAATATTATTTCCAAGATGGTGGGTGGGGGGGTGGATGGGTGAGTAGGTGGGTCTGCCGGTCTTTGTTCTGCCTGATGTTGGCCTGCTATGGGTTATGGATTGTTATCGCGGAGGAGCTCATCGCCAATGTGAGGAGAGGTTTATGTATTCACATGGTCTCTCCGCTCAGTTGGAACGTGATGGCGGTCCTGATGGTGACGTGTGGAGAATGAACTGGACATGGCATTTGTCACTTTCATCTACACTTTGGCCAATGGTGGGAGTGAGGATGATGATGATGATGATGGTGGTGGTGGTGGTGGTGGTGGTGGTGGTCGTGATGATCGTGATGGTCATGATGGTCATGATGGCTACGATGCTGATAGCTTTTCTTGCTTCGGATGATTAATGAACACCTGAAGTTCATCCGCCAAAGAGATATTGAATATCTCCCCGAAATCTTGCTCGTCAAGACAGACAGGTTCCATCCCAGTGCTCGGAATTCACTTTCGGATTAGAATGCATCTCCGAAGCCCATGGAACCCGATCCCATTCAAGCCCTCGAACCTACGAGGACGACTACTACTTTTTAATTCCCTTTGTGAGCAAACTTCGAATGGAGGAAGCATCGGTGGGCAGGCAAAAAAATTGGAATCTGAGCCTCTTGTTCCATTTCCCGTTTCCACACGTACTGCATCCGATTGTTCCATTTCCAGGGGAGCAACTAAAAAGAGGATTCGAAATGGCTCGGGGAAAATGGTTCGAATTCCTCGGCAATCTCCTCGTCACTATGTTTAATCAACTTCTGTTCCAAGTTGCCATGGAATTTAAAAAATGAAACCTGTCCTGAATTTGCATCAAGAGGGAGGTTCGGTCGGAGGAAGCATGTTCTCCAGTTTCAAAACAGTTGTCTCCGCTCCAAGCTTAGTCTTTTTGATTCTTATCGCTTCATCGTGATCACGATGTCTTTTGATCCTTTTTTCCTTCTTTCTGCATCTTTAATGCCCGTGTTTTTATAGATTTTAAGTCAAATTGAAAATTAGATCTGAGACATTGAACGGGTGGTACCTTTCGAATAGTCCTTTTGACAAAGACTTTTCACAGCGTGATCCCATTAACAATAAAACAATAAGAAAAAAGTTTCAAATTATCATGTGTTCCACATTTTCTTTGAAGCTAAGCAAAATCGATTCCAAATCGGTTTTCAAACGATCCCTCAATGGTGCTATGAATTGACGGCGTTCCACTTAGATAAGTGTGGGTTATGAGAACACTTTCAGGAATGGTTGTCAAATCTCCCCACTTCAGAAGCTGTCTTCATGGCACGTTCCAACCGGAAAAGACAGGCGCGTCTAGGGATTGCACGAGACAACTTTTAACTTGCCCTGACATTTCCGTTCCCCATTTTGATCCACCCTCATACCTCCTAGGATCCTCCTTCTCAAGTTCCCATTTACAGTTCAGTAGCTGTGTGTGTAGTGTCTCTTTGAATGGCGGAAGCAAATCCACAACAAGATGTTCCTTAGAGCCTGTTCCATGATTTATGAACAAATTTGGGATTGTGGTTTTCGGGTCGGTCTGGTTGGTTATAGCTCCACCACATCCACCCGATGGTTTTATGTAAAACGCATGGGATCAGATGGATGGAGTCGAGATGGAGGAAGTTGGTGGGATGTTGCATGATAACGAACCTCCGAAAGCTCCTCAACACGAAAGAAAAGCCAATTTCGACCAAAGGAGAACGTCGATATTATACGGTTCCTCGTTTTCGGGCCTCTAAAGCCTTCTTCTTCTGCTTCTGCTTCGTCTCCTCTGTTTCCTTGATATTCCGGAAGATTTTGATATCCTATTCCATGTTGATTATTCCTAGCACGTTCGTGGTTTTGTTGATGCTTCCCCCCCCTGGTCAAAGTCAAACGAGTCAAGACCGACGGAGGCTTAAAAGTGAACTAGCCGCCACACCTTGATGCTCTCTTTTTGTCGAAAGTATCGGGGGAGTCGTCAGCATTCTTCCTCCATTCGCCCATAACCATTTGAAGTTTCATTTCATCTCGGATAGAGCCCTCCAGACTTTGTCGTTTTGCTTCTCGTTCCTTCTCGAGAGTGTTGAAATGAGATAAATAGCGCTGTCAAATCTTTACGGTTCAAGGCTCAAGCAAAAAGTGACCATCAACTGAAAATATGTACTACTATACTCAAGCATAGAGCTCAAGAATGCTGGGCGAATTCAAGTTCGAGGACTAGAAACAATGGAGCGGAAGGCGAGAACAAGAACGAGGACTCCTAAAAGTGGCGGATTTTCACAATCTCCATCCTCTGCAATGGGGTTTGTAGGAGTGACCATGTTTCATCCAAGATTTGATGGCTAAATCAATGAATATGGTTTCTGTGAAGACAAGATTAAAGCGGAGTCAGAGGGGAGGCAAGAATGCGAGTTTGGCTTATGAGAACTTTTTTCTTGGGATTTGGGAGAAGGGGTAAAATTGTCGAGAAATGCAGTTTTGTGGGAACCAGCCCGCCCTCCCTTCGAGATGGGCCAGCCAGCAAGCAACCAGCAGCTCCAGTTTGTCTTTCATGCAATATTGTCGAAACTTCTGGCCTCCTGGTAAATGAGAAAAGTTTTCCGTTTGGTTTATCTCGGGCTGAAATTTCCAAAAACCAATTGTCAAACTTGGGCAATTAATCGCCAATTAATTTTTGCTTGCAAAGCATCTCATCTACACGATAACAGTGTTTACTCTCCTCAGGCTTGCCATAATTGCTGGAATATTTTTGGGTCATTATCAGTATTCGAGGTTCAAACCACCAGCATTCTAAGAACCCACGGTGGTTCCGACTACACTTAAAAAGATTGTGCTCAAATGCCAAGCATTCTAATTGCGTTTTTCCTTGTTGAAACAGCACAAGGATCAAGTTTGAAAAAGTATATTTCATTAAGATAAGCTCTAATAAGGATATTAATCCACTGAAAACCTATTAGAAGATAGTATTTTTAAAATCGTTGTTAATAGACATTGTGAGCATCCTTAGTTATTTCTTCAATTCAAATTTCATAAAAATCCATTGAACAGGCTCTGATATATTACCCTTCAAAAGTTGTAATTTGCACCAAATTTGGCTGCAAAATGCTCTGGTTATACCTTACAGAAATTGCCAAGAAATATAATTTGCTTTTTCAATGTCCCAAAAATAAATGAAAACGTTCCATTTCTCAAAAGCATGCAGAACAACCAAAAAATAGTATATAATATCATTTAAAACTTACTTAAAATAAAACATTCATAACTGTAATATCATAATCGTTAACCATGAGTTCATTTATTTGTGATCGTGAAGTTTAAGACATTTTTTGTACCATTTGATGAAAATACTTTTGGTAAGTAGAAAATAATCCGTGCAAAAAGTGGCAAATTTGAAAATTAAACTGGCAGATGTATCCTTGTAAAATTTCAACCATAAGATTGGCTAGTCTACCATGCCAAGTTTAAGAAATAATAATTGGAAATTTCAAATACTTAGGAGATTTTAGGTGACTATATTAATTTATTTTAGGCTTTAGGGAAATGTTTATGAAACTGAAAGAATATCATTTATTTTCATGCTATCATAAAAGCACATCATTTGTTTTTTGCAATTAACTAAGTTAGGTTTATGTCATTTTTCGATCTATTTTATTGCAAAATGCAACTTTCAAAGTGTAATAACTAAGCATCTGCTGAATAGATATTGATAAAATTTGATATCAGTGCATAACTAAGAGTTCTGATAATATTGTTTGGCTAGGTTTTGCACAAAGATACTTAAAAATGTATTTTAAGTGCATTTATATACTAATATGAGCTACTTTTAAAGATACTTTAGAAACAAAAATTGCTCCTTTTGTTTATATAGCAAAGAAATTGGCAACTAGAAGTCTTGGCATTTGAGCAATCACTTAATCAGGAATTATAACCACCGTGAACCACTATGAGAGCCTTGGGCATTTCATTACCAGATATTGAATGTTAGGCTCGAAAATGGCAGACCTGAAATCAGAGGGGGAAAAGAGGGGAAAAGTTTGTATCCTGAGTTCCTGACTTTGGTCTCAAACTCGAGATGGTCGGTCGGTTGGCTTGTGGATGTGTGTTTTGGGTGACCCTAATTCCAATTTGTAGTGAAGACACGCCGCCGTTTTGATCGAGCCAAGGCGATCTCAAATGGGCACGCCCTCAAACTTTTGGCAACAGCTATGTGGAATTCTTCTGAAGTGAGCTCTAATTGAGAGGCCAATTGAAACATAAATTTTCAGAGGAGGGGAAGATAAGGCAGAAAGATGGAGAAAGGCTACGTACATGCAGCTATTGGCCCAGTGGCACAAAGAGGGTGAAAAGAGGTTGAGTCGTTGGAAAGTGGAGACTCCCAGAAAAGTGGTTTTTCTTCCTGGTTGGTTCCATTATCAGTGTCTCGCACTCGTTGTGCTCGACGTCTGATGAAAAGTTTTCCATGTTCTGTAATTTTAATGAGCCATTCCAGCCATTGTAGGGTCCCATCCAACACCTTTTTATTACCTCACCACAAGTTTTGGCTTTCCTTCTTTCCTTCTCTACTCTCAGAGATCTGCTAATTTGGCAGAGGAAGAAGAGGAAACTCAACTAATCAACTAGTCACTAGTCTCAGGTTCACGGAATTGGCCATGGAAAATGTAAATCTTTTACGCGTAACTTAGCGATTATATCCCTGATATTTGCTATCCCTAGGAATTCATCCTTTCGAAAACTGCCCGGATGGCATTTACCACTCCATGTATCCAAAATGTTGCGGCCTAAGTCGTTTTCTTTTCAAATCCAATTCAAAGGAAAGCGATAAATTATGTTGCAAAATCGGAAAATTGATTGAGTGCGAGTCTTGATAATTCCAGAGCGAATCAAAGTTTTCTAAAGACTTGCTTGAACTTATGCAATGTCTATGACCAACGAGCACTCTTGGAAGCAATCCATCGATACGCTCGTCGATTCTTTTCACACTTTTTCCCCTTCTCTCCTGATTCCAAAATCGTTCTCAGTTCCAACTCTTATGACAGATGATTTCATTCCGAACCTGGCTTGACCGTTGAAGGCGTCGAGTGGCAAGGCCAAAGACGGTGCCACGAGAAAAAAAAGGAGGGAGAAAGTTCTGCTCTTGGGTTCTTTTCTCTTGCCTTTCAAGTCCATTCAACGAATCTGAACGCACCTTCATTGGTTCAGTTCAGAGGACTTCAAAGGAACGTCGGAAAAGCCCGACCATCACCATTTGACCAAGATTCTCGGAACCACTTGGAAAGGGTTCATCGCGTTCTACTGAGAGCCAACCAGAACCGACCGCTAGATGGCAGTTCAAACCTTGGCCATTTTCTTAGCAGTCTTAGAGCTTTATTCGTTCCAAAATTGACCCTTTTCTTCGCTTTCATAGTGATGGATTACGAAACTGCACTTTGAAGGCCTCAATGTCCAATGTGGCCCATTTCCTATTGGGCTTTGGAGCACTTTGAACGGCGCTCTCTGCCTCGTTGATGTGCAGACAAACAATCGTGAATGGCTAAGAGCAAAGAAAAGGATCCCGGAATTTTCATTTTAATCTTGATTTTCTTGATGAACAGCCAAACATAAGGCCTCTGACGTGTATTACATGGTCTCAGCATTTCCCAAGGTTGATTTCTCAATATGTATTTTTCAGAAAAATACCTTTTAAAAGCATGGCATCTTAGAGCATATTCTCTCGTCTCTTCTTTTGTTTGTCCACGGTCAAAAGAGGCAGAGGGCGCTACCTCTGACCAATGAAAAGGACAATAGGACTGATCCTATACGGCTCGGTTGTGCGTTCCTTTGACGGATAAATCATTGAAATCGACTCCTTCGTCCGTCAATGAGCTCTTCCAATGAATTGGTTTGCGCTCACCAAAAACGACCGGGATCTAATGAATGCCCTTCGAACACGCCTGAGTCCACTAGAGATGGTTAACAAGGCCATGTCATTCATAATAAAGGCTCTAGCAATGGGACCTTGTTAATTGGCCTCACGATGGTAACAGCCAGTTTATTAGTCAAACTTTTTTGACCATTTCTCCTCAGTTTGGTATTCGGGGTCCTTGCCCCCTGAAAACTGGAAAACTACGTGGCAGCTCTCATCTCTGTCATTGGTGCTGTCATCTCACAAAGACACGAAAAGTACGACCAAAGCTTTGGACCCACTGAACAATCCAGGACTGAAAGACGGACCAACGAACGGCGGAGAGCCGCCCAAGAGACAAAAGACACAAAGGTTTAGTGGTGGGTGTGGGAATTCAGACCAGGAGTTGGATTGGTTGAATGGAGGATTGCGGTTGAGTTCTCTCAGCGCTAAAAGCATGTCATTTGGTCCCCAAATGATCTTAAAGTGTTTTCAGTCCACCAGCAACAGACGGGTCCAATGGTGCACTCATCTAATAGGCCTTTTTCTAGGCAATACGCAACTGGGAAAGGAGTTCTCTCAGAGTACAAGTACTACTACGAGACGAAAAAGAGGCTTGATGAGCAATGAGCCTCCGTACAAAGTGGCTCCAGAAACCTAGGTACAGTACGGTAGAGTGTTCCACTCTCATCGTCCAATACGATGGTTCGTGAGTTGGTCGGTCGAGACCTTTGGGAGGTATTTACTGCAAGAGAAGGAATGTGGTCAAAAGTGTCCCAAGTCCTGGTGCATCTTTTGTTCGTCGCATCTATGGGGGGTCTTCATTTCAGTCCAAGGAAAGCTTGGAACGAGGGGGTTCTAGTCTGTTAAATAATTGATAAATCGTTTTCAGGGGCTTCGTTTCTTTTTCCGCCTCGCCTCGAAAGGAACTGATCATTGTTTATCTTGGAACTCTTATGGCCTGAAGGTGCTTTGAATCGCCTCAAAATTTTTAGTCTTCAAGCAAGAGGATATTACAGGGGATATTCAGGGATTCCCGGAGGATTCCCGGAAGGCGATCTTAAGTCCAAAAGGGAAGGAATATACAGAATGTTATTGAAAGACGCTTGAGAAATTGACAATGATTGAACCTGTTCCGCATTGCAATATTGATTATTATTGTGTCATGACTCATGTCGGAACAAATTGAATTGAACTGTACACCCAAATCACGTTTCCAATCAATCCTCGTTGAGCCTTTCAATACAAAGCGCAATCTACGTATAAATCATTAAATCAATTCCCGAAAATGGACTTGAAGCAAAGTAAGAAAAGCCATTTCACTTGTTTATTAAAGTAAAAAAGTAAACCTGATGAAGATTTCCCCATTTTTGTGCGTGTGTGTGAATGACCGCAAGACGTAGGAAACCTCAAGTCCATCAATCTTGGACGGACCACTGGACATCTTGATAGTTCTCCATGACCAATTCAGGGTGATTCTAGAAACTCGAATGGAACCATGTCCAATGACTTGTCGAACATACTTTTTAATCGCTTTGATTGCTCGGCATTATTGTTCCCTCTAGTCTGTCTGTCAATCTCGTAACTAGTTCGCCGAATAAGGCCACTAAATGAGCGGTTGAAGCGATGAATGTAGCGCGAATATCTGCGTACACTAGTAGTACCCACAGTAATACTATGACTATGCCTGTTTTCTTGCCCTTCACGTCTGATCTCCAGATCCCAAGGTCTATTCTTCTCTGACTACTTCGTCTTCTTTCTTTTTTTCCGTTTCCTTCTCGGCATTCTAAGGTGGGCATACATAATAATACAGTCTTGATTCTATTGTTGGTCCCGGCCTTTCTCCTCTGGACTGATTGACAATATGCGATTGGATCTACCTTACATGACAGGAAGTCACATGACGAGGGCATACATACTTGGTGATCCATTCGCCTATTGTACATTTGGGAACATCGGGGCTTAGATTAATGTGGGAACACACACTTGAGGTGGGGTTCCAATGGGTCCAATCGGCAGTCGGTGTTTGTTCAAACTTTTTCTTTCGAATCGGGAAGTTCGAATGTTGGAGCACATGTCTGATACAAACGAGAGATTCTATGACTTATGAGCACGCCCTGGTGAACGTATAGTCAGTCTGAAAAGAAGCTCCTTTGGCAATTTTCAAGGCCTAATTCAAGACACACCCCAAAATGGGACAACCATGTTCCATCTTATTGTCCGATTTCGAGCCATTTAGAAGAGCGAGAGAGTAAAAAATGATAGTCTGTTTTAATAGTACGATTTGCCATCAAGTCTTTTTGGAGCGTTCTATGAAGATTGAACCCAGGAGGGGGTTCAAATTTGATTTTGCCAGTGAGTGCTCTACTATCTATGTCTTGGCAAATAAATCAATGCTTGGAACCAAAGGTTGTGGCAACCAACCTTTGCATGTTTTGTGGTTAATACTTGAGCCAAGGACAAATGGCATGTGATTGTAAAAATGCTTGTGAATTTTGTCGGGCTTGAAGCGGCCTGCTTCCGGATAAAGGCCAATCGTGAACTGGTCTTTTTTGTCGTTGTCGTTTTTTTATATTTTTGCTTTAAGACAGGGACGCCTTGTTCCAATTACTCCGCTCGGTTCCATCCAAACGAGACAACACAAGGACGAGCAGGAAATTGTGCTGTTCTTGGTTAATAAATTCTCTCGTGTTCCTCGGCGTGTGCATGTGTATGTGTGTCCCTGAACATGAAAGCTCGATCCGCGGGCTCTTCAGTAGAAAACAGAAGAAGACGAAGAAGACGAAGAAGAGGGAAAAATGTGGAACAGTGCAGGGCTGTGAATATGAAGGAGCCAGATCCTGGGTGCCTGTTCCTTGGTTCCTACGAGCCACGTGGCCAAATGCAAGGTTTTCTTCGTTCTCGGTCTCATTCTTTCTCATGCAAGTTGAGCAGAGGAATGGTTCCAGGAGTATGCGTTAGTGTAGAATAGACAAAAGGGAGCCAAAGATGCAAATGTTTACTTCTTATAAATAGCCTAGATGGCTGAATGTTGGCGTCTTGTCTTGAATGCTCTTTTTTTGGCTCCTGCGACGTTAGTAAAGTGCTCTTCGCACCAAAGGACTGCTCCCCAAAAGGTCGGTCCGTTAGAGGAACGCTTAACTTTGTATCGATAACAAGCTCTTATTTCGAGTGGTCAGCCCTTTATCTGCTCTGGGTACAGATTAATGTAAGCGTTTTACGTACCTACGTAGATGTCGGCACTTGATTTTTAGAGTGTATTGAATAGTACAGAGCTGGAGATGAGCTAAAACTGCTCAAGCTCTCATCATTTTCGCTTGAGGAATTTTTTATTTGTATGAGCTCTGTCTTTCTCCGAGAAGTCTGCTCGTGTAAAAGAGGCCGAGGAGACGAGGCTTTTTGCTCTCCAAATTAATGCAAATGCATGCTGAGTATAAATTTATGTTTCATGGAAATGCGAAATCGGAACCTCGACCTCCCCAACCCTTCAGTTGTGGATTTAAAACAGATGTACTTTTCGCTTTGGGAACATGAGTAACAAGAGTAGCTCCCTGTAACCAAGACAATTACAGTAGTTCAAAATGGAAAGGTGTTACTCTTTGTTTGATTTAAAGCTCTGGGTTTTTGGAACTCAATTTGATACATCGATAACGGTGTCGTCGTACAAAAAGTGGGATTGAATATATCTATTCAATGAATTTTCATTACCTGAACCAAAAAGAATAATTCTCTTTTTTGTCCCGCCCTTTCTTAAAAGGGAGCCTGAGAACCCCACAGAGAATTTGTCGAGGCTCAAAGATTCTCTGGGCTCTTTTCAAAACTCTTCTTGTTTGGCCCAAGGGCATTCTAGAGTAATTTGTCATCATTTGAGATCAAAGAGACAAATCAACCTTGAAACCACCGGGGAGGTTCTTTGGGTGTGTGAAAAGAACATTCATACGTCAACGGAATGACGATGTGGAAAATAACGATAATGGACCTTGAAGGTCGCTCAGTATATGAGTTGTAGCACATCTTTTCGTTCAATTCCCATTCACCAGCTGGTCCAAGTCCGGTCTTTGTTCAAGGCGGAGATAGAAGAGAATGAAATCTTCCATCGCATAAAACGAAAATGGAAAAGATAAAGAGCTAGTGAAATTGCGCTTTTATGAGTCTTTCAACTTCATTTTAGAGTCACTCTTTGACAAACTTCAAACATCCCTTGAGACCTCGGAAAGCAGAGTGGGCTCAGATTGGCCTTGTTCCAACATGGCGAGGCCCTCCATCTATTCATGCGATCCCCCCTAGATGCGCGTCGTTCATATCAGCGGGGTCACCCTGAGTCCTTGGTATGCTGATCAAATTTGTGCCCATTACTCAGCCGCTTGAACAGTGTGACTCGCATCCCAATTCCCAACTACTTCATATTGTAGAAACATAAATCTCCGCCGTTCCGCTTTAGCCCCGAGCTCTCCGGAACGAGGATCGAAAGGATGCCTCTAAATCGACGCCGGGTTCGGTTCGACATTCTTTCGGGTTTATGATTCGGGATTATTGAAGCAAAGCGATTCTGCATTGGGCTTTGAAGGTAAAAGTTTGCCTCCAAATCCTGGGTTATGATTGCGTGCCGAGGACCATTAGTGGGAGCAGGAAAATAGGATTATTCTCCAGGCTTGAGTCACTTTGACAAATTCGATCCCTGGCATATGGTATGAAGTATGAAGCCCACACGAGCTTTCTGACAATCTAATGATTGTCGCCTCTCTCACATACTGTACGAATGAGGTTAAACACCGCAGAGGACTTATTTGAAAGAGCCTCCACGGAAGAATGATTGAATATTAATAAATGTGTACAAGCAAGGTCATCTGATATTGGGACCGCTATCATTGATCACTGATCATGTGTCACATCTCAGGCACATCATCAAACTTTTAGCCATTTATTTAACGATGCCAGGGACTAGCTCAGTCGGTTCCCAAAAGCTGAATTCTCGCGAACCAAAAGTGTCTGTTATACGTAGGTACATATATCCCTGTGAGCTCTATCATTAGACAAGAAGTTTGGAAGAAACTCCGGCATACTGAGGCCCATTTTTTGCCCCAGCCTGGCACAGCCGGAATCGTCATCTATCCATGATTGAAAAATGACACCCTGGAACCATGCCATCATGGTTCTTAGATAGCTTCTTCCGCGCGAGGATACGTTCCACGTGTTCATCCAGTAAAACTCAGTTATGCTTATTTAGGTTCATGTGTAAATACAGGAGCTGGCTACAGGAGTTGCTTGGAAAGCGAAGAGATCTAAATGGCTGACGGCTAATAGTCGTTTCATTAGACTTCTTTCACAACCGCCCGGATTTAGCTTCCCTTATCCATGACGTTTTTGTCAAGTATGATTTTTTGTGACTGCTTTGGATCACAAAAAGGCCTTTGACACACATTCTTGCCGGTTCAATTCCGTTAGGACTCGTGGTTTTTGCTAGGAACCTCCAGCAAAATGTAACGATAATGAAGTCATGTGAGACCTTACATGCAATCAAATGCCAGCGCCAAGTCCGTGTTTCCCACCGCTTCTGACCTGAAAACCGACCCAAAGCACGTGGTCATCATAGGACGTGGCTAAATGACATTTGGTCGAGCCACTCGGGCTTAACTCCGGATATGAAAAGGAAATACGAATTGAGTCATCATGTATTCTCCGGAATCGAGTCATGAGACCACCGCAAAGCCTATCAGGTACAAGCTGCTTTTGTCCCCTTCTCTACAGTTGTCGATCCAAGTGATCCTTCTGAGGAACGATCGTGTCTCAGGTGATTGGATTGTTTGTAGCTTTCCTGATTAATCTCTTGTCCTTGTTCGGCCTACAAGGCCATGTTGGTGCGCTTTGATTTATTTCAAGTCATGGTATATCGAAGCTGAACACTAATTATTGACCTTCAAGTTGGCACAACATGTCACCAACGGCGTCCTTCCGAGAATATTTTCACTCTTAATTGTAACTCAAGCTGGTTGGCTTTATTTGCGATTGACACTTCGGCACCTACCTCTCTTCGGGACCACCTCAAAGGCCTTGAAAGCTGAAAACAGCCTTACATCGTTGAAAGGGCAAAGAGTCGTGGAAATACACAGATCTGTTCCGAAGGCTTGCCTTCGATTGTATTTGGAAATAACACACCAATGAAATCTGGGACCGTGAATCGAGCCTTGACAAATAGTGGCCTTTTCCTCACGGGAAATCACTCGCTAGTACTTCCCAAGGTTTGCTTCCAGCGTAGAGTACTGCCACGTGGTATATCGGTATCCACTGGATAAACTATGTACATTGTACATTATAGCGGGCACACCAATACAATTCACCATTACACTTTCACTTTGAAAGGATCCCGATGACACGAAACTTGTTTCCTGGGATGGGGTCAATGTGGACACATTTGAAGGCGATGGGACCAGAAAGCCGAATAGCCATCACTGCTGTTACAATTGGTGCTGTTACTGAGGAAGAAGAAGAAGAGTCATTCGTTCTTTCGTTCTTGTGGTACTTTGCCTTTGTTGATGATGCCATTTCCTTCCTGGGACTTGCTCGAAATTCTTGATGGGGTGGAACTAGGAACTGTTCCTAATGGCCGAAGACGTGCCAAAACCTGCCAAATCTGACGCTACCATCGATGCCAAATGAGAAAAATTGCACTAGATTATCCTGTTCCCTTCTTCTTGCTCTTCTTTGACTCTGAAAGAGACTCGTGTTTCCAAATTGTGTCAGATTAATTGTTTCCACTCTTAGAAAGAAAAGAAGAGAGGAGGAGAAGACTTCTGAGACCTGAGATCTCTGAGTGTTCGCCAAAACTCGCATACATGACGACACGTTTTCATCGTTGCACTCGGGTGTTGTTGGCTTAGTCTGGTATTTGGTATTTGCTGTTGTAATGTTTGGTACTGAGAGCCCGTGTTCCTTTGAGCTCGAAAAATGGTTCCGTTAGGAAATCATAACACCCCTTCCGGTATTTTTATGGAGAAAATCAAATTGATCGATCACCATTCCTTGGCATCTTACGAGATATGGGAGCGAATAGAAGTCGGCGGCGTCGAGCTCTGAAAGGCACAGGGTGGCGATCTGACATTTAATTTGCAACGGTTAAATCTAATTCTGGGACATGCCTTTTGCGATGGGTTTAGACCGTGCAATTGAAGCATGTAGAAAATTACAAGCACTAAAAGCAACCACCTCTATGAGAGTGCTTCAATGAAAGCATATGATTGTATGAATTGGAATTCAAAGCGCCTCAATGTGATTCAAAACGAAGCTAATTTTTGGATTCCAATGATTAATGAGAGAAGGAGACCCTTGTCTAAGAAAGTTGATTACATAGCCCGTTCGTTCCAGTTGGTTCAAGGAATGAAAGGAGTGGAATCACTGGAGCACCCTGTCTTAGTAGGCTGTATTATTATTGTTACCTCGACCTTGATATGGAACTCAGAACTATTTAGGCTACAAGAACCCTCACACTAAAGGAGTAACACTGGATTAGGCCTAGTGAATAAATCATGACCCACCGTTTCCACTGAGTACGTTTCCTAGTACATACATACAGTACACAAAAGTAAGTCCCTTCGCCACTCCGAGATCAGCTTCTTTCGAGAGAGCGAAGGCAACGAAGAAAAAGGTCTCATAAAAACAACCCTGTGAGTGCGTGGTGTGAAGCTGAATGGTCGGACCATAACCAGTCTAGTAGGGCCTGATGACTGGTCGCCCAAGTCCTGGTTGGCCTTGCCTACGAGCTACGAGTTTGGGATGAAATTGGTGTTTCAAGAGTGACAAACAATGTTTTGGACCGAGGACAATAGACCCTGTGGATGAGAGCTATTGTTTGTTATGAATTTATGAGTGAGCCTCCATTTTCAAAAGCGCTGAAGAAGGACTTTGACACGGAATCCACGGAATCCAGGAGGGCGTTTTCGGGTACAAATAAATATAAAGAAAACCCCGTGCCTTTTACACTGAAGGAGGGGAGAACAGGCTCTCTGGTCGCTAGCCCTTTTTGCCAACTGCACATTCTCATCTGTATAAAGCGTCTTAATGTATGTACGCTGGGATACGATTCCATTCTGTTCCATCTTTTTCGCTCGAAATGAGCAGCAGGAAAAGCGACGATCGGACTGGAACTTTTTTCAACTGGCCTCAAAATGGCTTGTTGCACACTTGGTTGGGGTTCGATCACTCAGTTGGTCCGTGTGAATGTCGAAGTGTGTATGTTAGCTCGAAGGCGGGTGAATTAAACGGGCCCTTTTAAAATGGGACACGTGGGACCTGGAGAGAGATCTTGAGAGGCACAGGAGACTCGAAATATGCAAATATCCTCTTCACACTCCACTTTCTTTCTCTCTCTCTCTCGCTCGCTCTCTTTCTTTCTCTTCTCCGCCCTCTCTCTCCCCCTGTCTCTGATCTGACAGAGACAGACTTGTTATGAACTTCGAACACTACAATGAATTTATCATGCCCAAAAGGTCTGCCTCCTGCCCGCCCATCTCTGTTCTCCCCTCTAGGTAGAGCTACTTTTAGGTGGTTCAAATGTGAGAAGGTTCAATGTCGGAGACAATCTCGCAGAAAAAAGGCCCAAGGCAACGGAAAAGTTCCGGAGAGTAATTCTAGCTCTATCTGGAAAATGAGTTAAGAAAACTTGGCTTCCCAATTGACAAGTTGGGACGAAAGAGATCCTTTTAGACTCGGGAATCGAATCCTCGGGACAGCTGAAGGAGTTGGGTTTTGCACATTTCAGGTCTGTAACCAATATTGGAGTGGATTGGAGGGGGAAAAGGCCGCGTTTGTTTGCACACTGTCTGAATGTATTATCGACTCAAAGAGACAGAACTGTTTGCTTGGAATAATTTTCGATGAGATGACTTCGAAATTTGATAACTCATGATGGCCCCAAATTGGCTCTCCGATATTGAATAGAATAAATAGGCTTAGTACGTACCTGGATACCTAATACCTCATCAGTCCCAACTCACGTCGTCCTTACGTCAACGTGGATATGCATTTTTCAGTATTTGACACCTTCGGTGTCCGGCAAACCCCAAGAATCCATCTTGTTCAACATTACCCCTCGACGTTAAACCAAGCATTGGGCTAGCGTAGGAATCCAATTATTCTAAGCGTCTGACGTGACACGAGAAAAGATCAGCTTAAAAAATCTTGATGATGAGCAAGGTGAAAGCATTTAGAGTACTCACAAACATTTTTGCCCTGTTGAAGACTGACTGACTATGATTGAGCACGGGCTCTGTTGCAAAAAGAAAGGGAGACACAGGGGAGAAGGAGGGAGACGGAGGGAGAATCTTCACATTCGCCTACTTACATAGAACACGCGGGACAGAGGTCATCATATGACATTAATTTAGGAACTCTAATGACTTCAGAGGAGTCCGTGCACGTTCCATCGCCTCCTTCTCTCTCTCTCTCTCTCTCGGCCTCAATAACTCTCCCCACGAGATGAACATGGGACATCCATGGTGTGCAATGTATCCAAGAAGACAAGGCAAAGGGGATGGAAGATGACGTTCACTAGGCACAAATTGCTCTTTGATCCACGTAGATTAGGTGCGAGTGCGTGGTCGGGGTAATACTTTCCGTAAATGGGCCATTTGTCTTGGAGTTCAGACTCAATAAACATGTTTTGTTTGACAAACTCTCGTCGGACTAAGCTACGAGTGAACGAGCAACAAGGTGTGTTTAGTGTACAACAGTGTGAATGTGTTCCACATTTGCCGCAGTCAAAGTTGATGGCAGGCGGTACAAGTTGAAATTCCTTTTTAGCCACGAGTGACATCTCGTCTGTGTGAGCAAGCAAAAAAGTGGGCAAATTCCTCGTCTTTGATTTATGGCACCACTTTGATCTAATGGTCACATATATCACAGTGAAAACAAGCGGCTTTGGAACAAATGCGTCCTGAATCTCTTCATTAACTCGAGGAGATCGCCCTCCGCCCTTCTCGTTGGAGATGGAGAGAAGTTTCCATTCCACGAGAGAAGGCACATGAAAAAAAACCTACTCTCCTAAAAGGGACTCTCGCCGGCGAGTTTTAGTTTTCTCGAGGTCAAATCAAGACAACAACGATTACAAGCAGAAACAAAAAAAGCGGAGTCAAGGCTTCACTGTCACAGTGGAGCCCAGACTACGTAGGTGCTCTTTCGCACTTTGGTTACTGCCAAACTTGCTCGGAGTCATTCGTTTTCTCTTCCACTGGAACTCTTTTCCGTGTGAAGCAAAGCCTTTGACCTATCCTTAATATTTCTTACTTGCTATCTACAGAGGCAAGTTTGCTTTAGAAAGATGTTTATTTTCTTACAGGTAAGCTCGATCGTTCCTGGAACAAATCTTGGGTTTGGAATCGAATCAGCACCTGGCGTCGATTGAGGTCTGGATAATGACGCAACTTCTTCACTTTGCCAAAAACTCACCCTGGAGGGCAGGCACACTTGTTGGGCTGCTCGTATTGTGATCTACAGGGGACATCATTTATCTCACTCTAAAGAGATTAGTCTGCCCTGCCCGATTCCGTAAATTTGAAGGGTGTCCGCAAGATTAACCCGGTTGGCGTCGGCCGGCAGATCATGTTCAATTCCTGATAGCTCGTAACTTCAATCCCTTGACAGAATGGGCTTAAACAGTGGACCGCAAGGATACACACCCTGTGGATTCCTGAGTAATCTAGGGTCGCTGTTTTAAACTACACGGCTGGTATCATCTTTGTTGTTGTCGGTGTGGGAGGTATTATGAGTGAGTGGATCACCATTTAACAGCGCGTGGAAAGGTGGATGAAGTGTGAGAATGTGCACAAAAAGTGCATTAAGCCCAAATCTGCACATCCTGCGGGTGTTGGGATAATTTGTCAGGAGCGAATTAAAACGGAGCCCCCTACATCCTTTCTTTTTAATATACGATCCTATTTCGAAGCTGTTGTGGGTTGCTCATTATATGAGATTGCCTTTTAATGTAGAACATACATTCCTGCTTCTTGATATTGATTAGAGAAGCTAATTTTTGGAAAATAACCCACCACCAAGGCTGACATTCGCTAGTACATCTTTTGGTGTTTCTTTGTGTGTGTGTGTGTGTGTGTGTGTGTGTGTGTGTGTGTGTGATGTTGTAAGAGTCAATATTGACTTATTTCGTCTGCACAAACATAAACCAATGATTCTCCTTGGACCAAGGTCTTTAGGAGGGTATCCACAATTTTCTGCACATGGGAATGTGGTCTTTCCTTGCCAGATGTTGTGATACCTTGGCCAGGCCAAAGCAAACTTTAAAAGGCTTCCATTAGGTTCCAGATGCCAGTTAGTTTCATTCGTATTTTGTCCATTCCATTGCTCTCGTTCACGCAACCTCGAATTCAGATGTATTCCTGTCTTGATCCTTTTTTTTCTTTGCGAGACGCTCTTTCAGATGCAGAGAGGACAAGCTAGGCTACAAAATCATTGTTCAGCAAGTAGCCCCACCCCTCCCTTCCTCTGTCCAAAAAAAATATGTAGAGAAATTCCCGTCCTCCCCGAGTCTCGCTTTGAAATGAGATTGGGAATGGAATGCCAAATTTGCTTGGAATGGGATCTGGTTGGTGAGAGTCGCGTGTTTACCCATTTCCAAATAGCCTCTGGTCACTCTGAATATGTCTCTTTGAAGTCGTAAAAGGTCACTTAAGATGTCTGGTCACACAAGGACCCCCTCCCTTCCCTTTTTATTCCTGGTTAGTCCTTTACCAAAACGTGAACAGCATTTCATTTGAGATGTCCTCAGCTTCACGACTTTCGGGACTCATCTCGGCTGAAGTGAGTCCCGAAAGTGTTAGAGAGGGGGATTCGAAGCCACAGGGAGCTAACATTTCGTTGTTGTATATTCGTTAGTTGCGTGAGGGTGAGCAGGGATCGAGTGGACTCTTCTTTCGGTTTGTGAAACTTCAGAACTGATGGTGGTAATTGGAACGCGTTGGAACTGGCCCGAACGGCTAGTGAAGTGAGTCGGTCCCAACTTCAATGGGATTTTCGAGAAGATCAACTCCTCTATTTTCGTTTCGAGGGGTTGAATTCTTTTGGAGCTTTTGTACAAAACTCGGATCTAATAGGATCTGGAACAAAAACTCTCGTCCGTTAGTCCCCACTGAAGGCTAGGCGAGCAAGAAATTCAATGGCTGCACACTGGTTTGCTTCAGAAGTCAACAATCCATCCAGCTCAGACGGAAACGGTTCGAACCACCCAAGGGCAAAAAAGAGAGACAATTTTTGTTCCAGCTTATGGTTCTAGTTTAACGGCTAATGTTGGATGTGCGACTGGAGAGGGAAAAAAGTAGATGAGAACATGCGCAGGAAGAAATGGTGGACCTCATTCGCGTCTCATTGGTCCAGAACTTGTTTCACGTTAAGAAAGACCCCCGGGTTCACTGGGTTATTCTAGGAGGGTGGAACATTGGCAAAGAGGTCCACGAATGTACTTGGATGTCCCTCCGGGGAAATTTGTTCGACCTTCTGGATCCAAACCCACCCCTTCTCCACGTGGCAATGGCTTGCTTACTACCCTGTATTTTATATCATCGTAATGGTGAATGGGCACTAAAACTGGCAAATTAAAAAAGAAAAAAGAGCACAACTCAATGGGTGCACTATTTTGAAGTGGTTTTTTCCAAACATAAAGGTGATTCATTGGCGGCAGCTTGTACGTAGAACACAACGTGCCAATGTTATTTTTCGAAATAAAGTCTGCTAATCTGTGGAAGGCTTGTTTCCACAGTCCTTTCCTTCATGCCTAAGTTCAATCAATCTGGCCTCGTAATAAACCTTACTCCACCTCACTTGTTCTCTTCTTCGTCGTACCTTGCAACGCACCCAAGAGTCACCAAGGTTGATTTTGGAACGCCAATGGAAACCACAAAAGGCTCCACTCTTGGCATAAAAACTGTACTGTAAATTGGAGTAACGGTTGAATCGTAATATTATAACTGACCTCGCCTAACTATCAAAAGCTTGCCTTTGTGAGAAGTGGTGCAGTGGGTCCATAGTTTCATTTTTAGACCTGTCAACTGAGTCTAGAAGCGAATCTGCAGGAGCTTGACACTTACGGTGGGTAATTGTGGACTGGATTTCACCATGAGCTAAAAACGATATGCACTTGACTTACATGAGAGATCAAAGGCGGTATGTCAAAGCGCACGAGTAATATTGTAAGCATTGTTTTGTCTAGCTGGGTTCTAATAACTCAATCAATCAGCAATTGGCGTTCTAATGCATAATATTGCGCCTTTGCATTCTTTGTCTGCGACTTGATGTTGGCTGCATATTTTGTTGTTGAATCGTTTGAAATCCAACCGTCCCAAAGTTTTCAGTGGAGACATTTTAATACCTCAAGAGAAGTTTGTTTCAAAAAAGTTCGGCAAAACTAGAGCAAATCCGAGATGAGTTTCTTTAATTTGGATATATGTAAAAAAGAGACCTAAAAATGATAATAATAAGAAGCACTCTGTTATGATAATACGGATTTCGTATAAGTATACTTATGTGCAATGGTTGCTAGTTTGCCCCTGGCTTCGTTTTCCTTTTGAACATGACATGGACAGAACTTGGATGGAGAGATTACTTTCCCGAACAATGCCGATTGTGTGATCGCCGAGGACGAATAGACTACGTATATATGGGACGCCAGAGTCCAAGTCTCACGTATATGCCTGTAAAACTTCCGCTTCCCGGCCACTTTATGGTAGTCTCCAAGTTTGCAGTAAATATCTTGAGGAGGCCCAAGAAAATTGCCCTATTCAAGCACAGCCTGTCCTGCATCCAGATAACTACTTTAAGGCCACGAGGAGTGCATTGCTCATTTACTTTAGGAGCAGAAAAGATAGAGAGAGGATGGGAAAAGGGAGGGGGAGGGGGCATGAAACCATATCGTGTCTTAGGGGATCGCCATTTGGAGGCTTTAGAGAGGAAGCGGGTATTCAATAGAGAGACACCAACCAACCAACTTCTGGACCATTTTTCTAAATTCGAGCAGGACGCGAGTTCATGAGCTCGAGCAGCACACAAGGACGGAAGAATTCCTTCGCCAACTTAAGCCCAACTCTACTCTCGATCAACCTTCGTCCTTGGGCTTGAGGGCCGGTTGTTTGGGTGGTGGTTGGTTGGTTGGTTGGTTGGTCGTTTGGTTGGTCGGCTGCTTAGACAGATGGTTGGATCCCTTTGGTAGTTCTGTGGTTTGCTTGGTTGCGTGGCATGCGTGGCCTTATTCTCGTGTGGGATCTGATCCTCCCATTCTGGCCTTGATCGTGGTTAGTTTCTTCAGGCCAAATTTGGGTGGATGGGTGGGCATGGTGTGTGTGCGTGGGCTTGTGTGCAAAAAAGGTCGGATTCAAAATAGGTTCGTTCGGGTCTCCTCTCCCACTTATCCATTTAAGGGTGTCTCCTCTTGCCCGTCCTTCGAATGAAGGAACGGCGCACGTTTTAATTGGCTTTGACATGACAGGCAAATCCATCTCAATTGTGCCGTCTAACCAAAGGCTAGTGTGACATAAGGTGCTGTGAATCAAAACCCAAGATACCTCCTTTAAAAATGTGTGCATTACTTCGGAACTAACTCGTGTTTTTTGTCTTTTTCTTCCCTTTTTGCGCTTATTGACCTCCGTTGGATCATCGTCACCCTGATGCGTTTTTTGAACTCGCTCTTGATTTTAAAATCGCTACAGCCAAAACGTGACCTCTGCCATAGAAGCGACCTCTAGCGACGATGATATTGATGTGGAATTACGTGAAGGCATTAATAATGTTATGTGAGTTGTTATTATTATTCCTTATTTTCCTTAACAATGTTGTCTGACATTTTCTTGTATCTGGGGTAAAAGCGAAAAATCCAAGGCGTTCAAACAAATGTAGACGGTCTCGTTTGAAAAATGAATTGAGACCACTTCAATTAACTTCGAATTACCCGCCTAGAGGAATAATTAAGTGTGGTGTAAGGTGGGATTGCATGCAACACAATTAGAGAAACTTAATTAGATGATTTAAGTGAAAAATGCCGAAATGCCTGACGCACCAGGGTGTGCGCGGCATGTGTGTCATTCATTTAGAGCACCAAGTTAAGACCGCACATACTTAGTAGAGCGGGGCACACACAGAATGTTCCTTTGACTTTTCGCGGGACATTTTTCCTTTTTTTCTGTCTTCGTGGGTCAGGACGGATTTTACCCCATCCAATGCTGAAAAGTGTTCCAGATCGTTTGCTTTTTCTCCCTCGTCTGATATCTCCATTTCCTGTTGCAGGAAATTACGGGACGAATATGACAAGCTAGAAGGCGCTCTTCGTAAACTCGGCGTTGACCCCGAGTCGATCGTGAACGTTGACGATCAAGATGACGAAGATGGCGAAGAGGAAGGTGTCTACGACGACGATGAGGATGAGGACGAACGTGGTCAGAACAGTAATGGATCTTTGTCTCACCATCCTCAACTTCACGGGAGCAGCAGACAACACCAGCAGGTGGATGATTTGTTGCTTGATGAACTCGACCCACTGAGTAGTCTGCAAAACAGGACTGCCAGACTCAGACGACACCTTGATATACTAGAAGAGGTACTGACATCACATCTTTCTTTTGGCCTAAACTGTAGGACAATATTGGATAAAGATCGAACCGGTAACGCCCCCCCTCCAACACACACCAAATAGGATGAATGCACCTGAGACATAACTTGACGCAATAACACTTTCATTACGGTTCCAAAATTGGAACTGACCCCGTCGTTCCTTTGATTATTGCCGACTTTCTCTCTCTCTCTCTGTACATACAGTACATGTGTGAGTGGAGTGGAGTGAATTGTATGTGTGCCTTGCATGTTTGTCGATTCCTACTACCCCTTCTTTTCCTTTGAACAAAAACCTTTTCCCTAATCTTGCTTATCGTAATGAGTTTAAAGTTCCTCCAATGCCTTTACCCATGCTCCATCATTGGGCCTCCAAGAAATGAGAGAAAGATTGGATGGATGGATGGCAAAAAGAGCCCCTCAAGCTTCTCCTTTCGCTAAACGCTCATAGTGCGCTGGACTTGGTCGCCCCTGAGCGCTTGAGGTCCAAACTCTGTGTCATTTATTTCGGAGAGGCATTGACAGGTCGGGTAAGACGACAAGAGGTGTGTGTGCACTGAACCCTTGTCAACTTTCAGGGGGCAGTGTGCCAATACTTTCCCGTGATTCCGCTCTTCTTAGGCGGACGTGATGCGTAGACTTGAAGCCAAGTATCTCGAGTAAATACTGAACGAGCCTGCGAATTTGGCTGCTGTGGTCGGCGTGATAAAAGTTGTTTAACTATGGGCCTGTCAAATGGTCTTTTTGGCTTCTCCACGGTGGGCTTGAAAAGCCTTGGGTGAAGGGGAGGGGGGGGGGAGGAGAATAAACGAAAAACTTTTATTTCCTACAACACCTGGACTTGACGAGGGTAGAGAGGCCTGCCTGGGTAAGAACTTGGAACCATCGCGGAGGAGTCCAAGTTGTAAGTGCATCATAATTTGATTGGCTTAGAGGAAAGTTTGTTTGGGATTTCATCGTGGTGGTTCTTTGGAGGGGGGTCCAAAAGGTACCATCAGCGCTCGATCTACGTACGTTGAGCGCATACCTTAATAGGGGATTGTTAGACTTGTCAATTCCCTGTTTACTGTTCACGGGGAATTCAGTCGACAAGAAGCATTGGAGTTTTCCGTTTTCAGTTGGGTACAGATATACATCTCAATGGTTCACCTTTGCACTTGACTGAAAGACAGCCCAAGCTCATAATTCTTGGTTCTTTCATTTCCGGCCCAGAATTGAAGTTGAAAAGTCTTGATTGGAAGGGGATTATCTAATGAAGGTCTCCGTTCCCAGCCCTCTAAATTCAGATAGCAGTCCTTAATTACGAGCTCAAAGGTAGAGCACGAGCTGAGCTGTCTATCGGGTTTGTGCTGCCAAAGGCTTCATTTCTTCAGCTCATTCCAAAGCATTGAGTTATTGGGTCCAGGATATCTTCTTGGAGGCGAACGGAACATTGGTCTTTATGAGATGAGCTATCAAATCCTTGGAAACAGAGTTGCCTCCACTACTGTCCTCAAAGGGATCCTGTTGGGTGGATCAAGGAACAAGGTTAGGGTTGTTAAGTTGGGTGCATCTCCATCCATCTGAACACGTTTCAGCTCAAGCCACTCGTTTGGCAACGGCAAACCGGGTTGATGTCAATAAAAATGCGAACCACTCGCCAGTTTGTCTATAGTTTACGAGACAGAGTCCCTCTATTGAAAGGCCAGTAATGAATATGATTGGTTTCATGGGATGCCAGTGTTAGTAAAAAACGTCTCAAATAATGTGTGAGTTATCGAAATTGCTGCCTGCCCTTCCGTACAAATTGGTTGATATCCAATCGTTCCAATTCGTGGATTTTCTTCTCTTGCCAAACTAAGCCAGGGAAGCCCTTTTGACTTTACGTCTTTCTCTCTGATTTTCTTTTATTTATGGGCTTCACCCCTTTCAATTGGTGGCAGCCACTGTATGGATGGACGTGCATATGTATGTATGCATGGCCAAAAGACCAAGCGAACAATTGGAAGCTATATCCAAGGGGGGTCTGACATGCCTTGGCTCTTTTAGATTTGTATTAGCATAGGCCAATGTGAGCAGAAATAAGTCATGCAGAGAGGCACGAGAAGCGGTAGGGGGAAAACTTTGTTGTCCCTTGAATGTGCGGTTATCCTTCTACTGCGAGGAACACCTCCAACTCATATGGAGACCTCTATTCCAGGGAAAGAGCTCATCTTCTTGGTCGGCTCCTTCTTCTTCTTCTTCTTCTTCTGCTTCTGCTTCTTCCCTCGTTCTTCCATCCCCCTTATCACGATAGTTTCTAAGGAACACATTGTGCGATCCAAGTGGTAAAATATGGACATGGAACAGCGGTATGGTCGTCAAAGGGGGAACAGCTCAGTGATGTGGCGTTTTGGACGGCGAATTGCCATCCAAGTTTTGGGGCGTTCTTTCTTTCCGTTCTCGCTTAACTCATGGGAAGAAGGAACGAGCCAGCAAGCAAGTTAGCAAGGGCAGGCAGGAAAGAAGATGGGATCGATCGAGCGTTCCTTCGTTCCCTTTGGAGCGAGTTCCTAAGAGTTCGCGCCAAAACTTAGGATGAGAGGCTTGAGGCTTGAAGGAAGAGTACATACACATATTTCCGAACGTCTATACTACCACATTGTTCGTAGTAGTTGTACGACTGCGTACGCCAGAGTGGCAGAGAAAATAATAGAGACGGGCTTGCACATCCCATTTTGCCCACTTCGATTCCTCCGCCTGTTCCAAAGAGCAGTAGAGTGATGGAAGTGGAAGTGGTAGGAGCGTATAGTACGAGTACGAGTAATAGTAGTAGTGGTAGTGGTAGGAGCGGTGGTGGTAGTAGTATTAGTAGTAGTAGTATCTGGACGCATCTAAAGTCGCCAATAAGAGTGAGATCCTATCGTGTCACGTCTCAGACCTGAGAAAGAAGGCGAGTGGCGTTTTCTCTCCACGAAAGAGTTGTTCCACGGCCTTGCCCCTCGCTCAGCCACCGACAACACAATGTGTCCGAAGTGTTGTTGGGCATTTGCTTCGGGTGCCCCCTCCCTAACGGTGCTGGCCAGAGGGTGGTGGTGGGTTAGCGGCCTCTCTGCTGGCCTTTCCTGATCGGTGAGGCCTAAGGACACACGCATTGGGAAACAGAGAGAACCCGAGAGAAGAAGGAGAGAGGCCACCGAACACATTCACTCACTCATTCGCTTGGCACACCGTAGGACTCTGAGGAACCAAAGGGCGGTGTTCGTCGGTTCACCTCTTCTCATCAAAGTCTCCACCGAACTCGCTGCCCCCTTGGCGCCATGAGCAAGCAGTAGAGCAATGACGACTCAGTGAGAACATCTCGCAGGGCCTAACTCGAGAATTCCATAGGTTCTTTCTGACTTCCGACCGCGTTCACTTCGGTTCTTCAGAACGAGCTGGAATGGAACGCGAGCTCAGTTAACCTTGAAAGGCAGAACGTACATACGCACCGCGCTCTCTTTACTTTATAAGTGTGAAGTCAGTATTGTGAACAACAACAACAACAACAACAACAACAACAACACGCACCAACCTTCTTCCATGACAATTGGTCTCGTGCGTGAGTGTGATCCATGGTCGCATCATCTATTGACATGAGGCCTTAGTGCGTGTGTTTCTTGCGGTGCCATGATGTTCTCCTCACCCCGACCAGAAGTTTGGGAGCGTTTCAAAGTGAGCTACAATGAGCCAAGTCAATTCATTCGCCGAGGTGAGTTTGGCTCTTGACACAAGAAAGTGTGGCCCATGGCAGACAAGTACGAATGCTGAGCTCGGCATTTGTCCCCTTCATAATTGCTTAAGCAGCCTTTTTTCTCGTTCCACTCTGGGTCTCGGGTCCTAGAGTCTAGATGAAGTTTGATACTCAACCCATTCAAGTGCCACCCTCGGGGAGTTTCTAGCTCAAATATCGAAGGATTCCTGGGAATCAGAACGCACTAACTCCGATTTAGCCATTAGCCAAGGATGGAACATAATTATTTAAAAAGTGCTCCAAAGTTTTCACTCTTCTTGTGGTTCGGGTCGTTTTTGGTCGGTCCAATCACTTTTTTCGGACAAACGGTTCAATGGTTCAAGGAACAAAAGGAACCAATTCGGGAGCTTACAAACGACTTGCCAAATTGGATCTGCGCCGAACGCCAACGACAAGTTTTTAGCCGCTCATATATCATAACTGTTCCAAACTCTTGGCCTTTGGAGTTGCGAAAGACATGTGTGCTTATTTTACGCTTGCGTAATTCGCCTTTTTTTCTTCCCCTCTGTGCCTTTCAAAAACGAAGACGTGTTCACTCATGGCTGCAGATTAGTGGGACTGATCCCCAAGCATCGCTCATCTTCCAAACAATGAGCGTTTCTGCTCATCCATTGAACGGAAACTTCCTCGTCGTATATACGTACACACACTAGCGACTCGCTAATGAACTATAATTTGCAACCAGGGAGCATACGTTCCAAATTGCCTTCACAATATATTCAAACGAGAGATTTTATGGCGAAATGCTCGATTTTTTTTTCTTCTTCGTTCTTCTCTATTTGGCCGATTACCTCTCCGCTTTCTTAAACAAATAGCAATTAAGGTCGCCTGTTCAACAGTGAACAAGGTAATCAACCGTTGTTGGCACCTTTTTGTGGCATTGTTGGGACCAAGGACTCATGATTTATTGGTTGATTGATGAATTAACTTGCAAATTGCACGTCTCAGCCCTTTAAGACTCTTCGGAAAAGGAGGTATTGAAGCTGCGCCAGAAAGCCAAGTGGCACGGGACCATAAAACGCTATGGCCTCCATACTTTACTCCTTCCAATCCATCTCCGAACAAAACCCCTCATCAAGAACTCACAGAGTCGACCATGGTGGAAATATGAAAACCCATGGTGTACAGTACAAACGATGATGCCTCGACCGCAAAACGTGTGCCAAATACATTGCATTGCACTGAAGTGCGGGATGGAGGGAAGTACTCTACTGCAGAAGTCAGTCAGGTTGGACTGAGGTACCCGTATCAAATAGTTGCTCTGTGGTTGATGCCGGTGGTGGCGGTTCTCCGTGGTTGGAGGCAACGAGCGAGTAAATCAGTCTTGAAAGCCAATTAGGGCCTGTTTGTCCAAGTTGGAAGTGTTTGAACAATGTCATCAAGACAATGGTCCACTTCCCCATGAGTTGACCAAACGAGAGAAATGACTGGGATGGCATCCCTATCGCGGCAAAACAGCTTCATTCACTACTACATCTTTTTTTCAAAGGGTACAAATAATGCTCTTGGTGTTCCATTTAAGGGGAATGTGATAAGTTGGAATGAAGCTTGCGTACTGTTGTTCTTGGGAGGTGGAGAGCACTACATTTAAAATTCCGGGCATCAAGAGGGTCGTGTCTCCACAACGAGGTCATTTCTTGCTTCAGCTTCACAGAAAATAAGAAAGACCGAAATACGATCCTCTGAACGTGACTCGGGAGTTCCCTGCGTGAAGCACCGTTTCCAAACAATTCCCAAAAATATCGATCTGAACCATAACGGTCATTTAAGATGTTTTACATAGGAGCACACACGAACAGTGGCTAGCAGCAAGGCAGATTAGTTAGCCTTCCTTTCAATACGATGGGGGAGAATATTCTTGGCTAATGGAGTTACTGTACGTACTACCTCCGTTGTTCCAGCGTTCCTGCGTTTCCTTATTCTTGTGGCAGGTCCAGTTTCGTTCGCTCGTCCAAACCACTTGCCATGGTTGATTGAGCCAACTTTCCAGGATCTGCACTGGAGCTGGTTCTATTTTGGATGCTTGTTTTTCTGGTTCGGCGTATTTTTCTCTCTGTTCGTTCCATCTGGAACAGTGGTGTTCCTGGGTTGGATAGTGGTTCGCTGCCTCAAGCTTTTGTGGGAGGAAAATAGAGTCAACACTTCTCCCATTCACGTTGACCAACACCCATTCAATCTCGAGTCTTTTGCCAAAGCATCACCCACCAGCATTTGATTGGTTTTCTTTGCCAATATCTAGCATTTACCGTGCCAACACATTCCCATTTGAAGATTCTACCAATTGGTGAATCGTCAAGTACATGTATTTTTGGTCGTGACTCGTACCAAAGCTAATGGAAGATTTACACTCAACTGACGAATCGATCGATTATTCATAGATTATCAGAATTCAAGCAAGAGCATGAATTTATAATGTACGCACATATATCGTGTCATACCATGGTTGGTCTTTTTCTTGCTCAGCGCAATATTCTTCGCATTCACAAGCTGAATAGGCTTTGACTCCGAGGGTGTTACAGCAATATCCCACTCTGTCTATTGAGGCGCATTTCCCTTGTTTCCGATCTTTATCATCTTAAAACAGTTCCAAACTCCAAGAACCACCAGCCTTGGTGCCAGAGTCCTTACGAAAAACAGGAACACTGGAGCCATGTATTATGCTGAAAGTTATGCATGGGGTCTCTCAAGGGGTCGTTTCAACCCCTCAATGAGGTTGATTATCGTTGCATAGCTCATCTTTTTCATTGTCAATTTCGCTTTAAAAGTGTTCCGTCGCCATGTTGATGGGAAGTAAAACCCGTGGATCGCTTATGCTTAGAACCCTGTTCGATCTGACTTGGCCATGATGATGGCGGTGGTGGTGGAGACTCCCATCGAGATGGTATGAGAGCTATAAGGGGACCCATTCTCGGCCTCTAAGCAATTGCCAAAAGAAAGAGGAGGAGTGGGATTTTTTCTGCCCTTCAAATCGCATTAAGTTTGAGAAAAATCTAAAGTTTCTCTCTCTTTCTCACTCTCTCTTCCCCTTTGGAACACGTTGAATCTCAAACGAAGACCCTCTGTGTTCCATTAGATTTGGAACGAATAATAATAGAAGGAAATTTGGTAGTAGCTCGAAAACGAGGATGGGGTTGAAGCTAGACGAGCTGGCGAACGAGAGTGGGATGAGGCTTGCTAAGCTGGGACGTTTTGTAAGTGTGAAAATCATGGAATGAGAGATGGATTGAACATTTCCTATTTCCTATTTCCGCCACCAAAAAGAAGAGGATGGATTCGTCCTGTCTTCGAGTCTAATGTTCCATGAGAAAAATGGATCTTGAGCCAACAAATTGGCCCAAGATTTTATCCAAGATCAGTCATGATTTCATTTCGATGAATTCGATTTATGTCCAGGTTCCGAAAAGACATACCATTGAGACATGAGAAACTCATACATAGTGTATAACGGAAACCTTTTAACGCATCTACCTACAATTCGTTTGTGTCCAACAGTGAGTAATCACAAAGTACGTACCATGATGCTTGAATCGCTTGAAATATGGACGGGGATGCTAGGGTCGAGAGTCGACACTTCAGAATCGAGTCAGTTCACTGCGTCGTCAGAGACTGACCCAAAGTCGCTAGGACTTTGTAGTCCAATGTTTAACTCAATCAATTGACTTGGTCAAAAGTAATGCCCCCTGAAAGCGCACCAGACAATTCTACACAAAATGATTTAACCTTAGATAATGAGTTACTACGCGTAGAGGAGAACTAGTCCATCTATTCTGTGCCATGTCAAGGTTAATAGAGAAACAGTGCCATGTTAGGTACATTGCACTTTGAGAGAGCATAACTTTAGACCAAATTGAGGTAAACATTTAAGTACTTAATTTTAGCGACCTCCACTATCCCAATATGAAAAAAAAATACGCTCTCTCTTTCTCAAAATATTATTTCTCGACCTTGGCATCTCCGTCCATATTCCAGTGGTTCTTGGGTAATAGAGTGACTGCACCACCGAAGGATCTCATTGGTTAATTCAATGACGTCCCGGTTAATGCCAAGGTTGTTCCAGAGGCTCTGGCGATCTCCCATGGCGAATGGTCACTGGCCATGTTTGGGGGGCAGTTTCATATTTTGTTGTCCTAGTAGACCATGTGTGAAGAGAGCTCCATCGGCGGTGAACGCAGTATATCGTACCACGCACTGTCTATTGCACACCGTCTCTCATCTCTTGTGCATTCTTGACAACATCATTTGAGGGTCCATTTATTTCTGCAGTGGAGAGGAGCCTACTCTGAGGGAATAGTTTTGGTCTTTAGGACTTGGGTAGGACATCATACCGTCACAACCACCACCTCATGCGACAGTACACCAACGGACAATTGTGTTCCATGTAACAAAGCTGCGCTTGGAACGAACTCGGGCCCCAAGGCGAGAGGAAAAAGGAAGGAATCGCATACTGTGGCTAAATCTAGGGGATAAAAAGTGAAAAAAATGGAAGCTGGGCCTACGTCTTTGTTTTATGGCTATCTTGAGGCCCATGTCTCTTCTTGTGTTCCATGGAGAACTGTAATGGAGGGAATAGAAGTGGTAGGTGCTTGTGTGCACTACGCATGTTTTGGTCTCAAGCGGTCTCTTTCCACCGCACAATCCTGGCGAAATCATGGATCATGGACCCTTTGAAGGGCATTATTAATCCTCATGAAGATTAATGGAGCCAGTTGTACTCCAATCCAAGTATTGCCTGTTTCTTGGCCAAGTGTAATTCTCGCCATTCGGGCCGATTTGTCCATGAAATCCCCCATGGATTTTGGAACAAATGACTCTTTGTCGTTCCCAACTAAACGAGTGGTTGTTTTTCTTTTTCCCCCTTCAAGCTTTAGTACAGACACTTGAGAGTGTCTCCGCATGGGGTGATTTCCCGAAAGCGCAGGCACAGGAAGAAAAAGAAGAGACCTCAACCATGAATCAAATATGTAATCCTACATCGGACAGCAATGAGTTAAAATAATGGATCCAAGGGACTCTCTGAAATTGAATTCCCGGCAATAAGTGTGGAGAGAGGGGGGGAAGGGGAAATCGAGGAAACACTCGGATGAATCTGAGCAATGTGCTGTGTAAGGGAGATGGCAACGCTGGTGGTGGGACGAGATGGTGGTGTTGGTGGTTGTGGTTGGCCATAGAAACCAGGCCAAGAGTTGTTGGATTAATTTCAGGAGAACTTATTTCTGTACAAAGAGGTTCCTTAAAGTGCTGAAACAGGAAGACGAGCAACCCACTGACCTCATTTTTAGCGCGACGTGATAGGGTAACCAAGTGGTTTCGCCATGAATTTCAAGGCAATAAGTACCTTTTACAAACAACCTCTCAACCGTAGACACCCAAACATCCGACATCTCCACTTCCCTGACTAGAGCGAACAAATTCCAATCGATCAAGCCATCGATCAATCAATCACGCTCACACCCACACTCACACGCCAGAAAGACACCCGTCATTCGGTCTATCTGCTACTTTTTTCACACTAACGAATCCAACTCCCAGGATCAACGCATGATCTACTCTCGAAACAGCATGAAATATTTGGGCAGCTTAGCCAAATATCGATTTCAATGGCTCTGTAGCTGCCCAAACCTAAGTCTAAGAACCGAAGAAAAATTGAATAAGACGCGAGCTTCGAAGCCTTCTTTGATCCCTTTTTCTCTCCCAATCTAGATTTATTGCGCACCCTGTACACCTTCAACAAAAGAGAATGGACACAAGCTTCAGCCACTTTGGATTCTGTTCATGAAGTGTTAGTAGGTCTTCTTAAATCTAGGTATTATCAACGGGGAACTCCTTCCTTCATAATTTAGTTAGTCCCAGGGCTGCCAAGTCAATGTTCACTAGGAGTGAGTATTTGCCTTATAGACGCTCATATGTGCTTTGTTCTTGTT
>NC_081441.1:4277252-4307355 GCF_007210705.1 Tigriopus californicus | reverse complement strand
GAGTGCCTAGAGTCGACCATCACAAGTACACAGTACACTCTCTAAATAGTTCACATGGACAAGCTGAAATATGGCCACTGGAACAAACCAACATGAGTTGCCATTTCCTTGTTCTTTAAGTTGCTTGTAAAACTGGATGCGACAAAATTCCCAGAGGAAAAAAAAGTTGGCTTAAGCTATTGAAGTAATGATAAAATGACCGAAAATCTGGAGCATTGTCCAAACAAAAACCAATTAAAGCTAATTTTCCGAAGAGGCTGTTGCTTTTGAATGTAAGAAACATACGGTGCATGATTGGCCAAGATCTTGTTCTCAAAACTTAGTCCCATGGGGAAACTGATTTGTACCTGATAGCGGAGCGTCTCTTAGATTAAGAAGCACGATTGTTGTCTGGTCCATCCATGATGGTCTGATCCATTTATATCCATTTATGTGGATGAATTCCCAAATCTCTGTCAGCATGAAACTTCTTCCAAACATTTATGGTGGGGCCTGGCGATTCTGCCCTGTAGGGAGCAATTGCCTAGGGATCGATAGATTTACTCTCAATTCCCATGAAATCCCAAATGCACGACGACCCAAACTTACACACACACACACACCTCTTTCTATTTGGTTCCATCACTACATCATGAAAAAAAGGTGAAGTTGCTCAAAGAGGATTGGGGATCACCCGCCATCCTTGACGGCAACTTAAAGGCTCAATTTGAAATCAGCCAAGTCAATGTGGATCTGGTCGGCTTTCTCGGCGAAATATGGAAATTCACCCAAGCAGGATGAGTGCCGATGAAAGCCGTGCTATGCTCAAGTCTGCATTTCAATCCGGGTGACTAGATTGAATTCCACCAAATTGATTCACCATGCGATAAGAGCCTCGCTTCGTTTCTCTCTTTCTCTCTGTGATTCCTTTTCTTCGAGCAAAAACAAGCGGTTTGCATTCTCCTGCCTCCATCTTCTTACCCTCTGGAAAGTAAGCGTGGATCTTTTCCTAGTCATGGAGTGAAACCACTCGTTCACCCTCCATACAAAGTATACGTAACTCCCCCTTTCGACCAAGTTTGTGAGCAATTCCTGGAGAAGAATAAATCTACTGAATATGCTGTTTGTCAAGCGAGCTCTACGTACTTAGAATCTTCACCCCCTCTGATCCCCGATCCCCCATTTCCGACCCTGTTCCTTGGCAGGGGTATGGCCATCGAGCAAAGAGGGAATATTAAAGCACTTGATACATATTGAAAAATACCCTTTTCCCGTCAAGACGGTTAAGTAAACGTGGGTGTTTTACCTCCACTTATGTCAAGAGTACAATTTGGAGTTTAAGACGGTAAGATCTTTTGACTTGGAAGCTACAGAAACAATCCGCTTATTGAAGGAGTCAGAACTCAGAACAAATGAAGATGATAGTCTGGAATCAAGTGTGCTTTATTACCAGGTCGTACAGATCTTAAGACCAGGATCCAGGGGGTAAATATTATTGCCCTCTGGCCTTCACTGTCCATGGCATGCAAATGGAACTATTGGCTGGCCGATTGCTTTAATAATTTATGACGGTATTTTCCATCACGAAGTTTACCTAAGAGTTCGTCTCCTTCTCCGTTATAATATTGAAACCAGAAAAGGCCGACGGGCGTAGGAAATTAGAAAATTCGACATAGAATTCTTGTGCCCAAGAAACAGGAGATAAATCAAGAAGCGAGGAACATTTTTGGCGGGGAAGACTTGAAAAATAAATTAAATCGATGAAAAAGGCGAGTTTCCCCAAAATTCGACCAGGCCCGCGGATTCCGTCTAGAACGAACCTCGAACAAGGATTAGCCCTCAATTACTTGATTCGAATTGGCCAGATCGGAAGCTATATATTTTTGAGCCCGTTTAGAGGTGATCCTCTCTCTCTCTCTCTCTTTCATATTGAAATGGGAGGGTATAAATCTTGGAATTGTGTCCAATTCTCGGATCTAGCAAAGCATGCACGCACGTTTCTTGAACTTGGTCGTTAAAGATGAATCGTGTTCCTTCTAATACTGATATTGCTGTGCCGCTTCTGCTTTACAGGTAAGATTGAAACTGTATGGAGGATGATTTGGAACAAAAGCATACCAAATGTCAGTATGTTTTTCCAGAGTTCCTTGCCAAGGACTGACTTTCTGGGATTGCCAGCTAATGCTTTTTGTAGTAGCTCACCACCATGATAGATATGGTTTATCCAATGTAATGGAAGCTTTCTTTCCTCGATCCATCCATCAAAATCGAGTCTGGCCTTGTCTAATCCAACAGTTCACGAGGATGGTCTTGGTGGCCTTTGATTGAGTCTGATACGGCTGACTTCCTTCGATTTATGGGATGGTCTCTTAACCCTTGGTACATTCTTTGGTCTGGTTTTTAGTTTCCGAGTGAAGACTATATTTGGGATCACTTGGGGATTTTCATTGAAGTTGTATGGGGACCATCTGGCGGCCAGATTCCTGTTCAGCTGGAAGACATTAATCAGGGTTTCTCGGGCCAATCTTTTTTTTTTAACTTATGGATCTTGTACCGCTTCTTTCTTTCGCCAAGACGATTGACGAGATGGTTGTGGACATTCACTAGTTATTCCCTTTGGTTGCCCAAATTTAGAAGTTTCTGACGCTCAATATCACGAACTATTATTGGAGGGAGCTCTCAAGTGGTTCGCGATTTCCTTTGGGCAATATTGGTTTTGAAAATATATTGAAGATTGAAGAGTCAGAGCGATGGATCTTCACATATTGCTTTTATACAGACCAAACACACAAAAATGAGCAAGCGCCAATCTTGGATATTTTTTTTTCAAGAATTGCCAGGGTGCTGAACGGGATTTTTTGCTTTTGGGATCCAGTCCGCGAAAAGTGGGCGCCTTGAAATTGCTTGTGAAAAACTTTTGGTTTTCCATGTGAGACAAAGAAGGCTGGTAAATATCCGTCAAATATCGAAGGAAAAAGGAATGCTTCAAACGATCAAATTTGCTCCAAGAAGCACTTTGAACCGCAATAACTATCCATGTGTAGGGCCAGTACCATTCACATAAAAGTTTTGTGAGGAGAGTTGTAATTCTGTCAGGACATTGGTGATCATGGTGGAGCAAACCAATTGGCACGATCAACATCACATACTGTGAACACTGTACAAGTGTTGAAAGAGCTCGATAGAAACAAAGTTATCTGGCTCATCAATGGGTTTCATCAACGTGGATGTGGGACTGTGGGGATCAGGTTTGGAGGCGTTAGGTTAAGGAAGCCTTCAGCCTCATTGTGAAGGTCATTTGGACTTGGTTCGCTATCAAGGAACGACCAAGTATTTGTACCCTTAAGGAGAAAGCGTATACGTACCATAGTAGAACGATCGAAGACTTTGATCTGAGATCAACTTATTGGTTTTCCCTACCGTCTAACCACTTCGATCACCGAATCGAGATCTTTTTCGTGGCGTGGTCCTTCATCCCACATCCCACGTTCCCCATCCACCATCCCACCGATCTTGGTCCAAATTCAAACAAGTGCGTGAAAGAGCGGAGCCTCAGATGATTCCGAATAAAGCAGGAGAGACAAAAGTTTTCAAGAGCATAATTGATCAGAAGATAAGAAACTTTCTCTTCGTCAAACTTTGGTGCTCTTGGTTCTGGCGAAGCATTGCCCATGACTCGTGAGAAGATCCTTATGAATGCAAGTAAGAACCAGAAGTGAGCGTGCGGCACTTTAGATTGATTATGCGTGGTGGTGGAGTGTCTAACCCGAGTCGAACCAGATCGAATTGGCCACCCACTAACACTTACTGGGTGGAGAAATTAATGGGATTTGCCTTTTTTCATTATTGAATTGGGTCCAAGGTTAAGGAGTCTGTCTACCTGTCGAAGTGCCACGGTCCAAATTGTCAATCGAAATGAATGGGTGTCTATCTGATCAAGCGCATTCAGTTCAGAGAGGACTTCTACGGAGAAAGACTACAAATGTATCTTTTTCCCTATTGACGTGATGTGAGCTCCGTTTCTTTCCAATCAATTACAGATTGGTAAAACTTCTTCTCCCCGATCACCGAACGCATTTACGTACAACGCCATAATACGTATACTAACACCTTCAAGCCGAACTTATTAGAATATCAAGTTTTCTCGCCTCTCTCATCTTCCAATGTAGAACTCTACTACCAATGTCCCCAAAGAGTTCTCGAAACATTTCCACACAAGAAGATTGATGATTGTGGTGCCACATAGAGCTCCTACCTCGATCTCCTCGAATCTGGCATGACCTTGGACGAGGTGCTACAATTCAAATGCCCTTCCTTCATTGTCAATCCGCCCCTTTCGAGATGGAAGAGCCAAGGTCAGACAGAAGGCCGGTGTGGCCCCTTGTGGGGGCAGGAGAGAGAGAGAAAGAGAGAGAAATCGGAGGACATGAGGAAATGAGAAGGCCAGAAAGAGGATCGACTGTGGTGCTTGCCAAAGAGGAGGATGTCCAATCCCAATCCCACGGTAGCGAGTTTTCCTTCTTGGGAAGTGTTTGCAGGTGGCTTTTTGTCGTTCACACTAAGCTACTAAGCTAGTACTTGATATTTGTTGATGACAATTCCGAGTATTGTGCCAGCCAAACAAACTTGGGTGGGGAAGACTCAAGTCATGGTTCTGATGCGGATATGTAATCATCTATCAAAGGTAGGGGTGGAAAAAAATGAAATGAGGCCACATGCTGTCACAGGTCGTGAATGGTACAAAATTGGATAAGAGCAATTGGCATTGACGTAAGGTCAAGTGTCAGATTCAGCCTCTATTTCCCCTTGTCAAGTTTTCCTTATCGAGAACCCATGGGAGTGAGCGAGGCGTACAAGTTTGACAAGGCACCGACTTGATGTTCACACTTGGGTCTTCTCAAGGCAATGGGACTTGATCATGGAAGGGTCTGGCCTTGACAAAAGAGAAAGTAGGAGAGATCATTGAGGTCGCGGTTAAGGTCTAAGGTCACTCACACACTCCGCTTGTCGATAGTTCCTGGTCAACACTTGGTCGGCCGTCACTTCATTGATATGCAGCTCGAATTTGTCCAGTTTTGGCCGCCTTCGTACAAATATCATTTTAATATCCACAAGGCGTCTTTTCGAGTACATTCTCCAAAACCTGACTTGTCTGCGGTTAGGTGGTTGGAAGTTTCGGTTGGCTGGCATGTTGGCTGGCTTTAGCTCAGGCTTGTGATGAGAATGAGAATAAGGAGGCAATCACCCTCCCAAATGAGCGACCTCTTTTGAATTAAGGCCCTTCCTTCGTTCGTTCGTTGCTTCTTGGCCTGCTTGCTTCTTTCCATTGCTTCTTCGGGAGCTTGCGAGCTAATTCGAGTGTATGAGCGGACGGAGAGGAGGAGGAGGCTCCTTCCTTGGTTGGTGGGTGGAGGAAATGGTGTAATTCTGGAGAAGCAGACGAGATATTATTCCTTTGGCAGCTCGAACGTATCCAAGTTGCTCTTTGCCATGCACACTGACTCTTTTTAAACCTATTCCATGAGGAGTAATCAAAGCAAGACGAAAGCACGACCAACTCGGCGAGCAACTCTTTTCGCTTGCTTCTCCCATTGAATGGCCTCGAGTCCATTTTGATCCATTAAGTGTTGGCGGCGCTTCCCTCGGGACAAGTTGGTCTGATAACGTGAGGTTGTGTTCCTTTGCTCTTTGGCCCTTTGGGCTGTACTTACTGTGCGACGACGTACAGTGAGTGCGAAGTACAATACCACTCATACACTGAGTTGAGTATCGGAAGTATATCCGTTCCACTGACTCGTCTCAATGTTGTCAAATATTAATAGCGTCTTTTCCCTTTCAATCTGACACCAGCACTTAGGAAATGGTAGCCATGATGCGTGTGTATTTGCTTGTCACCACCACCACCACCACTGCCACCATTGCCACTACCTATTATCATTACTTGCTCACTCTTCGCCTGCTATCAATCATCCTCACATAACTTACAATTCTCTCATCTCTTGGCTTTTCTTGTTCATCTCCTGAGCCTTCTTTACTCCAAGTTTGACATGAGTCTACTTAGTTCAGAGCAATTATACCCCACAGAGCACCCACTTATCATCCCCCTGAGCTCTGAGCGCGTCAGATCGGACATCAGAGATGGGGGAGAGAGAGAGAGAGGTTAGACTATTTAAGTTGCTGCTTTATGTTGCCACGGTTTGCTGAATTTCGCATCTTTCTCCTTCTTTTCAGGTGGATGAAAGCCTGTTAAGCTCTGATGCGGGGGGTGATGACTCGTCTTCCGTGCCACCCCTTCATCCATCCTATCCTTGGGTACAAATGGCTCTCCCTGGCGGCGGGATTGTGTCCGTGCCTTTAGCCTCCACTTCCAATCCCAGACAGCAGGGGTCGTCCTCTTCGCGGGCCACGCCCAAGGCTCCACCTCCTTCCACCTCCTCCCAGATCATTGACCTTGGAGACTCCCTCAATCATCAATCCAATCTGAGCAGCAGTCTCTCGGGATTAGGATCGGGCAGTTCAGCTCGAATCCAATCGCCCGACTCGGTCCATGATAATCTGCCTTCTTCGGGGGCCCAAAGGGGTGGTTTTGGTCTGGACGGAACTTGTTCCTCGTCATTGGGCAAGCCCGATCTCCTTACTGTGAATGCCGGCGAGCCAGTCACCCACTTTAATCTTGATCAGTTGTTGGAGATCGTCCAAAGCTTCCAACTCGACACGACCTTGGCGGGTAACGAGGATATGGCGTCGCACAACCTCCAATTGGCGTTGGCCAACCCGCCCACCGACTCTCCCATAGTCAAGGTAACCCGTCCTTCGTTTAGGCTGCACGTCTCCACAGCGCTTTTGTTTAGTGCCCACTGACCGGTTCCCTCGAATCCTGCCGTCTCTGTGCCGCTCGCGTTCAATGGTTCCACAGTAGTTTCTATAACAATTTGCCACAAGGTTCATCTAGTCCGCCAAGGGGGAGATCAGATTTGGCCAGGATCAACGCCAACGCCTGGTGGTCACTCGGATCCAATTATTCCTGGTCACTTCTGTTTGCTTGCTTCAATCAGAATCAGGAGTGGTTTCTCTCTCTCTTACTCTCTCTCTCTCTCTCTCTCTTCTCCCTTTTGTATCAGGAACACACGTCAAAGTGGTGACCTTCAGTAGTTTTCAGACGCAATATTTTGCCTTCTGAAAGGTAAACAGACTCTCTCTAGTCGTGAAAACGTGCATACTTCAATAGTTTGGCACGTTTGTTCCGCTACCTCTAGTTGGCTTGTTTTCTTCGGTCTTTGTGCACGGTATTAAAAGAATCCAGGCCCCGAGAAGGATTGTCTTTTCCTAAGTTGTGTCCCTTCTTTGGAGTTCTCATACTGTGTGCTCTCTCTCTCTCTCGTGGTCTTTGGGGAGGAGGCTTGGATTGGAAATCCTCCTTGTGCAATATATCTAAGGACTTTAGGAGGACCAAAAGACGAAAAGGACGAGAAGGAGGAGGGAAAAGGGGTTCCTATACGTCACTGAACAACAAAGCCCCTTCAGATCCACAATACACGAGAAGCCAGATGGGGGAAGAAGGAAAAGATCCTCTCTGCGCCACATGCCAATAGAGGCAATACGTCCGTAGTTAGTGGGATTTGGAAGAATTGTCAGAGACGACAAGCCGTCCCAGTTGAAGATCCAACTCGGTGTTGGTGCCAGTATTTCTATTGTTTGCTGTCTTTGTGACACGTAATAGGTCGGTGGATTCTTTAGTCCATCCTAGGCATAAGTCAAAATTGAGACCCTCAAGTGTGTCCAATCCTGCGCGGTGCGTTGATCCCGTGTTTGGTCCCATGATTCATCATGGCCATTCCTTGACCTGCTTGAGGTCAGAACCGATTGAGCGGGCCATATATTTAGCAAAGATTGGATGGATGAAAGGATTTCGATGTTTTCGTCACTTTATGATTCAATAAAGTGTCCTCCATTCCCACATCCAGGGGGTAAACCCAATCGTTTCCAGTTTTTTTTCCTGACGCTGCAGGATCATCTCGGGGATGAAAGCAAAAGCAGAAGGATAAAAAAAAATCTCAAAGAACCTCCTCGATTCAGACGCTTTTCTCTACACGAGCCTCTCGATATAGTAAGTGTGCGGTTAATATCTCTGCCTCCCTATATAGTTAAGAACTCTACGAGGAAGCAAGACATACTTGTTATGCGCTATTTTTGATCCTCCCGTTTGGCGCCTGATTGGGCAATATCCATGGTTCCATACACCTGGATGACAGGATCCTATTGAGAGAACCCATACATTCCTGGGCGTATCAGAATTGAATATGTAATTCAGTGACATAGAGGAGACCTGCCACCACCTCATAGCTCATATCAACCTGTCAAAATGGGATTCAGTCCCAGAATCCTTGGCTCTCAACACGCTTCATTCACTCGCCAAGAGGTGGTGATGGTGGACCTCTGAAACAAGGAACATGAACAAGTCGCTTCCACACCACACAATCCATGTTTCACCATCGACCCCAGAAATATGGAACAAGTATAGCTTCATATTCAAGAATAATGTGTACGAGCTCTTCAGATATCAAGACGTACGTAGTTCAAGGTTTCCGGTCCTTTGGTGTTGAGAAGTACACTCGTACCTCTTTGGGATCTCCTCTTGGATAGACAAAGTGCGTGCGTGCAAGTTTGGTATGGTCTAGGGAGTTCCAATATCCAAATAAGCCCCTCCTCGTGCATTCCTTTCTTTTGGGATGTTTTCATCATCTTTCATATAGAATGCCAGAATCCTCCGTCGCCTCTGGGCCCTTAAGTCCTCTTTGTAGTGTTCTGACACCACTATTTCAGTCCATGCTACTTGGCCTTGGTTGGTTGGTTGGTTGGTTGGTTGGTTGGTTGGTTGGTTGGTTGGTTGGTTGGTTGGTTGGTTGGTTGGTTGGTTGGTTGGATGGTTGGTTGGTTGGATGGTTCCTTTCGTTCGCGTAAAAGCGACAGGCTATTGAAGGGAGGGGAGGAAGGCTGGGGTTGAATGCCACCGAATATTTATATATGAATGTGTACACGGCCTACCTGACAGGGTGCCTTCAGCATCTGATGTGTTTGAATAATTTTACAAGCCATTGGGTTAGCTCTACACATTCTCGTCATCGTTTGCTCGTTCCACGTGTGTTCCCACGAACGTCAGTCCCGTTTGAGCACCATCTTTTGGAGGTCCTATACCTAGTTGAACCACCCCATGGTCGTGTTTTGGCCTCAAGCCCAAAAACGGTCCCATGCTTTGGGCTTCTTTTAGGCCACGAATAAATCGAGAAAGTCCTTCTTCAAGATCGTGGTCGGGATTCTTTGAATATTCAGCGTCACTTTCGTTAGTGTGGATTTTGGCTGCCAAGGTGACTCAGAGGAGGCATGCATATGTACGAGTCGGTACATTCGATGTACGTATATTCCATGCTTTGCACTTCTAGGGCATGTCTTACTTCCGTACGTATTACGATCGCACATGCATGATTGCCAAAGGATCCAGTTTAGATTGATCGAGACAACGACGAGCCTCAGGAAGCAGAAGGTAGAATAAAGATAGAGAGCTTTATCCAGATCCCAGATAATCTTAGCCTTTGGGACACATGGGTGACAAATCCAGACGTTCTCGAAACGAGTTCGTATTTCCTTTGCTTATCATCAAGTGGACCGCATGGATCTAGCACCATCTAGGGCTGACCTGCAAAGGTTGTTTTAAACCATGAAGAGAGATATTTAGAATCTGTTTACACCACGGGTCCACCTCGTCAAATGATCTTGAAAAGGTTCATCGAAAATCGCCCAGTTTTTTTCATTTTCATCAGGCTAGATTTACAGAGCATGGTTAACGGACGAGCGGTAGAGCATGGATTGATTAGAGGCTTCAATGATGGGTAAATAGCAGGACGAGATGATTCCCTTTGTACATACTTACTTCCCATATTATTATGCTTGAGTTCACTGCTGAGAGATTGCTTGGGCACACAGCAACGCAAAGCTAAGAATACAAACCTATTTTCATTCTCCACTGACTCGCTTCTTGTTCTCCTTCCCTGGATGGCGAAGTTGGTGCTGTTATTATCATTGCCCCTTTCACTAGCGCCATGTCAAATACAATGATAACAGAAACACTGCGTGCAACAGCCCAGAACAAAGTTAGTGTTCCAATTTATGTTCCAAGACCGTGCAAAGCGGATCCGTACCTTCTTTGACCAAGTGGTCCACTGAGTTAGTGGACGACCCTTAAACCTCAAATCCAGTTTCTCAAACTGAGCTCTCACAACTTTGCCAAACTCAAGAATTGTGGTGGCCTCTTTGAGGTTTGCGTAGGGATGGCCCAGGTCCAAGCAACAATTTTGCTAAGTTTCTCTTCAGTGAGCTGGGAACAATTAATCACGGGCTCTTGATCTCTCTAGCTCCTTAAGCGTCTACATACGGAACAGTACGACTCAGTCCACTTTTTGAGCGTCTGAGTTTGTTTGTCATCGAGGAAAGTCTTCCGATCAAATACGTGGGATGGCTCCTTTTTGCTTCTGATATTCTTGCTCGAAATCAGGGTACAGGGCAAATTTGGGTGGGGCGCGGAAACAAATACCCAACGATTTGGTAGGATTCGTAATGTTTGGCCGGGGCGGAAATGCATGCTAGAAGTCAGTCAAATCCCCTGTTCTTAGTCCCGTTTCATTTGGCCAAGTGCATCCGAATTTTGTGTCTCAAAGTTGCTCTTTGGGCCCTGGTGGCATTGTTTCCAGTTTGTGAACAATATCCTCCTTTGAAAATGGTTTCTGCAAACTTTCTCAACTTGAGAACCCCTTTTCAGGACTCTCGTGGTTCCTGTTCTGGCTTATGTTCCCATGTTTCAGCAAGACCAAAAAAAGGCTTTTGGCACAATGTCTTATTACATCAAACATCCACGCGATTTTCGAGAACTGAAGTGTACTGTACTCGAAGGAGTGGTCGTGGTAATGAGGACAGAGGACTTCTCCGTCGTTCAAGGCTCCTTCTATTTACTTTTTTCTCACGACAAATTGGAACTAAGATCCCAAAGTTGGTCCGGGTTCTCAAGTGAAAAATGAAAAATGGTCCAATGGGCGGCACTACTTTAAAGAAGACGTTGTCGAACTTAAGAGCAAAGGGAAGACATAGATTCGCTTTCTCCAAAGCATGAGAACTACTTCATACTCAAGCGTAACGTAGTCGAGCATTACCAACAAATTCCATCTACCCAATCTCTGGAAATAAAGAAAAATATTACCCAGCTAGCTAAAGCGCTTATGCTCAAATGATGTAGTTTTGGAGTCGTTGCCGTACACTATTTTGGAACATAAAGCGCTTCGAGTGCCTACCACAACTTGGCCTTGCCCAAGAATACCTAGATGCCTAGATGCCTCGGGTATTCTGGAGGTATATATGTGCAATATGTGCAGCTCACCGGAGAATGTGAGTACACACTAGATCGCTCTTAGTAAGGAATGTGGGTAATGCAAGAGGCTAGGCCTGTGATTCATAGGAAAACATAGATGGCGGAGCAAATACTACGAGTTATCAAAGCTGTGGAACGAGAGGAGTTTCGCGTTGAAGGGTTAAAGAAAATGGCACATTTGATTACAAATTCTCAATACGCCTAACAAACTGAAATTGGGAACCCCATTATTATTGCACAATTGTTTGGTGCCCCTTTTCGAAGCAGATTCCGGCATATCCCAGTTTCCAATCCCACCGGAAGCTCTCGCACTTGTGGAGCATATGCATTGGTTGCAAATTCATTCACACTTTGGTGCGACACGATACTGAATGGATTGTACGAGATCCGTTTCTTGACATGGTTTTGTGTAATGAACTCTACTAGAAGTGAACCTACTCCCCACTGTCATAAAAAAAGGCAAAACAACCTCTTGCCAGTCACGCTCACGTTACCAGTCCCAACTGGTTCAAGGTCTTCTCTGAGACGTGGGCTAGAAGCTTGTTCGATCTACTTAGTGTCACCCTCTAACTTATGTCCTTAACCTTCGTGCTTTGCATTTCCAATGAATATCAGGCAATCTTTCCTCAGGATCGTGACTCGTGACGCCCACAATACGTATTGTACTACATATGATGAGCGAACCACGATGACGACAATAACAACAACAACAACTAGAGCATGATCCTAAAATCCCTAAAGATGACAAAAGAGTTTTCAACGGGTGTTTCTCTCTTTTCTCTCTGCAGCACTCGCAAGATGGTCTTGACTTAGGCACAAGCTGTGATTGCAAACCATGTGATACCTTATCTGAGGTGGTGGATTCGTCCGGAAACGGAGGCGAGGTCCAACCCCGGGAAACTCATTCTTGCCCAAGTTCACCTACAGAAACCGATTGTTCATCCGGTTTCTCCACCTTGAGAAGGAGAAGCGTTACCCTCACGGAGAAGGTAGTGACACTTATTTTCCCCAAGCATTAGGGAGGCATACTCACGAATGTGGTGTTGTTCTTCTTCTTCTCACTTGTTAGTGACGATTGTTTATCCAGCTAACCTCGTGTAATTTTCAGATTCGAACGAGCAAGGACGGGAGCAAGACCCAGGTGGTGCGCCAATACGGTTGCAACACCTCGTCAGCCAAGGAACCTCAGTCAGTCACTTACCAACAGAATGCCTTTGTGTACATTAATGGCAAGATGGAGGAGAACCAGATGGGGAGTCAGTCTTTTCCTTCCCTTTTACCCATTACAGCCACTTCACCCATGGCCTCGACCTCGGCATCGATGGGTCCGGGGCACGCCACTTTGCCCCGGTCAGCTACGGAAGCAGCCTCGTCTAATTCCGGAGGCGGGTGGACGACTACCTCGACTACCAAAGCCAATCGCAATGCCAGCTCGTCTTCCTATCGGGGTCATATTGTCAGACTCAACTCCATCGAACCAAATACTGTCATGTTCAGCACGAAAGATTATCCTCTTCTAAGCGACATCACAGTGCCAGAGATCATAGATGAGTTGGAAAAGCAATTTGAAGACAAGTTAAACGACCTCCAAGGTGTGCGGCTTGTGGCCAATAATGTCTACATTTGTCTGAGTAAGAAGGAAAGTCTGCAACACCTCACCACTTATGGCTTTTATGTGCGGGGTATCCCCATCAAGGTGGTTGACATTACCAATGACTCGGTAGTGATTTGCCTCACAGGTGTGCCCCATTACATCACAGACGCAACCATTACAATGTTGGTGAGCACGTTTGGCATTTCCATCGGTGAGGTGGAGCGCCGATTCTACAAAGGAATAGACACTGGTGAGAGATTTGTGCGCCTGAAACCCCGAGCACACACGCAAGTGCCGGATTTTGTCACGGTAGGAGGGTGCAAGATCCTCATCCGAGTTCTCAATCAGGATGAAATCTGCGAGCCCTACACCCTCCAAAGTGCCGCCACAGTGAGAGATTCCGAACAATCAACAAGCCACCCGAATTCAAGTTCATCCACCACGTATCGAACTGGAACGCAAACTGGTGCCATGAGTGGTCCGAAGTCACGCGCCAAACCCGGGCATTGCAATGGAACAGTCAATTCACCTCCTTCCTCGGGCGAGGTGCCACAGCCCCCCGCCCTCTCTTCAACATGCATTCCATTCTCGAGTTGTTCCTTGACTTCATCAAGGACAGAGATGATCTCAACCGGGGTTACGGGGCTCCTGTCCACGCCTGTGGCCCCCCCTCAACCTCCCCTCACATCCTCGTTTCGAGATAGCAACTCTGGCGCGGACAATTCCTCCAATTCGTCGGTACCTGCATCACCCAAAATCGGAAGATCGCTGCGAAGTCGAATTGGAGCTGTGATTTCCCGCTCGCCGCCGGACAAAAGCACTAGCAATAACACCAACGGCCATGGAGGAAGTGGTCTAAACGGAGGAGGAAATGCGGCCGGAGGTGGAACAGATGAAGTGGACTTTTCAACCAACAGTTACATGCCCGGGGAATCCCTGGATATTCCAACCTTATCTCCACCTCCGTATAAAGCTCCCTCCTCCAATGGCAGCACTTCCAGTGTCGTTACGGGAGCGTCCAATGGACATCCGAATTCCTCGTCAACCTTGTCAAGATTAAGAGGGAGCAGCTCAATAGGAGAGACAGTCGATACGAAGAAAGCGTCTAAAGAATCCTCTGGTGGTGGAGGGTTGGCTTCATCCCTACGAAAATACACGCATTCCCAGCAGTATAAGTTACCTAAAACGTCAGACTCGAGCAACTCCCTAACCTCGTCCATGGCAGGAGGTAAAACCAGCATAGAAGCAGTCCGAGATGGTTCTAATAATAACAATAACAAACGAGCCTCGGTGGTATTTGAGGAACCTGGTTCAGGTCCGACCTCGACTAGAATAACTTCCAAAACTGTGAATGGAATCTTAAGGAAAGGTTCGGGCCCAGGTGATGAGATCGTGGCCAACGCCGATCCTCCCCGAACGTCTTCAAAGGCTCGGAGAAAGGACCATCATCGCAAGTCGGCCTCCAAGTCGAACCGGTCGTCCAAACAGGGTCCAGTAGAAGGTTTGACCGAAAACGGTGAGGACCATCGCAGCTCCAGGAGTCGAAGCAACAGTACAAAGAGTAGTTCCAAGAACAATGCCAGCAACAATAAAGAGAGCTCGAACTCAGATGCCAAAAAGAGCCAAAAAGATCTAGCTCTCACACGAGATTTACCTTGGTGTGGATGTTGGGGAAATGGTTGCCTATAGAACTTGTGCGGCTTTGATCTCATCACTTTATGAACAAAACCCGGACATTGGAGCAATTGAAAGCCATTTCTTACCGTACGGACAGCTGCCAAGAGCTTTTAGTCATCTTGATTTCATCGGAGCTGAGGCTGTCAGGGTGGACAATAATTTGCAGTATTAAACGCTCACCACCCACAAAAACCAAAGAGGTTAGGCTAACAGAAATGATGTCAGTTCATGATTGTAGCTCAAATTCGTTGCACCCGCCAAGGATATTCTTAATTTATGCATTATTATGATCATAGTTCAGATGATTTGCGACTTACTACTCTGCTGAATAAGGCGTACTTCCACATTTTGTGAATGGTTTGTTCTCGCCATCCTGATTCAATCTATCCATGCAAAAAGAGAGATTATTAGAAACTAGTTAACAATGCTATTTTTCAAGACAATTCAGTACATCATGCCCTCAAGATAATGCTTGATCCATTGTAAAAAAGATGTGTGCACGTAAATGTAGCCTGCGTTTTCCCTGCTAAACACCTGTAACCTAAAGAAGATGATGATGGTAAAATCATTGTTTTTCTGAGTCCCCCTTAACAGTATTTTTCTTCGATTTGCCCAACCAATTCCCTTCAAACCAACCTCTTTCTTCTATCTCTACACTATCTTAACCCCCCATCAAACCTAAGAGTTTGATGGCCTCATCTGAATATCATGGTGCTACATTGCTTTTGAATCTCTCTATCTCTCTTTCCATCTCATCAATCTGATCTTTTGATCTTTCTCTCTCTTCGCCGTTTCGAACAGAACTCTCTATTAGCTCTGTGCTCATTTATTAAGCTTTGTTTATATCGAATTCATTTACGTTTTATTTCCTTCCGTTTTACTTAGAATGAAAAACTGAAAACAAAGCTCGCCAATATCTAGCTTGATTTGTTCTTCCTTCCTTGACCAATTATATTTCATCTGGGTTCGTGCGGAGGGGTCTGGTTCTGTTTTTGGTTGTTTCAACGAGAATCGTTTCCTTCTCTCTTTCAGCCTTTCCTCGAACTTGATCAAACTAAAAAGAACTTGCATTTATCAAATTTTTCCAGTGTGAAAAAAAGTCAACAAAAACGAACTCTCTTAAATCGGATGATCCCACAGTGCACCATATGAATTCAAATCCTTTTTCAGTTCCATGACATTTTACACTCACATTCCGAACAATGTAATGTCGGCTCTTTGCAGTTTAGTCGGATCCACAATGCCCTGAAATGATTGACCATTGTAAGGAGCACAGTACGTTTTTCATAGAGGCATCCGCCCCCTTGAAAAAGTTATTTCATGCCATTTTTGATCCCACAATTCCATCACATTGGAAAATATGCTTGATTGCATAGCTACTCACAAAACTGCCTTGTCAGACAGAATCCAGATTTACTCCTCCAGGATCTGCTAGAGTGGAAACAGAAATTAAGAGACCTTGTGCCAAATCAAATCCTTGAAATGCCAGTCGATCCTGAGAAGATTCTCCTCAACACCCCAAAACACACTCGCATATCCTGCTCATGTTATTTAGTGTGACTATTTTGTTGTTCTTCAAGGAACCATAGTAGGGAACAAGCCTGCCTCGCAAAGTTAGCCCTTTTCTCTGAATGCAAAACTCAAGATTGCCCCTCAAACCTAAGCGGCCTACTATATACGACTACCATTACTAATATTAGAATTAGTACAAAATAATATAACCTTTGCATTCAAACTTAATTCATGTGGCACACGTGTGGAGGCAATTGCGCAATTAGAATGAAGATTAATGGCAATTGGATTCGCAAGCAAGAAAAATAAAAGAGTCTTCATGCCAAAAACCATTAGCTTCAATGTTTCCGGGAGAAGTTGGGGTTTTCCCATCGTTTCTTGTAGGGTTATCCAATGTATGCCGATGGGGCAATCATAATCACCATTATCATCATCATCCTGTTTTGTAGCTAATCACGTGTTCCATCTCGAACTGTCGTAGGTGACGAGGATAATAATAAAACTAATAAAAAAACGACAATATGCAAAAAGAGTATTATAATCCACGGTTGCAATTAATATTATCATAAACATTAATATTATCATTATTATCATTATCATTATCATTTCTTCTTTTGTCATCAATGTGATTGAAATCACTTTTATGCATTGAACTAATGATTATAACCTGACTGTCGTTGTGTTGCGAATGATTGAGATGCAAATCTGATCTGAGATTAGAACAAATGACCCCACAACATGCTAAATTGAACTGACATTTTCAATTGAATTCAAATGCAACAAGGCAAACAGTTCTAGTACTCATACTATACGTAATATTCCACCAACCACAAACAACGTCAATGTTTTACCGTTTCATTCCAAGATCATAATTCAAACCATGAGCGAAATAAACGAAAGATGACAACTATACTCAACAATAAGAAAAATCAACTTGCGTTCCTGTCATTTCACTCAGAGATACACCCATACCTTTGGTTCAGTCCCTATGGCATACACAAGGAGGATCGAGCCATTCAGAATGGGCCATGACCAAGAAGCAACCCAGGCATAAATCAGACCTTAAGGCTTCGTCGTGATCGTCGTCTTCGTTCTCCTCTCGCGAGCTTTAGGAACATTTGGATGGTGGCCAAATAATTCCCTGCAAGTCGCGTGCAGAGCGCCTCCATGGAGCATCATGATTCGATCGATCCAACCGATTCCCTGCGAACCAAGAAACCCCGGGATTACCGTCATCCCCATAACTATCGGGTATACCCCAGAAGATGTGCCGAAAGAGGCTGCTTAGCGTGCAGAGAAAGTGAGAGTCGACGTACGAGATTGTAGTAGATTAGCTTAGCCAATGAACGAAACTTGGCCCTTGTGAATGCGTTTTTCTCGTGAAGCACTGAGGCCAACTTCCTCGTTTCTTTCTTTCCCGTAATCTACGTCCACTTTTGATCTATCAATTCAAACAATGAAATGCAAGCATTATCATCTAAAAAAGGTGAAGGTTTCCTGCCCGAAGGATAAAAGTGAGGATCGATAAGGGTTTCTTTCAAATGTCTGGAAATTTGTAAAGTGGGCAAGTAAAAATGATATTGTATTGAGTTAATGACGACAACCATCGTTCGTTTTCCTTATCAAACCCTTTATGGGAAGGAAACTTTAATGATGCAAAGCTTTGCTTAAGTAGCTTGAGTACTTTGCTGACAGATAGTTGCTTTGATTTAGATTCATATGCTTAAAAAAGAACAGTACAGAAGAGTACCACAATTAACCCTCAACAACATAATTTCAATATAGCCTATGCCAAGGAATCCTTGAAGGCCTTTGACTTGTCTTGAAGATATGAGCCGAACTAAATAAATAGCATGTAACTTACACCTATGCGTTCTTCCGCCCTGGTCGTATCGAAATATCGTACTGCAAATGAATGAAGATTCGTTGTAAAAACAACCAAAAAGGATCTTTGGCTCAATATGATAAATGGAGCCAAATTTTACTTCACATAATCGCAGATTTTCTCTAATGTAGTAACCGGATATGCCTGTCTAAACTCTCTTTCAAAAATACCCTTTTTGTTTCGGTTAAGTTGTACTAGATTGGTTTACTTTGTGCTTGCCGTTTGAGTGAGTTTGGAAATTCCTCCTGATCCGTCCATTTCTCACACCTTAACAAGAGCAAAATGGCAAAAATAGAGCAAAAAATATTTTCAGTTTCCTTTTACCTTGACAATTTGATGACTGGACCCTATTTATCATTCCATTTCAAGTCAATCTATGCTTGGCTATGATCTAACACTGAGTTATCTTGGTTGGTAAAAAACTATGTTAGAAATTAGACCAAAAGGGTTAAAAATGGATCGTTTCAGCGCAGCAGTAAAAAAAAGATAGCAAAGGTATTTATAATTGGCACAGCTATTACACTTGGCCAGTTTCTACAAAGAATTATTATTATTTTTTCTTAGTTTCTTGTAAGACTCTGAGGTGATCATCCGGGCAAGGCATCTAACGCCAACTAGCTAGTCTATTGGGTCTATTGTACTCTAAAAATTTTCCTTCACATCAGGATGACATGTTCCATTTCCAGAAGCAATCGTCATCTCATGATGACTTTTATGAGCTAGCCCTATCTCCATCGAAGCTACTTTTCCATTCACAGCAAATTTAGAAATTCTTAGCTAGGTTTGGTGAGTCGTTCGCGGTTTGTTTTCCGCTCAACGTCATTGGTCACGATGAGCGTCACGAGTTTCAAAAAATCCAATGAAACAATGCACACACAGCAAGCACTCAACTGACACCCATCCATATATTCCTCCATAACACGGAGCGGCGCCGAGAAAGACCTCGGGGATTATTGGAAACTCACTATGGACACGAGCATGCACACGCCCACTCAGCCGAGTAAACGCTCCACCGCCTCCACTCCCACTAACGACCGACCTACCTCCGCCTGCTCGTCGACTTCCATGCTTGAACCCGCCGTGGAAGGGCTCACCACGCCGTGCTCTTCTCGACCGTCATATTTCTCCCGAGGCGGCGGTACGATGGGCGGTGGATCGCATGGATCGGGTTCGGGGCCCAGGCGGAATCAGTTCCGCCCCGGGCGGTTTCCCGTCAGAAGCAACCCCTTTGATTGTAATATCACCATGATTGACAAACTTCAAAGACCCGTTTTGAGTCCCAGCCTTTTTAATATCGTCCAAAGTCCGAATTCCGAATCCGTGAGTATCTCCATCGCATTGGCAAATTGATACGGTTAACGGTTACTTTGGAAGTTGACAAGCTTTGATTGAACGAATATCTCTCAAACATAGCCGTAGAGGAAATTGAAGTAGATTTAGTTAGATGTTCTATACAATAAGTTATTCCACATTTTCTGGTAAAAATATGGCATCCTTTAAGAGCATGAAATAAGCTTAATTGCAAGAAGTGAAAAGTTAATCTAAATTAAAGTCTGTGAAGTTTAGCCCAAGTCTGGTTAGATTTAAAAAGTTAAAGACCTTAATCTAAGTTGTCAGCTTGTCAGTCAGGTTCGCTAGCTCAGGCTGAGGAAGGGTAGTCAGTTAATCATTAATGTCATTCGATTGATAGAATACTTATTTAACGCTTGCAAACTCCGTGATGATCTGATTGAGCATCCTCGTTCTCTTGTGCCTCCTCATCCAATCATGCCCGGAGACGTCCTTCATCGCCTTGATAGGTTTAGCCCAAGTCCGTTTAAGGAAATGTCTTTTGATATTGGAACTCTTCTGGGTTCAATTAAGTTTCTTCAATATGCCACTCAAAAACATGAATGATTTTTTTAGAACTTCTTGCCTCGGACCAAAAATGTCTTGAGTGTTGAAGCAAGTAACGTTTCAAAATGAAATCGGAGGCTTTCAAAATTACCTTTGCTCCAACCAAATAAACAGATTCAACTCTTTTCCATGGCAGACTTCCTCATCTGGGCGATTTTGGACTATTGATCAACAAAGCAATTTGTTTCCTGTGGAGATTTCGGATGACTCGCCGTGGAAACAGGAGACGGCCCATTCGGTGATGGACCCCGAATTGGAAAATCGAACGCAAGAAGCCATCAACCGTTATTTCAACCAGACTCATGATCTGAAAAGTCCTCCGGATTTGCCGGTGAACCATTCGCAAATTAACAGCACAACTTTGCCCATGGACACGGGTGCGTCGCCCATACTCAGACCAATGTTAGCCCAGAGTATCATGGACAACTCGAGCCGACGATCCTCGGTGGACGGAAACGTCAAGACCACCACCACGCAATACACGCAAACCGTGATGAGTTTTCCATCCGAGTTGCCCGAATCCTTCGAGGCCCAATTGGCGACCTATTTTACATTCTTCGAAAATCAGCGGGCCCAGCACAAGGTCATTTCAGAGATATCAACCGGACCGAGCTCTCAACAGAACTCTTCGCAGGTCCAGCAACCTATGGACGAACAACAGAACAATTTGTCGACTTCGCGGAGAAAATTGTTTGATTGTGGACCTCCGGATTTTGAAGAGGAGGAAGAAGACGCATTTTCCGACCGTGACGAGGACGAGACACCGCATCATTGGATGTCTTCCCCGGTGAAACGCTTGCCGAGCGCACTCGACCATCACCCTGGTCAAAGTAGCGAGGGAGAAGATGTGGAACATCATTTCCTCATTCCTCGGCTCATGGATGTCAAGACACCGACCAATCCCATTGTCAGAAGTGTGAGTGACGAGCGATGTCTTTGAATCTGAATTATCCTTGAATTGACCGTGACAAAAAAAATGAACCCAACTACTCAATTTCAGTCCACTTGGTCCTCGGGTTCCAAGGAACCTGGCACGCCTCAGTACCGTCACCGCACTTCAGTCAGTCCAGCGGCATCCATGGGATCGCCCACTTTTTCGCCCATAGGTCCAGGTAACTCCACATCGATCTTGATGGGCTCATTTTCGCGTCAAGAGTCCGCTTCGCACCCCCCGGATTCCAACAAGGAGAACGTATTTTCCCCCACATCAACTTGATAGCGCATTAAAACATCGAACTTAAAGTGATTCTTCGTACACATTTGCTCAAAGAAGAATGCCCGATGATCCTTCCGCATTCCAATTTTATTGCTCATTCTCCTAATTTCATGTCAACCGGGGTGACAAAGATACCCCACCCCAGTCCCATCTTGTATAAACGTGTTTGCGACTAACACCGAGTTTCTCTTGTATGTTGCATTTAATGCACTAGCAACAGCATTCGAAATATTCAGCCGGTTTCGAGCGAGCAAAAAGCCGACGAGAAATGGGTCTGACACTTCAGTTCATGAATAAAATGGTTTGGGTTGAAAGTAGCTGGATCTCAGCATCGGATTCCGGTCCCAATCGCCATAAATGTGCCAAAGGTGCCTCCGCCCTGAATCATGACCGTTCCAACTTGGGAAATCAACTCCCGACCCCTCAGGCCGTAACGGAGGGCACTGAACCCCCCAAAGATGGCCCCCGAGGCCATACCAACACAGAGGCCCATGGCAAATCCCATCTTGATCCGATCAAAGCACGAGGGTTGTTGTCCCCCACCTTGGGGCATCATGGCAGGCATTCTGGAAGACGGAGGAGAGTCAAACAATCGTCAGTCGAGCGATCACGCCCAATGGGCAAAAACTAGTTCATCACGAAGTTCTATATTTCCAGAGCATAGTACATGTTTCATAGCCAACATATCGGTTAAAAGGCCATGGAGTAATGTCATCGTTGATCGTTGATACTCTCCGGCACTTTCACACTAATCCCATCTAACTCTTTAGTCATGCAAACTTGGCATCCCAAGCGCGACGTGTCCGTCAGATCGTAAGCCAAATCCAGCATGTCCAGCTCTTCATCGGTGACCTCATCCTGGATGCGATCGAAGTCCGCCTGTTTGAATATCAGATGGCAGGTGGAGCAAGCTAAAGTGCCTTCACACGCTCCAAACCCGTCGATGTCAATCTCGTTGTCGACCACAATGTCCAACAAGTTCTGTCCAATCTTGGCCTGGGTGGTCTGCTTCCGTCCATCGGACAGTTCGAAGGTCACGGACACTTCCTGGTCGAATCTGGCCAACGAAGGATGAAAGGCTCGTTGACTGGAAGCCAAGAGGCGTGGTGCCCAGCACTTCTTCATCGCCATACGGCCTAAATGTCGCAAGGCCATGGCGAAAACAGTCCTAATGTGGGGCTTACTCGGTATTCAGCTCAGTCGCAACCCAGCTAGATGGTTTTGAAAGATATCCCAGACGTTACAACCATTCAGTAATGGCTCGATCTATCTAGGGTTGACCATGTGCCAGAAGAGCCCTCCAAAGTTGATCAGGTCAACAACAGCCATCGCTGAGTGAACTGGCTGCTAACAAGTCACAAGCAATCATGGCGAGCGATAGTACGTTACGTGCTTCCAGTTCTTACTCTTCTACTGACTGAGCTGATTCGCAAGGCAGAAGACACATTGAAACACATGCCGCGACAGCTGACTAGTCGTCCCCGCGAGATAAACAAACATCCTTCAACGGCAAACTGTTCAATGAATGCCAATCTAGCTCGATATCTTGGTCCGAACCGTCCGGATACTTGATACTTGGAGCCATACTGGGAGAATTGGAATATTTCGCATGTACGCTCGATTTTCAGAGACATATTCCTATCATGTACGGCGTAGCTTCACCAGAGAGCGGCACAAGCAGATTGAGTGGGATGAAGTCATTCGTAATTGTAAACCTATCACTTTAAAAGAGCCATGTGAGAAGTATATATTATACGTACTTGTCGGTGAGATAGCGTTCAACCTTGGGATGACCGGGTTGTAGGAGGGGCTCAAGAGTGATTCTGAGGGAAGGATGGCGTTGAGTTGCGTGATAATTTGTTGATAGTTCTGGCCAAGAATCTGCCTTTTCAGCCGAAGGCGGAAAACTCATCGAAGAGATGGCAAAATGATCTGGATGGGACACCGAGCTGTTACTTTAAATACACATAGCTAGAACGTTGTCAGCCTTGAGGTACATTCAAAGATTAAAACTTTGAGAAGCTTCGATTACATTCCTTAGTCAATACGAATCAGTACTTGATTTACATGCAGCATTCACATACAATTGTTCCTTTGCCTTTCAAGATTGGCGTCAAAAGAAGAAGGAATTTAAGTAGCAAATAGTGAAGCATATAAAAAACCTCACGTCGAACAAAGTTTGGACAAAATTTTTATGATGTGGGGTTTCTTTCACATTCCTCTGACCGTCCGTCTCTTTCGTCCTTTTCAAGGTCGACGGTCGATCTTAATGCTGTTCCCTTTTTTTTGTCCCGCCAAAGTCGCTTTCTCTGTTCTCGCGAATTGGGGCGGGCCCAATTCTACCACATTCCTCGTCCCATTCTCGGCGTGGGGGAACAATTCCAAGACCATCCGAACCGTCAACCAGCCCGTCAGCCCTGTCTTTCTCTCTTTTCTCTCCCTTCTTTCTGTACAGTCAGTCCTGCCAAATTGATCTCAAAGCAGCCATTTTGCCACTCGTTGGCCTTAAATATTACCCCAGCCATCATGGACGCTATTCTGCTAAGAGGTCAAATGCTCAAAAGGCTCAAACCCTGGCATTACTAAAGGAAAAAAAATGATATATCACACCTTGACCCAATAAAAAAGAACATCTGACCCAAACTTGAGCTTTTCAGCTGAATTGGGCTCTGATGAAATGAAAGAGGCGCTCCTCCGAGTTTCGAAGTTTCGCCCCTCTGTCTGTTCCTTCCGTTTGGCGTTCTTTCTCTCTGTTCTATCCCTCGTGTCAGCCTGCCAGCATTGTGGACACTGCCTTTGGATAATATCGGGTCATAGTACGTACGTTCGAGCATACATACTCGGTCTGTGTATGTACAGTAGTGTTTACTCTTTGGATCACCCATAACACTCGATCGGGTTGGCAGGCAATCCGAAGGTAGTCCGAGCCTTCTCACTTCCGACTTTGATAGGAAGCTCAACGGGCACAAGTCATGACGGAAAATCTGGGGAAATTGCCCAAACGAGGCATCTTGAAGCCTTCCACGAGTTTCGAGCAACGTGATCTGGAACCCCGTCAGTGAGTAGTGACGACCACTTCTAATCCGGCAGGCAAGTAACGGGTTGAATAAAAGAAGCTGTTTTTCTTTCTGGTTCTTCTTAGTAGTTCGGATAAAAATCCGCACTTCGATGAGCAAAACATCCTGGAGACCCTGCATCCGGCGACCAAGGATTATGGTTTCATGAAGATCGATGAGCCCAAAACGCCCTATGAATACGCCACGGACAATGCGGACGGGGAGGAGGAAGCGGGGGAACAAGAGGAAGAGGGCGCGGCTGGATCGGTGGCCAAAGCCGATGAATTGGATGCTCAAGATTTGGCCGACAGGTAAGAAGGATGGCTCGTTTTACCACAGGGTTGGTCGGTCATGCATTATTTAGTGACGAGTCCAGTCGAGTTATGTAGGGGAAATAAAGATACCAGGACATGACAATATCGATTGTGAGCGGAAAAAGGAGGAATCATTTACAAACTGTCCAGGAGTTGTTCCGGTTTATTGGCAGATGTATTCTGTGTCATTTCCGTAGGGTTGGACATCATGGGTTTCCTCTGTCCTTCCCAATAAGACTTGAGAGATGGTGAACCGGTTTTCGCCCAAGCGATGGAGAACGAGCCTGATAAATCAGCACTGGATGAATATACATAATTGGTGATGAATATTAGAATCAGGTGAAGAAAACCTGAATAGTTTCAAAGCCAAATTATTGACATGTCCTAGTTTTAAAAGCAATTACTCAGCCATCCATTACCTACAGCCACATGCAGTGGGTGGGTGATGTCCTCAGGTATCCGAGGATTTATGGTTTTATCTGTTGGGTCTGGTTTGACGTACTTTTGCCTTTGAGCGATTGTCAATATCTGCCGCCAATTCTAGTCAACGACCACGGGTGAGCAATCTAGATAATGGCTTGGGAATTCCAAATCAAAGACGCAGTCTTAGATTGGGATTGTGAGAAGTAGTTTAGAATGATTCCAACGTTCTGCCAATTTGCATCATATTCTATTCTTGCGGCATTGCCAAAAAGGCATCTCTCTGTCTAGCGAAATGGGAAAATCCCTGGTCGGAGTACTTTCTGAGCATGTCATGATTTGAGAGATTTTAAGAAACTGACGGACCATGTGCTTGAAGTTGCCGTCGGCGTGCAAAACATCGATATCGGTTCCAAAGCCATCCCAATATTCATGATCCTGGAAGGATTTGAAAATAGCTTATTCAATTTTGAAGGCATGAAATAGAGTCAAAGGAAATTTGATTAGCAATGCAGCTTATTTCGAGCTATGGTTTTTAATGGGATTGAAAATGAAACCTAAGGCACCCATTGCCTCAGGGATCAAGGGATTTGGATTGAAAAAAAAATTGTGAGAGAATCGAGTTATCATTTCCATCCTAGTGTGAAAGACATTTTTCCTTACTTACATTACTGAACTCAACTGTATTTCACAAGTTCAATAAGAGCGACCAACTTGATGTGAATCAAAGTTACTAGGGTAAATTTATAGTTCCTCCTGGACGCTAACTCAGGCTGGCCCACCCATCCTGATCAATTATTTGTGGTATTTGCATTGGAAACCTCGCATTTGCCGTTTCATTCGTACTCATGAATCGTTAATTTTGTTCCAGGATCGCTGCGGCTGACGTGAGCAAAAGACCGCGACGTCTTTCAGAACCTAGTGGGGACGAAGAAGATCTCAAACTTTTATCACCAGAAGAGCGGAAGAACCGCGAAAAGTTCGAACAGAAGCGGAAAGCACACTACAACGAGTTTTACGCCGTCAAGATGGCCAGACAACTCATGGAGGAGGAAGGCGAGGAGGAGGACACTAGCAAAAGTGACGAAAAGGATCCGGAGAGTCAAGAAGACCAAGCACCTGAAGACGAAGAATCAACCATGGACACGGTGGCGGAGACTACAGGCGGAGATGAGTCGCTTATCAAGCCTGCAAGCGAGTCCTCCTAAGTCACATTGATTGACAAGTTGAGGTACAAATTTTCTTCGTTTCTCCTTCTTCAAGTCTTCATTGCTAACGTGTGATATACTATTATTATGAGAAAGAAAACGCAAAATTTATTATGAGAAAGAAAACGCAAAATTTTCAATTCAGCCCCAAAAGGTTCGTTGTCTTTTGACCAACAGTGGTTGTACTCGTTTTGCCAAAGAAACGCCCCCTTACCCCACAGCCCATCTGTAGCCCTCGCCTTGAGCTTGACGAACTGAAGTACCCGCAATGTTAAGTGCCCGATGATTCTGCAATGTAGTGTACTGTATGACGATTGATAGAAAAGACAGACACGGATTTTCCCCTCTTGCTCCCCATCCTCCTCCATCGACTTAAGTAAAGGAGTTGCAAGCCATCCTCAAATGCCACGCTACATCCCACCCACACCCCTCTTCAAACCTGCCGCCTGACTTTAGAACGCTGAATGCCATGATGAGAAAGAATATAATATCCATGTAACGAATACAAACACACAATGTAACACAGCTCACAGTTCGTCGGAGTCGTTTTCGCCATCGAGCATGTTAAACGCGTCTCCAAACGTGGTCACCCGATTGCTGCTATCGTCTCCATCCGAATCCACATCCGCATCCTCTTCAGAGTCCTTTTTAGCCCCGAAATTAAAGCCAGTCACCTCATTGGATCGTGGGAAGACTGTTCCATTCTCAGCCGGAGGAAATCGGGACCCATGTACTAGGTCACGAACTGGAACAGATTCGGGATAGAGTGGATCCTGGCTTTCCTCTTCCTCTTGCTCATCATCATTGTCCTGGTCATCGTCCTGATTGAATAAGCTCTGTGGATCACTAGGTTTAGGCAAAGGCAGATCGTCAAAGTTAGTGGCTCCTGGTCGCCAGGATGGCTGAGGGATGCCGCGATCATCATCATCACCATCGTCCTCGGACGTCTCGGCATTGTCCCGATTTGTCCCATTCATGCGCTTCTTGGCGGATGGGACACGGAAACCGAAGTTCTCGGCAGCTTTGGACACTTCTTCGGCTTGACGTTGGGCGTTAAACACGAACGGGTCTCCCGAATTAGCCTTGGGTTGTGAGAACGAGAATTCGAACTTTTTCTCCTGTTCCGATTGGCTTTTAAAAGGTTTCTCGTTAGCGTTGGTGCTATCAAAAGCCGGACTGGAATGGAAATTGTAGAAAATTATCAAGAGGTTTGAAAGGATTTTGGTAATAATACAACGGTGTACGGTGTACTGTACCTTGCATCAGTCGAATCCAACCTCGCGCCAGCGTTGTCCGAAGCTTTAATGGACAACTGATAAATGGCACAAAAATTGTCATATCCGGCTGTGATTCGAAGGCGGATATGCTGGGCTCCAAATGCTGTAAAAAAAGGGGATTTTTTTTGTTTCGATACCGGGATGAATTGCTTTGAAAAGGTGGCATTCGTACCTGCAGTGTCTTTAGAATCCACGATCACGTGGTCTTGAGGAGATCCCAGTGATATTGGCAAAATCTTCGTCTTTATGGCTGTAAAGTTAGTTGTTCTGTCTGTCGAAGAGCTTTCAATTTCGATTTCCTTGACTGGAAAAAGAAAAGTTGTTCATCGTTCAGGAATGTTGCAAGGGATTAATAACATTCTTCATCGCACCCCAGATTGCCTTAAGGAATGTATGACTGAAGTGAACATGTTAAATTCACCTTAGGTTCGCATCTAATCCCTCGTGTTTGTTTTCTAGAGACGATCTCGATCATTCACACGCAAACGCAATCAAAGCTATTTTTATACCCATAAAATGAATGCGGCGGGAATGGCCATGGACACCATAAAAACGTTCATGATAATAGTACCCAAAAATTCGACTCCCTTAAGATAATTACTAGATAGCCATCACAGAGCTAAGAATCCAACATGTATGGAGGTCATTCATTGTTTGTATTGACAAAATGGCATTATCACCGTTGTAGCTCTTGAGCCCGACCATGGTTACGGCCTTTAAGTCGCTGAAAGTCAGCACAATGGTCTGTGGATACATTCCCGTACTAATCCACGGCTTAGTGCCCGATCTGGAATAGGGTTTTACAAGACGGATTAGAAGTGGATGACGTCGTGTCGCTTAATCTAAAGAAGGCATGGGCTTCCTGTCCACTTACTCTTCGAGTACGTTAGCCGCTGGATATTTAGGGTGATGACTTGTAGCAAGAGTGACCCGAGTCCCGGCATCTTCCAAGGCCAATTCCTCCATTTGATTTGGTAACTCTTCGCTCACGTTTACGTTCACACGTCACCTCTTTCAATTCGTTTACTATTAAAGACTGAAGGAATGGGTCGTCGAAGTGCTTTGAGTGCTCGACCCTCGAATCAAGAAAGAAAGCCCAAGTGAACGAACGAATGAACGAACAAATCGATTTTAGCCTGAACAAGGAGTATGTTTCTCATTCTTAGTTTACTTTATTGCCCGCCTCTCTCTCTTTTGAGCCTTTTCGTATGAACATACAAAAATGGACTTCATTCCCAAGCCACAATAGAGCTTTTCAGCGATGACATTCAGTTTCATTGATGGTTTGCTGAGAAGGCCTCTCTTCAGTATCAGTACTCGCAGCCTTTTAGCGAGCATCCTTGAGGAATACAACATTGACCACTCACACAACATTGGAACAGACAGCACAGATCGCCGGATCCAGAACAATCGCTGTCTTCCAAGCATTGGGGAAACTTGTGAAAGGCAATAAAGGGGGCTTCGTTGTCTGAAGCACGAGAGGAGTCATCGTGATTGATGCCTAGAGCTTGTGTTAAGGCCATGTTGATAAAAAGCACGAAAACTGCCTGAAGAGCCACCATTATTGAGGTCGAATTAGTGTAACACTCATTTTACAGCTGCGGATTATACGCGAGATAAGAAGCTTAGGCAAAATTAACTTTGGATTTGATTGGGTTGTACAGTATGTAGGCAAAGTAATCCCAGATCGATTTGATATGTATTTCTCATTTAGAAATGTTATTCTAACAAAGTTATGTACTTATGATGTCCAATTACAGGATGATTTATGAGTAGCTCACAAGTTCCTCGTAGTCCTCTTGGTGAGGGACCATGAATTTCGTGTAAGATCGCGTGAACTTCTTTTGAATTTGCTCTATGGTCCGATTTCGAGTCTCGGGCAAAACCCAACCCAACACGATCATGCTTAGAAAATTGATCACCCCATAGAGCCAAAATGTGCCCGATATATTGATAGCCTCCGCCAAGTCCACAAACGTCTTGCTCACCACAAAGCCCATAAGAAAACCGAAACAAATGCTCAGGGATGTGACCAAGCTGCGGACTTTGGGCGGCAAGATCTCGGCCATGACGATCCAAACCAAGGTCCCGAATCCGCCATTGCCAATGAATAAGGCGAGGATCACCGTAGTCACGGGTAACCACTTCAAAACCGAAGTCAAGGGCTGATCAGGAGGCGTTTGCTCGATGAAATGCAAACAAATGCCCAGAACAATCATGCCTAGGGTCATTCCCAAGATCGAGATCAGGAGGATTAATCGTCGATTAAACTTGGGGACGACAATAAGAGTCAGACAACTGGAGAGAAAGAGGGTGATTCCAACCAAAACGGAAGCCACCCGAGGGTCCAAAGATGATCGTGCCAATTGGAAGATGCTCACCGTGTAAAACACGAGAGTGCTCAGCCCGCAGAATTGGGCCAAGAACATCAGACCCAAGCAAATAGCGGAAGGCTTCCAAGCCTCCTTCAAATCGGCCAAAGTCACGCGAGTCATTTGTCCGAATTCGATCCCGCATTTGATGTTCTCGATTTCGAGGAAGATCAACTCTTGATTTTCTCGCCCTCGAAACCATTCCAAACTCGCTTTGGCCTCTTCATCCTGGCCTTGAAGGATGAGCCATCGTGGTGTTTCGGGCACGAAAAGCATTCCAA
>NC_081441.1:4216862-4277219 GCF_007210705.1 Tigriopus californicus | reverse complement strand
AACTCGCTTTGGCCTCTTCATCCTGGCCTTGAAGGATGAGCCATCGTGGTGTTTCGGGCACGAAAAGCATTCCAATAACCAGGGGTGCCACGAAGCACAGGTTAGCCAAGGCCAAGAAATACCAATCCAAAAAGGTGCCCATTGCAAAAGTGAAGAGAACCCCAAGAGTGCCCTGGAGCTGGACAAAACACCCCAAAACGCCTCTCATGTCGGAAGAGGTGACTTCGACCAAGTAGACCGTGCTAGAGGCAATGGCAAATCCCAAACCTGATCCAGTAAAGAATCTAGAATCCGAAGTGCCCATTTTAATGAGAATGAACAATCTTGATTACGAGAATGATGGGATTACCTTCCGGCAAGAAGCGTGCCAATATTCGGGGCGAGAAAGATTAGTAGGTAGCCCAACACAAAGAGCCCGGTGGTGACAAGCATAAGGGTGGGTTTTCGGCCGATCTTGTCCATAATTGGACCCGATACAATGCACCCAAAGAAGCATCCGAGGCTCATTATTGCCGCTTCGGTCAACAAAATACACATTTTTTTGCGATACTGTATGATGTTCAAGGCAAGGTCTTATGGCATTGATTTATACTTATCCATGACACGTCTTGGACGTCTAGAGTGAGAAAACCTCCATAGATATTGGTGGAAACTGGATTCAGCAGCAGCGGAACAGCCGGACCGGAATATCCGATACTGGTTCCATTCAGGATACTGGCAATGGTCACAATGAACACTGCTAGAGTCTAAAATACGGATCGACATGATCACTATATGACCATCGAAGACTGAAACCAGCTCTGACTGACCTGCCGTCTTTTAGAGAACGCTGTGGAGGTTTCCCAAGGACTGTAGGGTGCGAGTTGTTCTAAAGGTGGAACACTTAGGCCAATTGGGGCGTCTGGAACTTCCTGCTCAGACTCTAAATCCCTTTCGGACATCGTAACAACACTCATGTAGAATTGTTTAGGGAATCATTGAGATGAAATTACTCATTGATTATCATGACCGCAGACAAGACCAGACGAACCTATCCAACTTTTCATGTTACAACATACGCCAAACATCTAGGCTGGATAAGAAATAAGAAGACGAGTCTCTCAAAATTAAAGTTTCATTTACACAACTATCCAAAATGTTTGGGATCAATATAGCATTAAAGGGTGTCACATCTAAGTCCAAGAGAAAGATTGGGGTTAGGATTATTTTGTCGCTGTAACAACCAATCTTATTTTTGGAGGAGGCCTAGAATGCACCAGGGTGGAGCATCGCACACAAATGATGCAACTAATACGTATTGGATGTACGTATGTGCACAACAATTGACTATTTTTTTCTACAACAGCCGCATAGCCTTTCAGTGACTAGTTGCGAGCATGGCTGATTGAACGCTTCCTGGATTTCGTCCATAGTCTTGTTTCGAGTCTCGGGTACGCAAACGATGGTGAATATGAGTCCGAAGAAGCACATCCCAGAGTATATCCAAAAGGTGACCGATTGTCCCAAGGCCTCGATTAAGTCCACAAATGTCTTGGCCACGACAAAGCCGCCGAGGAAACCCAAGCAAATGATGATACTATTGGCGACACTCCGCACCTTGGCCGGCAAAAGTTCGGCCGTGACCACCCAGATGAGGGTTCCATAGCCTCCATTGCCGAAGAAGAGGAAACTGATGACTGCCACGAGTGGGAGCCAGCCCAACCAATCCGGGGATTGGGGTGAGTATTCCAGGATTTCCGCTTCTGTCTTATTCACTGAGAAGGCCTGTAGATCGGTAATATTTTCCCGAATTAGCCGCTCGTGAATTTGGGCATCGAGTTGTTCCTTGTGGTACATGCAATATCCCAAAACCGCTTGGCTCACACCCATGAAAAAGATGGACACGCTCAACATTAACTTGCGATTCAATTTGGACACGATGAGGATTGCGAGAATACACGAAACCAGGAGCGTGATTCCCACAATAATGGAAGCAATTTTGGGATCCACCGTGCTGTTGGCCATCTGGAAGATGTTGACGGTGTAGTAGACCAGAACGTTGAACCCGGACAGTTGGACGATGCTCATCATCACCAACGCCACTATGAACGGCTTCCATACGCTCGAGAGTTGGCTGATTGAGACTCGTTGCGTCTTTTTGATGGCAATGTCCTTTTTGGTCTTCTCGATTTCGGCGTCAATAGCCTTGGAATCGTCGCGTCCTCGAAGCCATTCCAGGCTTCGTTTGGCCGAGTATTCTCGACCTTTAAGTAGCAGCCATCGGGGACTCTCGGGTGCAAAATACATCCCAATCATGAACAGGATGCCCCAAATCCCATTGGCCACCGCTAGCCATTTCCAATCGAGAACGGCTCCAGCGCAAAATGTGAACATGATTCCCGCCGAACCCATGCATTGAACCAGTCATCCAAGGAAACCTCTCATATCTGTGGTGGCGATTTCCATGATGTACACGGTCACAGTGGACAGTTCGAATCCCAACCCAATGCCGTTGATGACTCTGAAGTTCAAAGTTATATCGAAATTATGGCTCACGTGCACAACGAGTGGATAAAAATAATATCCGATTTCAATCCGTACCTGCCGGTGTAGACTAAGTACTTGTTGTTAGCGAGTGCTATGATCACGTAACCCAGTAAAAAAGACAAGGCCGTAGGGAGCATCATCATTCGCCGTCGACCAATTCGCTCCATAAAGGGACCACCGATGAGACCTCCGATGAATGAACCGATACTCAGAACTCCAGCTAGAAAGAACAATGAGCCACCATTTACATTGTCAGGCCTTTGCGGGCTTTACCATCGATCGCGCCAAAGCTTACTTATCCACGAGACTTCCTGGAGGTCGACATAAAATGAGTTGCCGTACATATCCGTACTCAACGGATTCATAATACTTGGATTGGCGGGACCTGAGTATCCAATCACTCCTCCGTTCATGAAGCATCCCATGGTTGCAAATATAGTTGCCAGAACCTGTTCGAAAAAGAAAACACCTATCAAAAGGGTTCTCAGTGATTTGCTCGAGTATTTTTTTCAAACCTGTCGTTTGCGTGAAAGTGGCGAGGACACTTCAGATCTGTCGACAATGACGGGTTTGCCGGTGAGAGGCATGTCCACCCCAGCTGCCAATTCCTCCATATTTCTTTTTTGAAGGATCAATTCGAGGGAATAATGACACTTGGGCTTGAAGGTCAAGCAAGATCTCTCGACCCAACTACCGAGACTCGTGTCAAGCAAATGAAGTGGCGAATACTTTGAGAGTGCTCATAAAAATGAGTCGATTTCCCTTTCTATGGAGCCGTGTGACCGTTTAATTTTATAGCTCTGACACGCTCACAGTGGGATCTACATCTACTGCAGCATATCAGTCGTGAGGATAACCTTGTTGTAAAATGGCGAGGCAACCCTCCTCCAATTAGATTTGCTAAAATTTAATCCCCTCAATCGAGGGGCCCGATTTGAGCTTTCACACCTGATTTAGTTAGAGTTTGATGAATGTGAGATTGCTGAAACACCACTGGCCATGCAACACTTGGCTCTGTTTATGTTCTTGAATAATGACTAGATCCGAGTGTGATGGCGTCCCACAGTTCATCACTCTATCGCCTTGCCAAATCCTGGTAATGCTTGATGAAACTAACGCCTTGATGAGCCAGCCTTATGTGAAAATTCTCACCAGACACTCGAATTTGAGAAGCAACTTGAAACTCATCTTGAACAAGGGAACTTCTTGAAGATTGAGTCAATGTCATCAGAACAAATTCGGGAGAAAGATGACGCCATTGTCATTGTTGGTAGTGAATCATTCTCCCACCACTTCAATGTGATCTTCTCAATCGTCATGTTAATTTGGAGAGAGCCTTTCCGTATTGACTTTTTTCGACCAAGCCTCGATCTTGAGTCATTTGGGCTTTGAATTTCAGCTGTTAGCCAATCGGCATGATCGCCAGAACTCGACACTTCTATTCATTCAACCTTCACCAATGAGTTCCTGGCGATCCCACTCCTCCCAGATCCTCAACACTAGCTACTCGGCATTCGTCGTTGTCTCTCTAATGTTTTCCAGGAGTAGCCGGTGCGGTTTGGTGTGGACTTGGCAACGACGCTCCAATCCACCCAGTTGGAGGAAGTCGGAGCATGTTTGTGTATGTCTACCTGAGAATCCGCTTCAGGGCAATGAGAGTCAGAGGCGACCTCGCTGAGTTGCGCCCATGCATTCTCCCGTCTCAAGCATGCTGACTTGCGCTTGTTCCCCAACTCTACACCAAAAAGAGGTTTCCAATCTACCGTATGTGTGTGAGCGCTTTGATAAGAGGACTCCGGTATCGGAGGGTCTCTTTCTCTACCGAGACCAAACTTTGTTTGCCCACCCGAGTTTGTCGATCAATATATACATAGGAAAGTGTACAATGGTCGTGAGGGTTTTATGACTACAAAGTGGGCTGTATGTCGTCATGTCACTTATGTACCAGTTACATATGTAGGAAGGACAAGTTTGAGAGATGATTATTAGTTCTTCAATCATTTTGTGGGGAAACTCGTTTCCCCACTCTGAAATTGGCGTGGCCGGGAATAATAAAGAGAGCTGGTTCTCTTATGTATGTTACAGATCGGTGTGATTTCATAATCAAGTATTTCAAATTCCAGACCAACCGGTGAATAACTTGAATTAAGGGCATTAGTGGGCATTGATTTCTTTCTGAGGACAACCTGATCCAATGCGTAACAACCTTTCACGATAATAGCCTTGAAATGCATTGATCAAACAAGCTCGGGCCTCTGGATATTTGCAATAACAGAACGGAGACAGAAAGAGAGAGCATTGATTGTATCATATTTCCGAAGTGGAACAGCCGTTTCATTAAAGAGTGCAATGCTGGTGTTATTGAAAATGACAAATAATCCTTGGAGCTCTATCTAGATGGGAATTCTCATGTGAAATTTCCTCATGGACTTTTCCACTCTAGCTGGTATTGCTCGGTTTACATACGTACAATTGAACATGAGCCCAATTGGGATTAAGCGGCCGTACGTAACAAAATGCGAGCAAAATGTAAACAAGGTTTGTCATTGGTTGAAATTGCGGGTAAGAAAAGTCGAAGGAGCAAGTAGAGCAATGACTGTCGAAGTAAAAAGGCGGGAAATTCAAACTGATCGAAAATCGTCATTTTCAAGGTCAAAGTTTCACGTGTTCCAGTCAATAATTTTGTCCAAAATTGTTACTACAACACGACATTTTTGTAGCTGTTTCAGAATCAATCAAAATTAGAATCATTTTTGCATCATACTTTGGGCTAGAAGGAAAAAACCTTCAGACCAGTACATAAACCTCAAGCTAATGTCGGCAAATCCCTTATGTACTGTAATCTTGACGATGGCCCGAATGCAAAAAAAATCCAAATTCCCCCATTGCTAGATTTCACTAGAGATAGTCGCATGTATCATTGAATGATCATTTATCAAACAAAAATTAGTGCCTGAGATTAATGCGAAAGAGAATGTTTTACCTAACATGGCTTCACTAAAGAATTGGCCAAAAGCAAAGTTAGTCACCCTTGAAAAATGATGAATTTTCGAAGCTGCCGACCTCCAATCAGTGCTGCCAGATGAAATGGATCGATTATCACCCAATTTTTGCCCAAAATTACCAGTTTTAACACTAAATTTTTGGGGCTTCAACGAAAAACAACCAAATATTAAAATGTAAACACCACATGAGCTTTGTTGTTATTTATAGGGCCGGTAAAAATTTGCCGGTATAAATATATGGTCTTTATTGACAACAAATTTGCTAAAAAAATTGACGAGATTTGCACAAAAATTTGCAAATAAACTTTCCAAAACATAGGCACCAACACGTTCTGGAGGTTGTAAGGGCTGCTTTTGACTTCCCTATCAAGTAACACGTAGATGAAAATGAAAATTATATCATGATATCTTCCAGCATTGGAATTGAACCTGCTATCCTTGCGAGCAGATTTTGCCTTGTCCATGATACCCCTAGAATGATCGTATTTTGCACATCTTAATATCTTGTGAAAAAGATAAATATCAGTTCATTAACTAAGACACAATAATGCCAGAGCGTAGAAATGTATTGCAAAACAATTTTGTTAAGAAAATTAAGTTTTTAAGTTTCAAAACGTAATGGTAAGTCAATTTTTCCAAAACTAACCATTCACGTCATGACCATTTACCCCCAAAATCATGATAAAACGTCAAGATGTGTCTGATTTTTAAAGGAGGAAGTTAATTACCCAAACAAAACTAATATTTGAAATAGAGTATCTTAAAAAATTGCAAAGATAAAAGAGCTATTTCAGATTGATGGAAAACATCAGCAGGTGTTTTGTAATATGTTTGCAATCTATTTCATACCTTGGTGTACTTTTTTCAAAAACATTTCCTATTTTAGCCAACCATAGCCAACCTAAATCAGCTCTAGTAGCACTGCCTCGAATAGTGTTGGTAGAAGGGCAGTAGTTATAGAATGTGCGTTCCAGAGCATTTCAATTTTTCACATGGGGGATCCCTGGTGAAATCTCAGTATTTTTTTTCCATCACTTTTTTATTATTATTTTTGCTTTGTTTGCAAAGATATAATTCTTGATTATGATTTTTTAATTAATGCGCGGCTGGGCCTCGCAGGGCATAGAAGTCTCATTCATCGAGACTTTTAGGTTACATGATACAAGTCTAGTTCAATGAGACTGTCGTGCGACTAAGTGTTACGTGTTGTTGATGAAGGTCTCATTCAACGAGAATCAAAATATCTCAAATTTGAGAACTGATTTAAGGAAATGTATTTTTATGATAAATAGACAACAAAATGTTGAATTGGATAGCCAGTGAATTAACAAAAGGATTTAACTTTGTGGAAGAAAAATTATCTCAAGGATATAATTATGTGAGAAACTACATGATGAAGAGTGTGGTTAGATACGATATTAAGATACGCATATCGGAGAAAGATCCAACCCCATAGTGTAACGCTTATCTAATTACACATAGTGTAATTGAGCCTTTACCAACTTACTTATTCATTCCACTTCGTATGCTACACAAGAGATTGAATTTGCCCGCTCTTTCCATGGCAGCAATTACAAACCTTAGGGATGGGTCGAGTCTTATGTTATAATTAAAATACTCTATCACATCTTTCTATTTTTCAAAGTAAGTGTGACCGAATCTGAGTTGGACGACCGAACCTTCCCTAACAAACCTGACGCTTTCGGGGTCGGGGTGAGGTGTTCTTTCGCTCATTCCTAAGCAGTGAAAATTGTCACGGGGTTGTTGCCGAAGTCGTGTCTCTCTCGAGACGTACAAGATCAGAAGATCTCCGAGATCTCCGAGATCTGCTCAGTGGCCGCCGAGGAGTCCGAGTCAAGGTAATTTTGGATACTCATATTTCAGATGCTCAAGGGGACTTACCCAGCCTGTGTAAAACAATATGAAAGAAAAAAAAACCTTGTTTTACGTTGGGTCATCATTTTACATTGGTTTGTCCATTTTCAGCATGAGAAAGGACGATTCCTACGTCGAAAAGTAAGAGCTCGAGACCCAGCTCAAGGAAGTGGAGTCCAAGAAACGGAAGTTGCACCAGGCAGTTCAAGAAACGACAAGCGCATCGTCGACCAGCTGGACGCTGTCAACAAGCGCATCGCGAAGAAACAGGCGTTCCAGCAAGCCGCGAATGACCTGAGTGGAGTCAGAGGCATCGATCTCGTAAAGGGGCATCAACAATCTCATCCTCGACTCAGAGAAGTAGGCGGCGGACAAGGAGGAGGATGATTGGGCCGAAAAGTTTCAAGACCGGCCTGCAGTGTTCTGCCTCCTTTTCCTTCTTTTGTCTCAATGTCCTGTAATACGAGGTGCCAATAAACCAACCTTTTGTCCGCAAGTCTGCTTTTTATATTTTTATCATATTTTTATCATATAAAAATACTGTAGATGGAGATTTCACCAGGGATCCCGCTTGTAAAAAATTGAAATGCTCTGGAGCGCACATTCTACAACTACTAAGGGCTAAAGCTTAGCTATGTCTCTGGCACCCATGCATATCTAGACTCAGGATGTCTCAATGATCCACAGTTATCCTTACTTACACTAAAGAGAATGTTGGACAATGGAAGTTTACCATTTTTCGCAAAATTGATTTAGAAATGTTACTTTCCAAAATAGTCTTAAAAACCCTCAACTAAGGTGGTTAGCTCAAAGATCTAAAATGAACGCACAAAAGATGATCCAACCCTAATTGACTTCCTTTTTTCATCTCTTGGCTCAACAGTATACGAAAGTATATAACATGCTCGGTGTTGTATTTAGACACAAATAGAAGATATGAATCAGACGAAATGTGGGCCTTTCGTACTGTTTTCAAAGTTGTGGGATTGTTAGTTACTTTCGTTTTCAATAATTTCAGCAAATCCTTCGCATAAATATCGAACCGAATGATAAACTCATCACGTCTGTCAAGGGTCTCTTTGTTGTTCAATTTGGGGTGCTTCAATTTCCTTCCAGAAGTTATGAAGCATTATACACTGGCGAATTTTGAATCAAAGTTAAATTAAATGAAGAATTCAAACTTGAGTCCAATCCGATGTTTAAGCGCTCCTCAAATCGATCCTCTTTGCTTTTTAAATTTAACAGGACTTGCCAATTAACAATCGTAATTGCACAAGAACAAAATTGTACTTTAAAAAAATACACGTATTACGTGCTTTACAAAACGGGTAATGAGCAAGGCCAGACAACACTAAATCTTAGTTATTATAACTCAATATTTGCACCTGGCAAGAAGGGATTTTAAATTTTTCAATAGCTGCGTCCTCTCCACCTGTACGAGCGATATATTAGCAACTTGTTCTTTATCTGCCATCTCCCTGGTCTCCAATCACTAAATGGGAGTAGCTGTCCCCCACTTCCTTAATATGAACCCCAACAAAAGATGACCTTGCTTGGTACACTTCCGTGAAGGAAGATTTCCAATTGTTTCCGTTCTTCCCCTCCGTCCTTCGTTATTCTGTTAAACATGGCTAGAGTCTCTTCCTTTACGGCTCGGCGTGTTCTTATCTAGTACTAACAACTTCTATTCTAGGTTTGGAAATAAGGACACTACTGCTCACTTGGAAATGCTTCCTTACCACTCGAAGGAACTAGGCCAAAAAAGGCTGAAGGGTGAGAAAGACTGGCCCGCTTTCTCGACAACACAAATTCTGGTTACATCAGGAGGGCACTTTCGCATGAGCTTTTGGCACACATCAATCAAAAACGCTGCTACAGTTCCATTTGTTTTTTTCTTCTTCTAAGGTATGAATGAAAACCATGTTGGGTGTTCTGATGCTTTCGAAATGAAAAATGATATTTCCCAAAGATTTGTGCACAGTGATTGAAAAAATATGTATAAAATACGTGATTGGCCCACCGGCAATAATGCCTTGAAAACAAGTAGTTTGTCGGGTAATTATTTGTCATTCGTACATGTAATGGTAATGAGGCCAGTAAATTGTTGGATTTGGACCCCCTTGGGAAACGCGGATACAGTTTTCTCGAGGGAAAGGTAGCTTCAAGGCTATCAAAGCTCCAAGGTTCCTAGGGAAGGGTGGAAAAGGGGAAGGAAATGAGGAAGCCATCAGACAGGCCTGGAACTCGCTCGGAAAACAACTGGACAGGTAAAGTGTGGATGGAACGAGTGCCTGGCTCCTCAGCTCACAGGCCACAGAGAGGACTCTCATAGTAGTAATTTCAGTGGAGCACCAATCGAGTGTGCGTAGTTTTATCCTCAAGAGGTGTCTGAAGAGAGAGTTTTGATTGAATTCCAACTTTAATGATGATGCCTGGATCATCATTGTATCCGGAGTTTGTGAGGTAAGGAACACACAATGATCTTCATCACGTGATAACTGCCACCGATTACCTTGAATTGAAGATGAAATGAACCCTGGCCATGGTTTGCGACTGTTACCATCTGACGGGATACCATTGCGGGGGTCGATGCTCGGCTTGTACGCATCACCCGCATTGGGCCAGTTCTCATGCACACTGCCTGGCCCCGACCCCACATTACCACCCGCCCCACCATTTACATTGTAGTGACGGGTAAGTGTCCTTCTTTCACGATCCTGGGTTTAATTGACAAGTTGACAAGTAGATCGGTTTGCTTCGTTAATCGAATAGTTCAAATCGGAGCTAGGCACCATATATTTTCATCTTTTTTCGCGGACTTCCTTACCGCTAGTGGGAATGGAATTCCGAGCACTCCCAGACGAAGAACTTAGTTATTTCATTTAACTTTATATTCATACAATATCTAGCTAGCCCTTGAATTTAGGGTTGATCAGAAGTTTTGATCAAAAATTGGTCGAAGTCTGACCTAAAAGATGCTATTGGATCAACACCTACCCTTATACGCCCAAAGAATATTTGATCGAGGGCAGCAAATTGAACAATGAAGGAGCACGAGAAAGAAGAGAGTTGAACTTCATTGTTCTGACAAGCCTGGATTCTCGAAGGCTTAGAGATGCTCTCAAAATGCACATGAAGTCTCCACGGTCACTAGAATTGATTGGAATGGGACGAAGCTCATGGATGTTTTTTGAAAATATAAAGTATCAGGTACCTTTTATACCTTCTCTGAACACTGCAGTTCCAATTTTTTCAATCTCTTCCAATACGAAAGCTCTTTCATGCCTTCCTGGTTCATATATTCCTAAGGACACATCTTTGGACTTGTTCGACCTTTTGCAAACCTGCTGAACTCATTGGAGCCCAAAGGGGCGAGTCATATTCAAGATGTGGCTGAACAATCGACTTATACAGAGTTAGCATCGTGATATCATCTCTGGACTTAAACGTCCGATATATCCAACCACACATTTGAAAAGCCTTACCCACCTTCAGCTAGATATGCTCATCGAACTTTTCATTATCTTGGTGGACTACACCTAAATCCCTCATGGACGAGTCGTGTTCTATATATTGACCTCCATTCTAGACATTCGCGACCACCCAGTAGTTACAAGAAACACAAGGAGGCATGTTCTTTTTCGGGCCTTCCTGGATAAATCAAGCATTTATCACATTGATCTCGAATTACACTTTGAATTTATACAAATCAAAACAAGGTAGTAGGGTCGAAAGGGGTATATTTTTGCAGTCTAACATGTGTGTTGCCTCTTGCGTTTTTCAAACTTTTAGAAATCACGAGAATTTTGAGAGAAGAAAGTACGACGGAAGATCGCGACAAGACTAAACCAGCACGACTATTAAAAGTCCGCAGGGTTAAGCAGGCTTGTGAAGGGTAGCACAGAAACTCTACCATCAAAACATAACGCACTTGAAATATACTGTTTTGAATCAATGCAATCCCATGGGTGAGACATGCTTCACCCTTTTAATTAATGTATTTGACCGAAACATATGTACATGTGTTTTCAGGCCATATCATGGAGCGCCTTGTCATCCCCATGTTCACGCCCATCACAAGCCGTGTTCGTGCTATCGAGCTGCTTTGGAGTGTCAAAAGCAAGCGGCGATTAGCAACTACCGAAGTATGGAGAAATATCATCGAGAGATCTCGGACTCTTATCGACACATGGTCGAGGATGTCAAGAGACATCACTCATTTTAAGTGTTAATCAACTCTTCAATTGTTCCCAGTCCAATTATAAAGCCAGAGATGAATTTGTTTGAAGTGTTTTTTGAATAAAACGTGCAATTGTTGCTCACTGCCAACAAAATTGCTTGGTATGCATGGATATTTACTATATATATATATATTCTGAAGAGAGATTCGAGTGATGGATTAACAACTGATTATGGATGTCCACTTTTGCCTCTCGATCTGACATGGAACATATACATGAGGGGCACAATTGGATTTCTAGATAAAGAGAGTCGATGTTTTGGTACATGTACATCTATCTTATAGAAGTTTCCACTACTCGTAGTGTCACAACATTTATGACAAAAAGCCAGAACATGCAATCATGGAAACAGATCTAATATGTCGTAACAAGGCCATCCATGATGAATCGGGGGTAGATAAATTGGCAATCATTTTGCAAAAGGGCCGAAGTTAAAAATAAATTCTATATCGATACACACACACATATATATATAAATAAATATAAGTTTTCGGGAGAGGCTGGGGCAAAAGGTGGTACTAAGGTTCATATTACATATCAGAGCGGCGCCGTTCTTAAAGAGTGAATTGATAATCTGTACTGAATGAATTACGGATTGGAGTGATCGAAGACGACAGACCATGGTTTACGTAGGAAACGAGGAGCAATCAGTGGTAGGAACGAGACGGAAAGGGCGGAGAATGGTAGGAGGGAGGGCGTGCTTGATGATCTACAAGTCGAAACAGAACTGCTGATTCCATTGAACGAGCGTGAATGATGCTCTCCGTATCGCCGAAGTGCTGGGTGACAAATCCTGATCGTCCTGTGTTAAGAGACCCGAATAGTTGTTGGAATTGCGGTGCTTACGGCTCATATATCCGCCACTCCCACCGCCTAAGGGTCCCCCTCCCATGAAGCTACTTGATCCAACGGCCCCGCCAAGGATGGCGAGGTCGTCTAGCGAATATCAAATGGCGTTTTGGCTATCCCCGAGCTCACTGACCGTGCCGATGCTCGGGTTCTTCTCAGTGGGCGAGGCCAGCGAGAGTGAGGTCATTGAGGCCGAGGCTTTGATATTGGAGGACACGGAGAGCAGGGAGTGGTAAGAGATATTCTCTTCCTGCTCATCCAGCTGGAGCTCGAATTCGACCAAGGCTTCAAGAGCGTTGAAAAATAGCTCAACGTTTTCAGAGTTGCAACTGGCTTGCGGAAATGGTCCGGCGAATCGCCAAAGCCCGCCGAAGCCGCAAGTTTGGAGGTAGTGCAGTTGTTGTTGAGACTTGTCATCATCGCTAGCAATCATGTTCTCGATGATGGATTGCACAGCGGCTAGGATGGTCTTGTCGTGGCACAGGGACAGCACTGTGGTGATTTTCGCATCCAAAAGGGCGTGGATCACAGGAAACACCTTGGGGAACACCACTGAGGCTTCAGCCAGATATTCGTACAAAATGCGCACCTCGCTCTCGTGGGTAGTGTATTTGACGAGTGTGGCCATGACGGTGAGAACAAGGACTTGCGTGACTTGATCATTGAGCACCTCCGGATCCAAGAGAATGTTGTTGTCATTCGATATTGAAGGTCTGCCGGCATCGGCATCATCGCTCACATCCTCGCATCCCGAATCACTCGTGTCATCATCCACTTGAGGCTGAGCAGCACCTCCACCTCTTCCAGCTCCACCTTGGGCAGCTCCCTGGTTAAAGTTGGGCGGATCTTGCAACGGTGGCGATCCTGGAGGCGATCCTGTTGGAGGTGGCGGGGGTGGAGGAGATAGCGCAGCTTGAGGGTTTTTGGGCGTCGCCAAACTGGCGACTTGGCGATTCATATTGGCCACAAGTGGAGGTCGTTGTTCATTGGCCGCCGCACCAGCCACGGGAGGCGAAGAGGCTAAGGCAGGTGGAGGATTTCCACTCTCATTGGGCGGTTCATCCATCAGATCCAAGCTCTTTTGTCTCAAGTTTGGCGATGGGTGGAAGTTCTCATTCAAGGGGGAAGCAAGCTCATGAGCGGGCCTCACCATGCGATGTTGCTTCAAATGATTGTCCACAGCGAAACTGTCGAAACTCGGCGAATCCGGCATCACATCGGCGAACGTGTGCTTGACATGGCAACGGGATCGCACATCTTCTGATACAGAGATTAGTGCAGCCAAGTAAGCCACGTTGTTCTTGGTGACTTCAAATTTATCCAAGCCGGAGGGTTTGGCCACTATACTTAGCAGAGTGGTGAGAACCCGGGTCGTTCTGGCCACCGTGATTTGAGCGGGGTGCCGATATCCCTTGATGAGATGCCCCACGAGAGCAAAGTGGAAGTTGGACTTGAAGGAGAGTCCCACGGAGTGATCCAATTGTTTGAAATACCATTCCAGCTTCCCTCGAGTGGCTAGCATGGTGACCGCGATGTCGTCGATATCGAACACGCCTTGGTTGTCCAGATTCAGGAGATTCTGCTCGAGGAGAGCCAATCCGGATGCGTACAACGTGATCTCGTCCAATTGAAGGATGGAGATGGCCACCCAAAAGAGGAACTTGTGAATCCGAGACTCGGGTCGGAGAATGTTTTGCAATCGCGTCAGACACATGACGATGGCCTCGATGAGCGTGATATCAGTAAAGCTCTCGAGGGCCTTGGTGAGCGTTCGCAAGAGCAACTTGATCTCGTGGTCCGTGATCTTCTTGGCGATGCACCCGAACACAACCAATCCTCGAGGCTGTAAAGCAGGATTGTAGCGAAAGGCAAAGCTTTTGGCTTGACTCGTCCACTTCTGAAGCCAATCGCAGCCAGGGACACTGGGCGCGCAATTTTCCATGATATCCAAGAGGGCCTCGGTGATATCCGCCAAAGCCGTCAGGTAGAGCCATTCTCGATCGGGCGAGGACAAGGAAAAGCTTCGATCAGCACCAGTCCACCGCTCTCCAGAGGTGCGGGTAGCGGATCGAAAAGCCGTGGTGGCCGCAGATTGGACCTTAGAAATGCCGAACAGTAAGTAGAACTTGGGCAAAGAGAACTCGTCCAAGCTGAGTCGCAGCAACCGCTTGCACTCATCTGACAATGACGGCTCTGTGCAAGTGCACAAGGAATGGAGTATGTTGATCACCAGGCCATGAGTGGAGGCTCGCATCGAGATCGGACCCGTGCAAACGATGAAGGTAACGATGTGGAAGAGGTAGGGTAAATGTCGGACTACGTCCAAGCTGTTGTTGAACGAGAGCATCAAGAGGTAGCGTGACAAGTTGGCGATATCGTCCCACATGATGTGTTGCTCCAAGCTGTTGGTTGGAGACATGCAGGTCTTGTCAATGACCCGACACAACCGCCAGATGACTTTCCGGGCTACCAAAGCCACATTAGCTGCCGAGAGGGACACGGCCGTTTCAGCCATGATTTCGGCTTGAGCTGACCCCAATCCACCAGTCACGGATCGCTTGATGAAGGAGTCCAAGACCATGTCGATGAGTTCACTCACTTGGCCGATGTTGCCCCAAATTTTGGCTTGGATCGAAGGGTACATTTCGTGCTCTTCAATGGTGAGAGTGATGAGTTTGTCGAGGATGTGGGCCACTTTCTGCCGTTTCGCATCGTCCCCGGGGTTTTTGACGAATCGGGTAAGATTGGGCAACCAGGGTGTCATGTACTCGAGACACAGATGTTTCAGCTCAATCGACGATGCACTGAAGCCTTGGATACACTCCTCCAGGAACTCGAGAGTGAGATGTGGCTCGTTCGAAGCTAAGGTTTCGCTTACGGACTTGATGAATATGGTGTTGTTCGATGGGATGCACACACCATTCGTCTCCAACAAGTGACCCTCGATCTTCAGATCAAACGTAGAGGTGAGTGCACACAGGAGATTGTAAGCAGCCGTTCTCAAGTTGGGGTCTGAGGAGCCGAGATTGAGCAAGGCCATATTCAAAAGTGTTCCCGGAACATCCTTGGGTCGGATCTTCTGGTGAACCGTGACTGAATCCGGCTGTGAGAGCTCCCAACGGGTGCGAATGTGAATGATACTCTGAACGATGGAGTCGCAATCCGCATGGATGAAGGACAGCGGTCCAGATTCATTGGCAATGGTCAGTGTGAACTGATTGTCATCCACCAGACACACCTCCTCAATCTCACTGGCATAGTACACATCGTTGAGCAGGCACGGGAGCCCCAAGACCTTGGTTTTCTCGGTGCAAGTGATCTGAATGGCCGATGGACCCACTTTGATGTTGACTTTGGTGTCCTTGTGCGAGAGCTTCAAGGCGCTTAAGAACACTTTGAGATCTTCGTCGAGAGACAAAGTGGCACCTGGAAGCTTCTGTTGGTCAACCGCAATGAAGTCGTTCAAACGGGCTGGAGGCTCGACAAACACGATCTTTCGATTATTCTTCAACGGCATCAGGATCCGATCATGGAACTTGGTGTACTCTCTTACCCAGGAGTTGCAGTTGTAGATGTACACGTTATTGACCTTTTCAAAGGCCACCGAGGGTAAAACCACAAACCATTTCTGCAAGAATTCCGTTCGGAAACGATTCTCCGAGCTCGTGTGGGTGAAATCAATCACAATATCGTATGACTTATGGAAGTAAGGCTTGAGACTCAGTATGACATGGTAAATGAGTAGGTCCCCATTGGTCTCGCCGATCTTGTACCGACGAGCAATGTAGTAGAACACGGGCAATCCTGCCGATGACGTTCCGGCCTGGTAGAAAATGTTCAGGGTCTTGATCGACTTGAATTCATCCTTCTCGTGCATGTTGTGCTTGGTCATGATCTCTTCAAATTTCGTGCTCGTCATATCCACCGAGGACCATCGAGTGTAAGACGAGAATAGGAACTGCGTATCCACTGTTCGATGTTCTGGAGGACCCAGATAGGCTAGGAGAGTGGCCATTTTGTCGAATGGTCGTCGTCCCACGGCCTTTGTGTCTCGGCTGGACGAGAGATAGTCGCCAATGCGCTCTTGATGGTTCCAAAGGAGACGGTGAAGCGCCAACACATTGGCGTCCGAAATGAATGACATGGAGTGGGATTGGCCTTGGTCCAAAGACTCGCAATCCGATGCGATCTGAATGAAGAAGCGCCTACCGGACTCGAAGTTCTTGCTCACGAAATCGTTGAAGCAAAGCATGTGCTGTTCTTTGGAAAACTCCACGTGATTGGCAATATTCTGCAGGATCTTGGACATGAGCATGAGCGCCCGTTTGATATTGGGCGGAGGCTGCTTCTCCACGATCCCCATCTCGAAAGGGGACACAATGGCGGGATTGATGAATCTCAAGAAGATCACCGTGCCCACGGCTCCAATGTTACTCTGCTGACTGCTCGGGAATCTCTTGCACAAGACTTGGTAAAGGCAATGGCACATGGAGCGCAGCTGCGATGGGAAGAGTTCCGCCGACGAGATGATGGCATCAAACACGTTTTGTGTGATGTCCATGAGATTCTTTCGGTTCTGCTCGAGGTCGTCATTGGAATCGGTCCGAGTGGGATCCACCTCGAATCGGGCGGAATGGCAATCGGCACCATCAATCAGCACCTGGATGCGAGGTTCCAAAATGCCCTGGAGATAGCTGGCGCCATAGCTTTTGAAGCAAAAGGCCATGATCTTGCTTCCTAGGGTGGCTCCGCGGAATAATGTTTGCATGCAATCCGAGACCTCGACTTCGCGATAAAACATGTTCCACAATAACGGGGAAAGGAGGTGCTTGGCATCGAAGAGAGTGACAAACACTCGGGCCAACTCGTCCATTTGAGAAGAGGTCACCACATTGGATAAGGCCATGGCGATGGGTAGCTCGCCTCTGTCTCCAATCATCGTGACTAATTGGACTAACTGAACGTATCGATCCGCCAACACGTTATCCGCCAAGGTATCGAACTCTGTGCCTTGTTGCAGGATTTTCGTAAGGACTTCCATGAAAGCCGCGCGGGTTTGAAGGTCCTTGTGATAACCCAAACTGATGGAGTGCATCAAGCCCGAATCGATATTGGCGGAAAGAAGGTTTGACATGGCTTGAATGGTGGCGTTCCGCAACGAGTTCTTGTTCAATTGAGCATTGCGACCCCCGCGGCCCATCTCTTTCTCATCCGACGAATTGCTATCCCCGCAATCATTCAGTAAGTTCATGAAGAGCGTGAAATACTTCAGGAACAACTGACTCTTGGCCTCCATGAGATCACCTCGGTCGGACTCCTCGGATTGGAGCGGAAGATTTTGAAGTAAAGCTGCCACAGCATGCATGCAAGCCTCATCGAGGTCCCTCGTGACCGTGGACACGTCTCCGCACCCAGGAGGTGCAATCTGGTGTGAATTACCCATAGCCCAATCCGTGAGGTATTCAACCAGCTTGTTTCTGAATTTCATCTCCTGACGGAAGGACAAGTCGTCGCGTCGCTTCATCATGGTCCCCACCAATTGACACAGTTTGGTCTTGAGTTTCAGCGCCATCACCGTCGTGTCCAGATGCCTTACATACCTGACGATGGTGAGCATCATGATTTCGATACTGGTTTGGCCGAGATTCTCTTGAGGCTGATTCTCATGCTTCATCTCGAGTACGTTCTTCATGATGAAGATGATGTGGTCGATGAACTTGGTGTTGGTGTCGTTCACAATCACTTGTCCCGAAGCATCAAAGAACTTCTCCACGATCAACTTGATCTGATCAAAGAGGATCGGGTAGAGCATGGGGCTCATATCGTGGCCAACCAATTCCTTGACGTGCTTCTGAATTTGGGCACCGAACTTCTCGTTGGCACACACCAAGAGGCGAAGCAACTGCCCCAGATACGTGGTCACCGGACAATACTGCATGTCGAGACTGGTTCCATGTGAGATCTGTTGAAGCACACCTTTCTTGGCGGGATCGCCAATGATGGCTCGCAAGCCTCGAGGCGATTTACTTTGGAGACAAACTCCTCCAAGGGAGAGCAGGAACCCAGTCATATTGGCCCATTCATTGATCTGATCCTCAAGCTCGTGCTCCGTACTGGAGGCGGTCAGGAAACTGAAAAGTTGGAGGTCAAATTTCATCGTACGATACTCCTCTACATCATTTTTTTTTAAAGCAACTTACTTGTGTTGGGAAGCTCTTCGTTTACCAATCCTGGGGAACGCTTCGGAGGGTGGAAACTCATCCCTGATCTTGGGGAAGTGCGAGAGCGATTTGGTGCTCGACTCCCAATTCAAGAACGTGTCATCCCAAGCAGACATCACACCTGCCGTGCTCACCTCGATTTTTCTGAGTAAGCCCATGATTTTCTTCTGGAGTGCGGCTCTTCCCGTGGTCAGTGTGGTGGAAGCTTGGGCTAGTTCCTGGGACGGAGATGCATGTTTACGTTACGTTGGTTCAGTAAAAAAACAGTGTTGTTGGTCAGTTTGAACACTCACCTCATACACGTGGTAGTTGGGGAGAATATTGCCCGGAGAGAAGTCATCGGAAGCACATCGAATGTCCGCCTCTTCACAGAGCAAGGAGAAACAAGACATGGCTACCAACACGGCCTCGGCGTCAATACTCCATAAATACATGAAGAACACCACCTTTAAAAGAAAAGAAACAAAATGCAACATTTTGTTAACTAACCCTTCCCACTAATACATGACGAAATTTGGACAGACCTCTAATTTGATGTGGGCTTGTTTGCAAATGGCGATGGATGAGCCCAAATTTGCCATGTCTTTGTGGCGCTTCAGGAACTGATTGCGACACTCGAGGATTTTCCTCAGCCATTTCAATATGTCGGTGTAGTTCACGATTTGGTGTTGTATTAGCTTCTGAGACATGGAGAACAACACCTGAAACCAAGTGGACCGAGCCATTTGATTAAAAGGAATCGGAGAGCGGATGGCAAATAATGTCGGGCACTCACCTGAGAAGAGACATCCCAGAAAGTGGTGATGGGCGACTCCGGGTTCCAGGTCTCGATTTTGTCGGGATTGTGGAGAGTCAGTAAAGCATCCATGGCTTCCAAAGCCACATCAGGCATGTTGGGTTGGTGAACCAATGAGACGAGCCCGTTGATGAGTTCCAAGGTGGAGGACTGAATCTCGCGACCGGCTTTACCCTGATTGTTCAGCATGAGCATTGGATCCGAATTGATCAGCCTGACAATGTGGAGTAGCAGGTTCTTCTGGAAATTGCCTTCATCCGAGGCTGTCCCTCGATTCAAGCGATTCAGAGGGTACACTCGATCCCTCAGACTAAATGATTGGATCATCCTCATAGGCGTGTGGGACATGTAACCTTGGGTGACGCAGTTGAGCGTCTTGATGAACAGATCTCGAAGCTCGGGAGACTTATTGTAGAGCATAGTGACTTGAGGCCACCACGGGAGGCTCTTCTGAGTAATGATTCGGTGGATGGAGCACACCAGAACCTGATGATAGGTAGGTGGTGATTGGGTGTTCAGGCATATCTGGGGATGGAACCAATTCAAATTTGAAAACAAACTACTTATATATGTACTCTTCTATGAACTTAATTTAGAACAATTCTGCTCCAAGAAAACCTCAACAACTATGAAATTCAGATTTTGACGATCAAATTGTCAGCAAAATTCATTCTCAGTCTGATTCCAGAAGCTTTGTTATTGACTGAAGGAAATCTATTGGCAATTTCATACGTGTGTAGTATAGAAATGAAACAAAAAAGGTGTGAAAAGGTTTGGTTCAAATGTTCCAACTTGCTCAAGAAGCGAAAAAAAAAAGAGCTCGTTCCTAAGGTCTAAGATGGCGATGGATCGATCCCACATGCGCCACACCGCGCCATATAGACTTGAATGAGTCTGCTTCTTACCTTAAGCGTATCATTGTTGTGAGGATTGAATCTGAAAATGGCGAGGAAGCAATCGATCATGAGATCAATGTCCTCTTTCAAGTATCCGGCTCCCCGAGAGAAGGGCTTGTCGTGCTTGAAGAGCAACACTTTCAGGTCGTTTATGACAGATTTCACCAAGGACAGTATCACGTTGGTCGAGTCCAGGATGTTGAGGTAGGTGGCCGCTTTGCACAGCTTCACACAAGTCACGGCCGCCGGCTCGGTCATGTTCTTGGATCCGTGGGGCGACAGCGATTTGCGGATCGTGTCGATGAACTGCTTCTTGCGGATGTGCTTGGTCGAACAGGGCGCGCCCGTGTCCGCATTGTACACCTCCTCCAGCACTTTGGGTGTGAGCACCAAGAGCATGAGTTGGAGAGGCCAAGTGGCGCTCCGATATTTGTTCTTGGACTCAGAGAGTGGGTCCAGCAAGTCAAAGAACGTGTCGCAGCACCGAAATAGCTCGTCGTTCTGCACGTTCTGAAGCTCGGTGAACTCCTGTGGGTAGGCGTCCATCCAATTCCAAATGGCCTTCTCCAACGAGTTCATGAGCGTGAGTTGAGCCGACTTCTTGAGGAACTTGAACTTGGAAATGGCCTCGGAGAGGAGCTTGGTCAATCGCGCCAAGTCTACGTGGATATGCTGGATCAGCTCGATGTCCGTGGGGTCTGGGGACTCCTCACTGCTTTGAGACACTTCTTGGAGTCGACTTGAGATTCGACTCAGCACCAGGTGGAAATTGTTCACGGACAAGGCGAAGAGCACTTTCGAAGACAGACTTCGGATCTGCGCCACTTGACTTGACGACTCGTTGGGCATGACCAGGAACTGACATATCTCTTTGAGCAGGGATTTGATGGTGCCATCGTCGCGTTTCTGCGCTTCCTTGGGCTCGGAAGGCAAACAGATGTCTTTCAATAGCTTCCCACTGCCATCGTCACGTCTTTGGGCCTCTTTCGGCTCCGAGGATAGGCATTTTTCGATGGTGTCCAAAACGATTAACAACGAGTCGTAATAGTCGCGATCCGGGGGCGGGGACATGTCGTTGATTTTGGTGAGTGTCTTGGTCAGGCCTGTTATTACCAGGGAAAACTTCCATCGCGAGATGTGAATGAGCGACTCCTTGTTCTGTTGGACATTGATGCGGGTCAAATGGGTCTGCGGCCCGATGCGGCAAGGCAATTGCTCTTCAAAGCGGGCCATGAGGGCAGACACCCACTCCACGGGCTTAGGGGTGGACATGATGCCAGTGATTCCGGTGGCGAATAAGACAGAACTCTTCACGCTACACGCCCCAACGACGGAGAAATCTTGATCGGAGCTCTCGGGAGCAGAGTTGGTTCGAGTCGTTCGCTAACCTCCGCACTGGTTGAGATGAGGCAGAACACCAGATGAGAGATGCTCCTTGGAGGGAGGGCACCCATGGACCTCGGGAAAGCTGGCACAACCTCGGGTTTGTTTGCTGGGCTGGGAAATGGTTCTTGGTCGCCCAGATCCCCCTCCCTGGCGCTCCTGCTAGCTTATGGTAGGGGGAAAGTGCTCAATGGTTCAAGTGGTTGAAAAGAAGAGAGCGAGAGCGAGAGAGAGAGAGATGAAGCGTGTTCGTACTATGAATGTACATGCGTGTGTGTGTGTGTGAGTCTTCAAGTGTGGGCTTGAACCAGAGAACTCGCTCGTCAGTCAGCCTTTCATTCATTCATGAATTGCCATCCTCCGGCGGCCTTCGCTCCTGAATCGCTTCAGCCTTCGGATGAACCCAATCGGGCCGCCAAAGGACAAATGAGTGCCTCAGATGAGAAAGCAAGCCATCTGAGAAAGCGACAAAGGCCGCCCGCCAAGGACAGCAAGGTCGTTGGTCCGTCCGTTTCCGTCCGCTCGCGGAGGAGAGAACTCTCTAATTGCTCAAGGAGGTCGGTCGGTGGGTGGGCCTGGTCGAGGCCAGACTTTTCCAGGATCGCATGAATGGACGGATGGATGGAGGAGTCGTGGCTAAGCCTGACCAGGCTGGACGGCCTTCCACGGAAATCACAGCCTCGCTCACTAAGGGCCGAGAACGAGGTCGAAGCACTAGGCGACTCTCATTGATCTCCCTGTTGGTGCTCGTGTACACTGTACACTCGTCTCAGTACAATGGGGTGAGTGGACAGTGGTGAAGGCCAAAACACACTCTTCACAACTCTCCACAACAAGTGAGTTTCTCAAGGCACGCCATTTGGGCTGGAGTCGAGTCATATGTGGACAATGACTCGGGATTGAAAAACATATTCACTCATTTGAGCTATCACAAAATCTGGCTATCGTATTATTCATCAGATCATTAGATTGTTTCCCTGCAGTCTCATGAGATCGAGAGGCAATGACATTCTTTTCTGACATTGAACTATCTGTGATTGTGGCAAGCCTGATGTCAAAGAGAACCTCTCTTTTCCTCTGAGCTCACTCTTGGGTGCTCCTGCACCGAGCGGCGTTCCTCCCGTGCGCCTGTTCTTGTCGGCGGCCGGCTGAGCGGTCCCAACAAACGCAAAACAATGAATGAAAAGTGAAGCGGAATGAATGAATGGCTCGGGTGGTTCAGTTTGTTAACCAGCCGGGCAGGCAGGGCGCCAACGACTAAAAGAAGCGCGGTAAAACATGGGCGTAATGGTTGGATGTTTAATTGAAAAAAAGGCTTCATGTCTGGTCGATTTAGGTTTTCCTCTAAGATTGTATATGGTTTTCCTCCTCTCCTAGCGCAGGATACTACGTGCCTACACATGACGGACAATCTCGAGATTCGTTGATTGACGCTTCAAATTGTTGTCAATGCTCAATGGTGATATTGGCTTTTAATGGGCATGGCGTCAAGCCATAGCATAGGCAAAACATTATGGATTATTCAATGAGTTAATCACCAGTGCCGACAGGCAAATTTGGAATAGCAGAGTACAAGAAAAGTACGTCACTTGATCAGTGGGGGTTCGAAACATTATGAGCTATTCCTTTCCTCAGTATGCAGGTATTTGCTCTATGAGGGGACGGTTGGCGAAATGTTTTTGTTTTTGCAAAAATAATGAAGCCAAGAGCTTGAAAATACGATGCAAGTTTCAAAATGGCGTGACATCCATGAAAAATAGTCATTCCATTCGGATTACCGAATTCACACATTCATGGTATTCCTTGTTTCTTGTTTTGTTTCCAGACCAAAGAAAATCGAATCATACAATTTACTCTTTTTGGACCCAAAAAAATGTTTTCCTTTTTTCTGATAACTTTTCTGATAATCCTAACTTACTATGAGCTGAATCAAGATTAGATTGTGTTTTAAACTATTTTGACCATTTGGGGCAAAGCATCTTTTTCGTATTTTTTTTTTATTTCAAAGTAACCCAACACCAAGGATCTTCGGGGATATTTTCCAGTTTTGGTCATGTTAGGCAAAATTTGGTGGAAAGAAATTAAGGGCTGCCTTGGCTTTGTCTCATAATGTTTGTCCCGGTTTGTCCCCATTCAAACCTTTTTTTGACATTAAACCCCAAGCTTTCCTTCATAGGAACTGTTGAACACCTAGAGTAGTGCCATACTGCAAATGATCTAATTTGAGCCTAAAAGTGATTGGTAACCCTCCCATTGTTTCCCAGAAGAAAAATGTTTGAAAATGAAAGTCAACAAAGTCTTGAGGTCAAGGGGTTGGGTGGGAAGTTTTTGCAGAATGTGCAAAGAGTGCCCTTGATTTCAGTTTTTAATTTTGCTCCACCCCATACATCATGTTCTGTATGATGGCTTTAACATACCATTTTCCCCGGATATGCACCTTGAATTTGTTGTTAACATTTTTAATAAGTTGCTTTACTCTGTTCATCTCTTCCCAAGAAAGAGTGTATGTATTGATTGGCAATGCTGACGATGAATTTAACTTTTTTCTTTATGAACTATACCAAATGTTTTTTGTATTAAATTGCTTTAGATTCAGACACATTGATGGTATTGATTTTACAGCTTACCCATCTATTTTTTCACTGAGGAGTCTTCATAGAAATTTAATTTTTTGTTGAAACAAAACTACCGGTACATTTCTGAGCCCAAAGAGCAAGAACTTCTTGAAAAACAATCATCAAGCATATTTTACCTTTAAAACCACCATTATACGTGAATTAATGAACAAATAAAAAAAACTATTCATCTCATTACAACCTATTTTTCAGGTTTTTGAAACTGATTTTGGCTGATTTTTATGACTTAAAAAAGACTATCTCAACCAAAATAACAAACTATTTTTCCAGCCCCTACTTAAAAGTTATAGCCTAATAATTTTGCAGGGTGTCAACAAGCAAATCAGCTGTCACTCGATTTTTTTGGGAAATGAGAATCTCAAAATTTCAGCAATTTTCCTTACGGGTCATACCGCCTTAACAGTACAGTTAGGCAGGGACTCAAAAAAGAGGAAACTACACGGCTTTCCCCTCACCGCCAACTTAGGCCATTGCGTTGAATCAAGACAGTAACTCTAATATCAATAAAACAAGATTATCCGTACTACATAGTCCTTGATAAACAACTCCGTCCAAATACTAAATATTTCTGATTTAATTTCGAAAGTCAGAAGAATAAATGAAATATCCATGAATATCAAATTAATCAAAAACAATCAAATCAGTGAAATATTGCGTAAAACTGGCTCAAAAACACGCATAGATAGAAAATCAACAAGAATCATTTTGTTAATTGATGAGGAACTTGCACTAACAAAATATAAAAGAAATGCATAGAATAAGCAATAAAAGTGCATGTGCATAAATGTTAACATATTAGAATATCTGGGATGGACAATTGATAATTTTGTCTTAACCCACACATTAGACAAAAAACATCAGGCATTGGTGAAGCATGAATGAGTATTCTTTTTGTAGAGTTTAAATTTCTACTTATTAGGAAGTTTGCATAAAAGGTAGGCATTATTTAAGGTGCACAGAGTAATACCAAAGTAGAGTAGACTAGATCTCAATTGGAACTTTGGACTCCATTAAATTGTTTTTCTTGCAAAAGCATCCAAAATACCAAAATAGCCATCAATGGTTACGAAAATGATATTAGTCACATATTTTGTTCAATAACTATGCCAATAATTGACATTCAAAAACTTCAGCCGCAAAAGTTTAGGCCTTACTTGGCGGGAAAGGTTTAGTTATCACAAAAAAGTGGCGTTTCCTTGCTTTAGTGTCCTTGAGTTAGGGCATTAAGATGAGAGAAACGCTCAAAGGTAAATTGAATAAAGTTTCCAAATTTAACGGCAGTTAGGATACCTTCTTCGACTATCTCAAAAGTTTAGAGAATAACAGACTGCAAGAAACAAAGCTGAGTCAAAAGTTATCATTCTTATTTTTTTTAAATCACCAAATATTTTTTTAGTGTTGCATGCATCATTTATCCTCATGATAGTTTCAAGTTAAGTCAGTTGTTACCATGTAATTTCTGTATCTGTGGCACTGATAGGAAGGAATGTACTGCCTGAATTAGAAACACAAATATTCAATACATAACCCTCAAAAATCAAATACTATTCGCACTATTCGGGTCTCTAGTCATCATAGATGACAAGTGTATAAGGATGACGTCGGGGTCACCCACTAATAAATCGGTCAACAAATCGGGATATCTTTACAAGATGACGTTTCGTTTATCGCCTTAATAGAAACTGCCAAAATAGAGTGAGCGTAAACAAAACAGCCAGACGCTTTCCCGATTTATTGACCTTAAAAGTGCATCTCTTGGCCATTGGCCAATGAAAAGGCACCTTCCATTGGGATGAAAAACGTTTTTGACCGGCCTGCTGTCCAAAAAGGCAGGAGCGTTCAGATCGTTCAGATCCAAGATGTTGGCCAAAATCATTTCCCGCTCCCAAACATCAACACCGAACCGATCATGACCCTACTCAGATTACCTGCTGAGCACTGAACGCCGCCCAAACGAAAAACCTGTGGCCTTTGTGGCCATGGAGCCTGGGAGCTATCCATTGGAAAAGACTTGCGTGCGGTTCGTGGATCCTGACACCTCCCACGGCAACCATTTATGGAACGGCTTCCGTCAAGCTCGATGTGATCAACAGTTCTTGGATGTGCGTCTCATCAGTGCCGAGGGTGTCAGCCTCCACACCCACGCCTTCCTCTTGGCCTCGGCCTCGTCATTGTTTCGGCACCTCCTCAGTCTCGCCATGCCCACAGATTCAGTTTCCAGCCCGCCCATATCTGATGATCGGGGCCTGATATCGATCTCCTTGCCCGATGTGTCCACCCCAATCTTGGCTCAGGTAATCGATCTACTCTATGAACCCTGGACGCAACGCCCGCCGGACTTGAGTGCGCTCGGGGTGGATTTCTTGTCCTTCCATCTCCCTCCTCCTGGCGAAGACACCCAAGAGTCGGGTCAGGCTATGTCCATTGTGTCCCAATTGTCCAACGATGCCACTCAATCGGTGTTATTGCGCTGGTCCAAAGATCCGTTGCCTAAGAACTTTCTGGCTCATCGAGATTCCGTCGACATGGATCGGGATTCGATGGAAGCGATCTTTTCGAAACTTTATCAGTGTCCCACTTGCGGCAAAGGCCTCAAGTCCATGTCCGCCCTTTCACAACACAAGCAGATCCACTTGCCCAAGGCTCCGGATGCGTTCAAGTGTGGCATTTGCCACGTGTCTTTTGGCACTCGCCGATATTTGTATCAGCACAATCATCGAAAGCACCAGGCCGTCAAGGCCTTTGAATGCGAGGTGTGCCATCGAGTTCTAGGCGGGGCGGAGGCCTTGAGAGGCCATATGCGATTGCATAGTGGGGCCAAACCTTACCAATGTTTGTTGTGTCAGAGATCGTTTCGCAATCGGTCCACGCTGAACAATCATAAAAAGGCCCATAGTCAGACTCGCCCCCAAGTATGTGGCCAATGCGGCAAAGCGTTCGTACAAAAGGGAGACCTACGGAAACACATGCGCACTCACACCCATGAAAAGCCTTTTAAGTGCGAGACGTGTGGACGTTGCTTTGCCCGCACGGATTACTTGAAAAAGCACAAACGGGTTCACGTTCGATCCGAATCGGATTTGGAAGAGAGACAATTCCAACTGAAAATCGATCTGGCTGGCGAAGAAATCTCGTGTTCACTCATGGACGAGAGCATCCTGACGGAACCTTTAAGCGGTCTGCCCGATGAATTAGTGCTTGACTCTGGACATCTGGATAGACCCGAGGTTGAGAAGCCTGTTTAGCCAGCCCAGACAAGTCAGTCATAAGCAGGGATGAGAAATAATTAAAAGCCATTCTTTCGACCAACTGGCGAAAACGGTGGCAGAAATTCCTTCAAAGTTGAATTTTGCCATCGTTGGTGAAAAAGTCTTAACGGTCATAACATCTGAAGTTCCATTTCGGTCGTATGTTCAGATAAGATTCCTGCAATACTATTCGGTGTTAGTTTAACTCCGATGTGGAACGCCTAGAAAGATATTTACCGGCTAGCTATTCAGTGTTAAAACTGTACACAAAAACACCTTGCTTCACTACAGCCACGGATTCTACGACTTATGATATTTTGTATGAGGTGGCATTAACCAAGATGCAAGTCAAAATATGGATATCTTGACTTCCATCAGGGCGATGGATTGTTTTATGTAATTATGATCAATAATTGAGAATTTTCAATCGTCAGCCTTGGTTAACAATGCTCAGATTACACTTCTGGTTTTGGCTCCCTGCCATACAACTTTTAGAAGGATTTTATTGCGCGTACAATTATGGAAAACTCCAACAATCTGTATTACTGATTAAAAATAGATTTCTGCTCTGCTGAACACACTTCTGAGGCCTTCATTTGTTCATTATCTTGGATGTCGGGATCAATACCGGATTCTAATAAAAGTCGCATGACATCCTCGCGCTCACAAGAAGCTGCGTAATGCAGGGCGGTTTGACCGTCATCGTCTTGAGCATTCACATCAGCCTTGTAGCGGATCAGTATCCGAAGAATCTCCAATTGACCACGGTCCGCACACCAATGCAACGGAGTCATGCCCTCGTCATCTTTCAGATTGGCTTTGGACGCATCCCGTTTCAAGATTCCATGGATTTTGGCAACTTGACCCTCCTTGATGTGATCGAAAATTGTCTTGTCTTCGTCCAAGAGCTCGGGCTCTTCGGGGGCTTGGGGTCGACTGACGGAAACCCATCCAATGTCGTGACTGGGAGTTTTCCCGCTCCATTCGGGATCGATGGCATTCAGACGATGGACATACTCTTCCTTGGCTATTCGGGCGTCCATTTCGCCCAGATCTTTCCAGGCTTGCCATTTCTGTTTGCCTTGGAAATCGAAGAAACCCGGCTTCGGGACATTGTTCGGTCCGTGTTCGGCCTGTTTGAATCGAGCATAGAAATAAAGCAAGTCCTCGGAACTCAATTTGCCAGCGATGCCTCGGAGGTAGGCCGCAGCCGCTTCAAATTCGTCGGGACAATCGCTCATCACTCTGGATTGACTTTGGTGCCGGCAAAGATCTTCAGGATGGAAATCGAGTGTTTGCCGGTCAAATCGGCCGCTTCGATCCCGGTTCCCTTGAGGAACGTTTCCGGGTAGATGAAATCGCCTCGCAAGTTCCACTTATGAAACAATCGCTCGACGGACCATTCGCCGCAACGCTCTTGTACGGCAATCAGGACTTGGGTCTGCGGGTTGAATTCAAGTAAGAGAGCTACGGTCACGATCAGCGGTTCAAACACTTCGGGATCGAAGAACAGATCCGAACCGATGATATAATCGAGCTGGCCGTTTTGGAAGAGAAACAGATCCGGGTCAAATTCACCCCAAGTCAGCCCAATGACGCTCACTTTCTCGGTCAACCCGTTTAACCGCACACCCTGTTCTATATTATTCAAAACAGGGGTTTGTCGCGTTTTGTCCGAAAGCCACACCCGCTCCGCTCCGAGTTTGGCGCACAGTAATCCGGGTAAAGAAGTGCCAGCTCCCAATTCCAACACTGATCTGCCCACAAATTCGTCTTGATGCAACCAAATGTACCAAGCCAACACCGGAGCACACGGCCAAATGTACAAACCAAAGGATGCGGCTAATTGCTCAGCAATCACCACCGACACGGGCTCTCGTTGAGGGTCATGAGCGAGTTGCCCGTGGTCTGGGGACCGGATAAATGGTTGGAAAATGAACTTTCGGTTACGAAGTTTGGGCACGCGAAAAGATGCCTCAGCTTTAGCATCGGGGGCTTCCACCGGAATGGGCGGGACGGATTTCTTCTTGACCGGGATAGAGACACCTGCCGCGGTAGAACTGCCGCTAGTGCACGCCTCCTCGTCCCGGCTTTGCTTGAGGCGGGGCTTGAGCTGAAAAGTGCTCACGTCTAAAGTCCAATCCGTGGGTTGGCTCCCCAAACCCGTTAATCCGTCATGCCCGGGCTCTAAAGACAAACTCTGAGTGATCTTGTGCAAGAGCCAAGTGCCCGGGTCAAAATCTGGATCCTGGAGGACCCGATCGACGTCTAGATCACCGGATTCATCCACGGGCAAGCCGTCCAGGTCCAAGGGTTGACTCTCGGCGTGCCAAGATTTGGCCCAGACTCCCAAATCGCGGCGGCGTTTGCGCGGGCTCTTCCGTGGCTCACTTTCTAACTCACTTTCTAGCTGTTGATCGTCTTCGTCTTCAGTGTCAGGATACTGGGTTTGGAGACACTGGAGCGCTTCCGAGGACGAAGAACTGGGTTCAGAGGTCCGTGGGGGATGGGGAGGCGGAGGAGGACGAGGAGGAGAATGATGATGATGACTAGATCCAGGTTGAGGCTCTGACTCCGAGCTCATACCCCAAGCTCATAGGGCCAATGGTGGCGACAATGCATGCGACCTTGGGATTCGATCAACGAGTAACGCCCATTAAGGCACAAGAAGAAGTTTGACGACATACATACTACAAGAATCGGGATCAGACATGCAGAGTTGTCTGGAGAAACATAACACAACAAACTCAGGGTCTTCAGGGTGCCCAAGGAGTATTTCAAGACCATGACATTGGTCAAAGGTGACCAGGTTTTGCCCCCAGATTTATTTGCAGACCACTAGACTTTCATTTATTTTTCGAAAAATTACCAAAAATTTCATCGAAGTAGAAGGAAGTGTGTTGGGTACTAACTAGTCCTTGCTTCTTGAAGGAGCACGTCATTTTGTCATTCATATTCTATGGCTTGCTTTCAAGTGTAAAGTTAAGATTCCTAACTCCAATGATTGAAGGCATTATCTCTGCCACAACCACACGTTGGTTTCCGACTGTTACGAAACCTGGTGCCATAGTTCTGTAGTTCTACCCATTTCTAGTTGACTTAGATATGGAGGACCATTTCATCCTTGCCGAAAATTCTTGTTTACAATTATGATACGTGCCACCACAAAAGCATCCAGCAATAGACATAAGGCATTGTTTTAACAATATTTGTAAAAAAAAGATAGATCTGGCACTCCCTAAACCTTAATACCAATGAGCTTTGTAAAGGTAATTTGAGGAAATAAAAGCTAGTGCATTAGACCAGGGCATCTCTTTCAATCACCAAAATAAAATCATAAAAAAATTGGATTTTTAGCAAGCACCACAACTTTCAATTGTCAAAGGCTTCCATTTTTCTTTTACTTTTAGCTAAATTATGGAACAGAAGTCTCCATGAGAAAGGTCGGGGAGGAGAATCAAACCAGCAACCTTTTACATGAAAGAAAACTTCTCTAATCACTGCACCACATTTCCCCCTTTATAAGGATGTCTTCCAAAAGCGAAATTCGAACTAACATCCCCTGGGGAACTGTACCAGTTTGCATACATCAGACCACTCAGCTATTACGTAGTAAATATCATCAACTCAAAAGCATACGCATATATATTTAGAGTATACTAAGCTTGGGCATTGAAATATCCTTTCTGAAATCACAAATTATACTTTGCCTGTGAAGGATAGCTTGGATGTCTTGGATAGCAAAACTGTATATAGATTGATGTTTACATTTCTGTCTTTGTCTGAATCCTTTTCCTAATGTTAAATCCCAACCTTTAGTGCAACATTTACTCATTAATCATTATGGACCTCAATGAGTGCTTGAGCCCGTTAACACGTTGAATAGGCGGGAAATAGATTGAACAATTTTTCGGTTTTTCGGTGCTGTCAGATTTTCGAAAAATCGAAAAGATATTTGTGCGAAAAAAGAAGTCTGCAGACCACCCTCGGACCCCTCGGACCTCATCAAAAAACGATGCGTTTTTGGGTCAAAATCAAACTTTACCACATAAGTTGGGGATGGTGAGGGACCCTAAGTCAGATTTTGGATCCAAATGGAATACAGGCAGACCTGTGCCAAATCTTATTTTGGGGACATGGAGACATGAGCTGGATTCTAGGATACAGGCGTCTCCTCTCCTCTCGTCTCACCCGTCTCATCACGATGGTCAAAAAGTCTTATTAAGTTTTGAGAGAAATTCTTGAATCCATCTTAGCAGTTTTAAATATTTCACAAAATCATAAGGAGCCCTTTTGATCTTATCACTTTCTTCAGTTATTACTCAGATCTTAAGCGCTTATATCCCTAGCAGCTCCCAAGATTTGATTGGATTTTTCTGCCAACCTTTAAAAAGGCTTTGCAACCACCGTGTGAGTCGTCTTATTTATGTGACGAGACGGGTCAGCTGATCATCGAAGAATCCAGCTATGGTTACCTTCAAATTAGTCAAATTTAGTAAACATTGTCAAAACAGTTGTGAGCAGTTGATGCTGACTTACTTAGTTCCTAGTTATGATTAAAAATGACTTACCCATTTTGTAGTATAGTTAATTAGAGTTAATTCCTTTCAAATTAGCTTCCTAATGCTTATTTGTCTTTGAATAATGTTTCAGTTGCGTGAATTTCAACTCTTATTTAAATTTCAACTGTTACTTTCGCCCCAGTTTGTAATGTATAGACTTTGAAGAAACAAATAAGTTAGGATGGAAGTAAAAACGAACCCAAATGACAAGAAAAGGCTGAAATGTCCTAAAGTGGGAAAACTAGAAGAGAAAGAAATAGAAAAAGAGAAAAATGGCTAAATTAAAAACTTGGCACAAAAATATGTTTCCTCCCACAAAAGTTCAAAACTTTTTCCAAATCTGAACTTTTTTTTCGAGGTCAAGGTATGTGATTCATTTTGGGGCTTTTAATTTTTCTACGATTTCTGCTGAAACGTCTTGTCAAATTCGGATTGATTTGCTTTAAGAGCGGGGAGTACTATATTAGCTATTCACCTTAAAATTTGCATCTTATGATACGTCAAGAAAGTAAAAAGGGGTTACATGTCCCTTTTCCAAATGGATTGGTCACGTTGGCCACCTGCCGGCAGGGTGGGCTTGGGCCAAGATAAGTCATCCAAGAAACCGCCATGGATCAAGATATGAAGATCGACATTAGAAGCCATATCATGTCATTACTGGGCTATTATCACATCAAGCCGAACTCTAGCCCGTTCCTCTCACATATGAGCACGGCGAGCTAAGACAATTAACATCTATCTTTGACAATCTTATCCACCTGGTCGAGCAGGGCTGCCAAATTTGTCAATCCACCTCCAATCTCAAGCCATTTGCCCTAGCTGGCCGCCTAAGAGATCGCTTTTCACGCTTGAAACCACTTCCACCATAAGCTCTAACTGTACAATATACCTCACAATACCGTCCACCATAATTTCTATTTTTCATTCTCGACCTCCATCAAATATGAATCCTCGCGTCCGACCATCACAGTCCAGACTTTTTGGCTAACCTGATCGTTGGCCGTTCTGCCCAGACACACATGTCCCCCCCTCCACTCTTGAATCTCTCTCTCACTCCCATGCCTTCTTGCCTCCCTCCTTGATCCGTCCGATCCGTCCAAGCAAGTCTTCTTCTCGAGTCTGTCTTGAAGGAACAGCGTTGATAGCTGCACTAGTGAATCTTCTCTTCTGGCTTTAGTCGCTCAAAACGTGTACATGTGACAGGACTAGCCTTCTCTTGGGTGCGTTCTGAAAACTGACCACGGCGTCTGCGTATCGTTTCCATCCTGCTCCACCACTGACCTCGTGGCCCACACCTGCTGAGAGATCTGCCTGGGACGCCTTGATCGCCTCCATCGCCTCCGTCGCCTCCATCGGGTGTGCATGTGTGCGAAAGAGGATGCGAAAGAGGATAGGTGAAGGCCATTGAGAAAGCCTTTGACGACGGTAATACGACGGCGACCATTGATTGATTGATTGCGGGTCACTGGGCCTGTCGATCCATTGCCGTTGACACCTAGCCGTGGTCGGCTTGAATCGTTCGGATCCATTTGTGGCGAGCGGGTGTGAGCGATTTGGAGCCACTCCCAGGTCATGTCCGAGAAGGGTTCAAGCTCGGTGGCCGCTAAAGCCGGTCCCGACGAGATGTCTAGTGGCAATTCTTCCACTCACACGCCCTCGCCGCCCCCACCTGAAGCGGCTGCGGCTCATGCTAATCCGAGTGCGGCCTCCCATGGGCCTTTATCGTCGTCGTCGTTGTCGTCGTCGAGCAGCAAGCCGCCATGGCCGAACTCGGCTGATGGTTATGAGGTCAAGGATGTGATTGGGGTGGGAGCCACGGCCCAAGTTCACGGGGCCTATTGCCGCGTGCGGGACGAGAAGTGCGCCATCAAGCGGATCAATTTGGAGAAATGGAACACGAGTATGGATGAGCTGCTCAAAGAGATCCAGGCCATGTCATCGTGTAATCACGAGAATGTGGTCACCTACTTCACGTCCTTCGTCCACAAGGAGGAGTTGTGGTTGGTTCTGCGCCTTCTGGACTCGGGGTCCTTGTTGGATATCATTCGTCACAAGATGAAGGCCATGGACTGCAAGTCGGGGGTGTTGGACGAGGCCACAATCGCCACCGTCCTCAAGGAGGTGCTCAAAGGCTTGGAGTACCTCCACAACACCGGTCACATTCACCGGGACATCAAGGCCGGCAACATCTTGCTCGGCACCGATGGTCAGGTTCAGATCGCGGATTTCGGCGTGTCAGCCTGGCTGGTCACGGGTCAAGGGGACATGAATCGGGCTCGATCCCGGCACACCTTTGTGGGAACGCCCTGTTGGATGGCCCCCGAGGTAAGTGTGCATGACAGCTTAGAATGAATCTTTGAATCCCCATGCGCATAGGAATGTTGACAATTTCAGGTCATGGAGCAGGTTACTGGCTATGATTTCAAGGCCGATATCTGGTCCTTTGGGATCACGGCCATTGAACTGGCCACGGGCACCGCGCCTTACCACAAGTATCCTCCCATGAAGGTGCTTATGCTCACCCTTCAAAACGACCCGCCTACGCTCGATTCCGGAACAGAGGACAAGGAGCAATACAAACAGTTTGGCAAGACCTTCCGGAAAATGATCAGCGAATGTCTGCAGAAAGACCCCTCGAAGCGACCCACCGCCTCCGAACTCCTCAAGCACCCGTTTTTCAAAAGCAAAGCCAAGGACCGCAAGTTCCTCCAGCAAAGCCTCGTGGCCTCCGCGCCCACTCTTGACGCCCGAGTGCAGAAGGCTCGAAACGGCGGCAAGCCACGCCCACCCAACTCGTCAGGTAGGTTACATCGAAATGAGGACGGCGATTGGGTGTGGTCCTCCGACGACGATGATGATGATGACGACCATCACCACCATCCTCCACATAACAATAAAGTGCCGGCGACCGGCAAACCCAATCCCAATAACGCTGCCGTCAAAGCTCCAACCAACGCTTCACCAGCCAAAGCCTCGACACAACCAGCTAAACCATTGAATTTGGTAAGTGTCCGACGAAATTGGCAAACTTGTTTTCAGATCGTACAGGAAGCTCTTTCCTTCAAATTTGGCTAAATCATTGTGAGTCTGTGAGAACGTGCAAACTCAAGACCATCCCTATGCCATGGTGCATTATTCATTGAGCATGGCGACAACAGTCGATTGACACACGAGCGTTGAAGTTCGAGCACACATTATCTTTCAACTCTGAGTGCGTGTCAAATGAAAAAATTAGGATGCATTCTTGTTTTCGTTAACTCACTCGACCGTATTACTTAGAAGAGGGCAGAATGTAGGCAATTTTTTTTGCATTGGCAATTACACTACCGAAAGCTTAAACCACGTTTCCTCATTTCTGACGTCATTCACCACCATTCTTCTCATGATGGATGCTAGGGCATCAAACTCTTAACAAGCATGACTTCTGGACAATCGTGTTTTAGGCTGAATTAGTCGTACTTAGAACAAGAATTCTCGCCGCTCTTGCTCCTTCATTCAGCAGGTAACAACAGCCTTTCTATGTAAAGCGAGAGTCGGAAACCAGTTCTGACTTGATCGAATCACTTGTGAAAACAGACGAACTTTGCTGATACGAGACATGTCACATTGAACTTGGAACTTGATTGGAGGCAAAATAAGCCGATAAGTAAATAAATATGCACAGACAGAGCTCGTTATGAACAAGGAGGAGTCGAGGACACCTAGTTTACGTAATTCAATAGGCTGTCGCCCCACATTTGATTTTGCTCGTTGATGTTGCTATATTGACTACTCGTATGTGGGCATTCTATGCTTTCATCTCAAGGTTGACTTTTGTTTATCCGAATGCTAGGTTTTGAGGATGCGGAACCCCAAACGTGAGCTCAATGACATTCGCTTTGAGTACCAGCCGAACAAAGACTCTGCCGACGGGATTGCCAACGAACTCCTCGGCACTGGTTTAATTACCAACGATGACTTGGCCACCATGTCCCACAACCTCAGCATGATTGTGAGCAATCCCCCGCCAAATAAGATCATCACTTTCCGCGTGACCACGGGCTTCGACAAGACCGAGAGTCCGGACGAGAAGAATTTGTTGGGATTTGCCCAGCTCAGCTTGACCGACTAGAAATTGGGAGAACAAAAAGAATCAATACCACCCTTTCACAGCCAACAACTCATTCCTGCATGACCTCGTTGTCTCGAAAAAAAACCACACTCACATACACTCATATTATTTGGAGGATCAGAGCCGCATTGAAATCATAATGAGAAGAAGAAGCTCTATTTCTATGTTGCTTCACATGCATACCAAGGCATGTCTCTTGTTGACATTGCTAATTGTCGGATCCGTCAGAACAAATAATGAGATAAAAAAGTTAGTTGACCTCTTGTGTCTTCGGAGGGCCTAAAATGCCAACACTGTTTGAAAATTGATTTAACATGATGTGCGTTTTATCTTTGCAAACCCGCCAGAGCTTCCCAAGAACTTTCCCAGATCCTTGAACTTGATCTGTAATATCACGATTAAGGGACCTGGGCTCGCTTTAACTCAAACATCCCTCGAAATCCCAATGCCAATCCTGGAAATGACGTTTCCTTCTACATTTGTCAAAACCAATTCTTCACGACACGCTATCCCAGTTCCGCAATTTTTCAATCATTCTTTAGTATAAAAAAGCTTGTGCCACATTTCTCGATTTATTGTGTCAATAAATACCACTGGGCGACCATTTGTTTCTTCTTTGATGGATGCAGCTCGAGGGAAGAAGTGTTGAGATCGTCAATGTTTTCGTTCTGACCTAGTTAGGCCTAATCACTTAAAGCAGCAATCCATCCAGACAATCTTCCCTCGATATGACCAAAGGCTAAGACGGTTGTAGTGCAACCTCTGCATGGAAATTCATTTCCACTCTGTGAGAGCTTCTTCATTTTAGCTTAAAACTTGTCCTGATTCCCTCACCAGTGAACTGAAATTCAATCTCAACTGACTTATCACGCCATTAATCTAATGAAATATTCGTCTTGTGATTGTACTTAACTCGCATTATGCATTCACCATGTGCCCTTCCAAGGGCTGTAAAGGACAATTTTGCTGCATGCTGCAAGTTTGCCGCACAAGTCAATCGATAGTATTTTTCTAATCTTGCTCTGCTCAGGAAAAGAGTTGCTTGCTTAGGTACCTTGTTCAAGAGTAATCAGCTTGAGTCAACCTGGAGGCTCCAGTTATCTCTTACCTGATTGATAAGGGATTGAGAAAACCTTTTAAAATTGAAACCAAGAGAATGAGGCGTTGACATTTAACTGGCATTCCATCGCAAATAGGTGGTCTCAGTGGTTCCTGGACTTTGGTATCATGGGAATCGTTTTTGTTTGCACAGAGCTAAAATAAGAAGCCTAAACGTAAGCTTCTTAACCGCCTGAGTAACACTCACGAGGCCTAAAAACATTGCACCCTCAAAGAGCTATTTTACTTGCTCTATTTCATGAAACATTTTCATGAACCTAATGCTGACCCTAATGCTGTGTCTTCTCTTTTGAAATGTTCTCTTAATTATTTATAATTCTATGGTTTGAAATTGGATTGATTTTTATAACTAGAGTAGCTGACTTCTTCATCGATATCTCTGCTATTTCTGTCATTAAGTTTTGTTTTAAAAAATATCATGAAAGTCGCCCAGCCTGATATGACGAAGGTTTATTACGCCTCACGGTCTCTTTCAATGACATGACAAGAAATCATAGCTTTTTGTTTTCTTTCAGATTTCTTTAAAGCTAAAAGTTATCACAATTGTCCCTTAAAACTGACAAAGGATCTAAAATTTGGTTTCATTCTTACTCAAGCACCAACAAACACTCTATTCTATCCTGTGTCCAATGTTTTAACGATACATGTGACAATTTGATTTTCAGATTTGTCACTTTTTGCAATAACAAATTTCTATATAATAGAACCGTTTTTATTCAACGTGAATATTATTTTGTTTAATCTTGAGATTAAGCTTGCTTAAAATTGCGCTTGACAAGTATGGCGTCACAATTGTCAAATATTGGCATTAAGTAAGTTCTAAGTATTCCTGCAAACGCTAAGAAAACTGGAGCCCAATAGTTTGGTCACGCTGTGGCGATGATTTCCTCTTCAGGGGTGCCAGGACACTTGGAGAAATCCACAATCAGTCTAAATCATAGAAAATACAGAGAAGAAAGTGACTCATGTGGATTATGCCTTTCAGGATCTTTATTTACCCTTCATCAGTTCAATAACCTTGGAACCTTACCTTTAAGATTTGATGCCAATTTAGCAATCCTGCTGAATAGCAGCAGAAAACTGGTTTTCTTTTCCCACACGGTGTTTGCGCTAGTGTTGCCAGATGCTCGAGCTCATTTCTGGGGTAGTTGTAATGGTCCTTGAAGAGCAAAATTGGCCATCATGGCCATCAGATAACTCCCAAACCCATTAAAACCAGAGATAATGTGCTCCTCACGGTGAAAAAATAGAAAAAGAAAGTAATATAGCCAAGTTGTCAAAGATATGATCCAAGCAATGAATTAGAGACAAATCCAATCTTTTGTTTGGTCTAGGTATCCTTCAAAACTCAATTGTTTCTCAGTTTTTCTGAAATTTTTGCCTTATGTCACTTTTTTTTCTTCAACCAACGAAAGAAAGGGTCTTTACTTTTGCAAAGGCTACAAAATCGTCATTTGACCGCTTTCCCTTCCTGAAACCAATATTGAATGAAATATTCATGATATGCAAACTAATACATCAAGCATAATGTTCATGTTTGCAAATGAGTAAACATCTGTGCATCAAGAAACATGAAAGGGGCATTTCTTCGCAAAAATAAATGACATGGAATTGCAATTAAGTATTTTGGCATGGAATGCTTCGCCGGAAAACGCAAATGACCTTCCAAAAAATACTCTGGTGTCATCATACAACTCTTGCTAATGGTGGAACCCAATAAGCAGTTTTCTAACCTTCACTAGTTACTTTCGTCTCTAACCTTCACTAGTTAATAGTAACAGAACGATGACACTCAATTTAGTTTTCAAATTTTTGCTGTTTTCTTTCAGCAAATGCCTCTTCCTTCATTTAGGATTTCAGAAAATTCATAAATCAGAGGAAAAGTCTCTTGAAAGTTCTCTTTCACAAAATGATAAATTCCGTTAAAAAGTAGTTTCTGGTGTATCCCGGTTGTTTAGCACATTCTTACGGGAATCTCGTAGAAAAACTCTGGCAACCCTGTTGATTAGGTCAAAATCTGGATTGGAGTTGAAAAGAAGCGCCAAGAGAATGTAAGGCCCGCCAAAATCCAGGCTTATCTGCGCTGCGTTTTGATCGACGCGGCTTTTTCGTGGCCCATTATGCACATCCACAGTCTCACCCTTTCCGGGTTCAAGTCCTTCAGTGGTACGACGACCATGACCTTCCACGATCACGTGAACGTGGTGGTCGGACCCAATGGATCGGGAAAATCCAACATATTTTCCGCCATTGCGTTTGTATTGCAACCGACCAACTTGGTGCAAGCTCAAAAGATGGCCTTGTTCCATCAGAACGATAATACCAGCGTTCAGTCGGCCTTCGTTGAAATCAAACTGGATAACAGGGATGGCTATTCGCCGGAATGATTGATAGTCTTGATTTTGCACGCAAACAATGAATGATACTTTAGTAGTAGCTAATGAACAAAACAGAAATCACTTTTGGTTCTCATCGAATTTCTAGTGGACTCGTATTTATAGAGTTTTCATGAGAAATTAGTCCTCGACCAGCAAGATGATTGCAATTGACCAGATTCCGCGTTAAAAAGAGGGTTTTCAATTAACTTTTTTTTTCATCCTTCAATTACTCAAGTGTGTCCTTAATTTGACCGGAAATAATGCAATTTTTCATCCTATCCCGCTCAATTAAAAAAGCCAAAGGCATTCCGGCGAATCCTAACTCTTTTAAACTAAATAGGGATAATCGCATCCCGGATAAGAATCCAGCTTCAATGGTCCACATCCGAAGGACTATTGGACACAAGCAAGACACGATCCATGTCAACAAGAAGCTTATGAAGCGAGGGGCCTTGCTCTCGCTCTTGGAATCCGCCGGATTTTCACGCCGCAATCCGTACTACATCGTTCAACAGGGTGGAATTCAAAGGATGGCCTTATGCTCCAATGAAACGAGGCTGGCCCTGGTCAAAGATTTGGCAGGCATTGCTGACTTTGAATCACGCAAAGAAGAGGCCATCAAGAAATTGAGGAACTGGGAAATGGAGAAAGAGGAAGTAGACAACAGAGTAGAAGAGATAGAGAAAGATTTCCAAAAGCTGAAGGCCGAAGGTCAAGAGCTGAAACTGTTCATGAAGCTAGAGAAACAAAAGCAAACTCTGGTTAAGGTTTTGAGCTTAAGAAGAGCCAATGACGTGGATAAGAAGTTAGAAGAAATTCAACCCATCAAGGCTGCCTTAGCATTGAAGAAAATGGAAGCTGTGCAAGTTCTCGAAGTGGCTCAAGCTGACTTGAACGAAGCCCAGGCGTATTTACAAAGGTCTGTTAAAGAATTAGAGGATAAGACGTGTACGCGAGATGTCCTGCGTGAAGAAATTGATGATCTGATTGAAAACGAAGCAAAGCTAAATGTTCAACTCAGCGCGCTGAAGAGGGAAATTGGAGAGCGAGAGCATTCCGAGCGAGGATCTAAAGAGGAACTCCAAGGCCTCAAAGAGAAATTGTTTGCCAAAGAAAACGAGTTGAAAACCAAATCCAGGGAGCTCAAGAAGGCTACTGAAGAATGCCAATGGAAAGAGTTGGAGATCGCCAAGCTGAGACAAGCTCAGAAACTCCACTATTCGTCGAAAGCTTGGGACTCGGATAATTTCCGCTCGGATGATGAGCGACAAGATTTCATTCAACACGAAATGACGGTCATTGATGAAGATCTTCATGACAAAGAACGTGAGCTGGAAGGAATAGCTGAGGTTCACGACAAACTCAATCAAGTTCAACAGAAACTGGAAGAGGAAATACGAGTCACTCGGCGAGCGATTGACGAGCATCAAACATGGATTGACAACCTGAAAGCCAGCGCCGCGGAAAAAGTGGGTGAGTGTGAACTATTAGAGATTGAAGCGGATGAACTTGTCCGAAAACATCGTCATCTCATGGAAAAGCGTAATTCCACCGAGACAGGCTTCAACGAAGCTAGATGCAATTGCCTCAGAGCTAAACCCTTCTTAAAGCCAACCATAACTGGTTATGAATCTCTTGCTAAGGTCATGCAAAGCTTTAGGAATGAAGGCAACATGGAAGTGTTCCATTCGTTCAAAGGTGTTGTGGGAAGTGTTCTTGAAATTGACAACCGATGCCAATTGGCAGCCAGTGCCATTTTGGGGTCGAATGTTTTCAATGGGATCGTGACTACCGCGGCAAAAGCCACACAAATTCTGAAAAGGAGTACTCAGATGAATCTCCCGGGGCAAATCAACCTTCTCTCGTTGGATAAACTGAACCCATTTGTCCCCGAGATGACGAAAAAAGCTGCCAAATCTAAACGTTTCCTTCACATGGTCAGCCATTCCGAGGAGATGACTCCAGTGGCTGAATACTATTTTGGTAGATATGTGTTGGTTCAAGACTCCAGCATCTTCTCTGAGTACAAAGGCTCTAAGTTCAATTGCATTACTCTGGATGGGGAGGAAGCATCCAGTCGGGGAGTGATGAAAGGCGGTTATTATTCACCAACCAAATCGATGCTACCGTTGTTTGTAGAATATATGACGTCTCGCCAACAGTTGTCTGATCTGAAATCCAAAGAAAGTGACGCTATGGCTCAAATTCAAGATACCCGAAAGAGGTTGAGGGATCTCTTAGATCTTAAGGAGAAAAACCTGACCAAGGCCAAACTTGTCAGTGATAAACGGCAAAGTTTAAAAGCTGAGGAAAGATGTTTGATCTCTCGATTGGATGACCTAGTCCGAGAGTTAGAAACCGCCGCAGAAGCCGCTCATCGCCAACAAATGGACCGGACCCAACTGGAATCTTCCAAATGGATGCTTCAAAAGAGTGCCTTCCATCTCGGGCAAATAGATGACGACTCGGGGTTTGAGACAAGATCCACCGAGGTGCTACAAATTGACATGAAATTGCAAGAACTGACCTCCGAGTTGCAAGCCCTGTTCCAAGTGAAAAATCGGATAGAAACCGAGCGAAATCAACTCAAGAATGACTTGGACATGAATCTCAAAGCCAAATTAGACGATCTCTCCACCAGCCTTTCCCAGGCACAATCGAGTAAAGACACTCGGAATGAAGCTCTCATCTGCCAATCCAAGTGGAAATTGGTATGCTCAAGGTTGAAGGAAGCCCAAGAGTCCTTGAAAAAGGTGGAGCATCGACTCGCAAAGATCGGTGGAATCCGTTTCGAGATCCAGGATCGAGTTGACCAAAGCAAATCGACCGTAAGCGAAGCTCAAGGCAAAGTGAAGGCTCTCAGTGAGGAGTTTGCGAATCTTGCAGCCAAAGAAGCCAAACTCAAAGCAGTGTCGGAAGAAGAGAAAGATAAGATTGGCAAATTAGCCGAAGATGACGTCGCCAATGAATACGCTGAACGAGATACCAAGAGTCTTCTCCAGGAATTCAAAAAGGTGCAGAAAGAATGGGAGAAGTATCAAAACGTAAACCGGCAGGCAATCGATGATTACTTGCGTTTAGAGTCGGAGAAGAAGAAATTTGCCAAGCTCCTGGAGAATTCTGGCCAAAACCATGACAGGATCTCTCACTTGCTCGAAGACATCGAAGTGCATCGGAAAAACAAGATCCATTTCACCTTCAATCAGATCTCAAAATACTTCAGCGAAATATTCAATGACCTCGTTGTGGATGGTCGAGGCAAAATGAAGTTCATCCTCAGGGACAACGATCCGGATGAGCCCCTCGGGATCGCGCTCAAAGTCCGCTTCTGCTCTTCAGGTGACCTTGTAGACCTGAACCATTTATCAGGGGGTCAGAAATCCATCGTGGCCATTGCTTTCATCTTCGCCATTCAAAAATGCGATCCAGCTCCCTTCTATATTTTGGATGAAGCCGATGCGGCTTTGGATTCCAATCATCGTCATCGAGTCATCCAGTGGATGGCCAATCAGAAAATGCAATTCATTTGTACCACTTTTAAACCTGAATTCTTGTCTAAAGCCGATCACTGCATCGGAATTAGGCATTCAGGCGTGTCTTCCGTGGCTCAAATTGTGAGTGCGCAAGATGCGCACAATTTTGTTGAACAACCAGAAGATGACGAAGAACACCCCGGTGACACTCCCAACATGGAGCATTAACCCTTCCATTGATTATATGATATTGACTCGTACCAAATTCTCTGTTTTCTCGGTAATCTTGTTGATCTCCCGCTACTTTACGTACCGTGGATGATATGTTATTGCAATATCCTCAATCTTTGTTCTTTTAATAGATTATCATGCGGCAAATCGCACTCGTTGTTTTCTTACCCTGAAACTTTACTCTCAAAATCAGATCCAGCATTAACCTAATTAGTCATGGCCGCGTACGATCAGTACGATTACTATGATTATGAAGATGCTGCCACGGTCTCAGTTATTGGCCAAGCAGGCGAGGCCGTGACCGAGGTCTGGACTTCTTCCAACTTGCGAGATATTTCCGATGTCATGGCCAAGCGTGTGATGCTCACATTCTACACCTGGATTCACCGCATCATTATGGGAATTGGTACCATTCTCGGTTTGGCGGTGTTGGTTGGGATGCCCGTGTTAATGGGGATTGGCATGCTGATCCCGAAAATGCGCGAGATCCTCCGAAAACGACGATTTCACATCATCCAAGACCGATTTCAAGGGAGATTGGAGGTCGAGCGGGAGAAATTCGACAAGAAATTCGAGAAAGAACGCCATCGTCGGCATCGCCGATATTGATCAATTGCTTTCGAATGCATTTCACGAAACACTCACGCTTTGGATGAGGGAAATGCTGGGAAACACGTTTTGTGCCAGGGAGTAGTACATAGAATTACATCCCAAGTGAAAATTGGGGATACTTCGTTTGCGGAATTAGGAAGGAGTTTGGCGATGCGTTGTGCGCTGTTTTTTCTGAATGAATTTCAATTCATGATTCTGTTGAGATTTAGATACGATTCAATCGGGCTGACAAAAAGTGCGTTTCAACTTCTTTGGCAGGCAAAGTGTTTGGAGAGGGGAGGTTATTTTTTTTTTTGTCTCGACTACTCAGGCCACAGGCTTGTACACGGGATTGTCCTTGAATAATCGGTCGATCGTATTGAGGATGAGCTCAATGTCCGGGGGCGAGACGGCTTGATGAACGCTACTTTTCCGATAGATCAGGTCCACATCTTGACTTTCCAAAGCGTTGGTCAAGTCCATGGATTGTCCGGGTCGAACTTCCGAATCTTGCAGACCATGGATGATGCGAATGGGACATTTTAACGGGATACTCTTGGTCAGATCCAGCTCGTGGTTCAGTGAATCTTCGGCAAAATCCTTTTTGAGCAGAGCATCGCCGTAGGAATTGGAAATGATGTGGATATCGCCACTGTCGAGTCGCTCCCGAATGGCTGTGGTCAATTGACTCCGGTGGTGATTGTAGTACGGGTAGACGTAGTTGAGGGCGGGAGCGTACAAAACCATGCCGTGAATGCGCTCCGGGATCTCTAGGGCCCCGACCAGCGACAACCAACCCCCCATGGATAGACTGACCAAGACCACGGGACCCTCGGTGAGCTGCTTTACCACTTCTCGCACATCTTCCACCCTTAAGAACAAATACCTATTTCTCAACAACTTAACAACTTACAAAGTGAATTAGCACTGTGAGCTTGATTTCTATTCAATCTTAGATGTCTCAACAATCTAAAAGGACATAACGTCAGATACGTACCAATGTGAGAACAACAAGGATTTGGCATCTCCATCTCGACTCTCGCCCATGCATTCATGATCATAAGTGATGAAAGGGTAATTGTTCACGTCACAATATCTGCGGCATACAAGATTGTCATTCATCAAACCCAATGTCGACCCCTTCTGGTGCCACGCCCTACTTACCGCAACAGACACGTGGACAGCATGCCATGCATATGGGAGTAGGAATGCAAGCCGGGCACATACACGATGGTGGGTTGGTTCGAGCCCGGGATCTGTTTGTAGCGCACAAAGCGACCATTGGGCAAAGCCAAATCGCGGATGGCTTGCGAGGCCAACCCTCGTTGGGGGTTCTTGAGGACCACAGAGCGGGTCCAGCCCCCAATTCGAGGACCCAGGCCTCGAAATGACAACGATCGGAGGAGCAAGGTCATGTTTTAGACGGGAGAGGTCAGTCCCAAATGGGGCATAGGGCAGCAGGACTTGATCTCGCGCGAGATGGGATGGCAATGGTGGCTGGCATGGAAAGAGAAAGCTAGGTCCTCTTGTTTTTAAAGATACATGCATACATAGGTGGGCGACCCATGGAACGCTTCTGTTCTTACCTTACGCTTTCCAGTTTGTTCCAGTAATCCCCCTTGTCTCTCTTTCTCTCTCTCTCTTCTCTGACTCTCACTCAGCTGTGCTTTTCAATGTCCAGCTGTTCAAGTCACAACATGAGGGAACAAAACATGAACGGAACCATGGATGAGGGAGGATCCGGAGGATACAGAGGGTTCACCATGAACAGGGAGATGATTGGTGGGTGAATGCCGATGTATTATGACAGTTGCATTACATCCTAACATGCAATCAACCTCGGAACAATACAATTTATCACAGTTTAGGCCAGAAAACTGTTCTGAAGTTTTCAACCAATCAAATGTAGTTACATGCGTTTTATATGCACCCACCAAAAATAAAAAAATATGTTCCTTTATTTTCATAAGTTATATTATGCAAATATATAAGCAAGACTGCTACATTCCACCATGACTTATGACCAGAAATCTGTACTCTTATCAATCAGATAATAATTCTTGTAACAAGATAAGAGTTTAAGCAGTTAATTTACTTCCAAACTAACTTTCATAAATTGTGACATGTGGTTATCCGTAAAGAAACAGTCATAAAATTGATGAGGTAAATAGAGTCAAACTTTTGGAACACATTAGAAACCAAGAAATGGATTTCTTCATTGTATTTTTACATTTTGATGGCTCTTGACTTTGACAATCAATTTTGCAATTTTATTAGTCTCTTTCGAACCTCTTGAAAGATTAGATTCTTGTGATTGGCCATTTAACATATTTCAAGATGCCCCTTCAATCAATCAAGCTTTAAAAACAAAAACTATTGTAGCTCTTCAAAAAGCTTGAAATAGCCAATAACAAGTATTTCCCTGTCTTCATTTCATAATCTTTCTCCACGTATCATTGATGTGGGGAAATTTCCCTTTGGCACATGGAATTTAACACCCAAGTCGACCCTTCATTGTCCTGGTTGAAATGAAGAAAAATAAATAAATGAATGAGGCACGGCAGTTCCTTGCACTAATGTGGCTCAATATCAAAATAAAGATTGCTCACCTAATTGAATGGTTCAGATTAGTGTGGCAGGTTGTCCTAACTTTTGCTCCACAGCTTTTGGTTTTGCGCTTCACTTCACCAGGAGAGTGACTATAAGTATCATCAGCTGCCTTTTTAGAATCCTCTACACTACGTCACCCTGTTGAGACAACGTTCTCGTCTCCAAACAAACAGCTGAAACAGCAACTAAACAATGCGTTAGCGCAAAGCCGCAAAGCTGCGAACGAAAACAATCATATTATCAATAACCGCCTCAATATCGACCTTACATCCCCTTCTACCTCGATCCCCGCCCCCGGATCGCTCAGCTCGATATGGCCAAACATCACCCGGACCTGATTTTCTGCCGCAAACAAGCGGGCGTGGCCATCGGTCGTTTGTGCGAGAAATGCGACGGTCGTTGCGTGATTTGCGATTCTTATGTACGGCCTTGCACTTTGGTCCGGATTTGCGACGAGTGCAACTACGGCTCGTATCAGGGGCGGTGCGTCATCTGCGGAGGACCGGGCATCTCCGACGCCTACTATTGTAAAGAATGCACCATCCAGGAGAAAGATCGGGACGGATGCCCCAAGATCGTCAATTTGGGCTCGTCCAAGACCGATTTGTTCTACGAGCGGAAAAAGTATGGATTCAAGAAGCGATAGCACTCGCCCAATACCTGGCTCACTCAAATCCTGGAGTGACTGGTTTGGGTTTCTTTTGATATGTATGTGAATGAACGATGGGCGTGTTCTCGCATGAGGCGGAATCCATGTTGAAATGTATTTCTACCGGTTTTTTTGCTCTTTGAAATTTTGGGCTTGATCTTACTTTTTACTGACTGGCCAGATCCGGTCAATCGAATTCGTTGGTCAATCAGATAATACCGGGTCGTCAGAAATGGTTTTCCGACCCCTTGGTGGCTTAATATCTCGAGTACTAGAGTAGATAAAGAGGTTCTTTAGATTCCTGCTGAAAGTACGAACAATTCCAAGTACTATTCGCCTTTCCCCTAAATGTGTCGGAGTCAAGACGAGAAGAACTCTCTCTCTGCTGTCCTGTACGGGCGCGAAGGAGATCACAAAGCAGCTCAAGTACCACCCCCAACGACGTCAAAAAAAAGGTCAAGGAGACCGGCCCGGACCGTATGCATCACAATAGAAGTTTCCTCTCATCGGACCTTCCAACTCTCCTAAGGGATTACTGAATTGTTTGGTTTGATCCGGAGGGACTCAGAAGAACAGGATGGTTATGCAGTTATGATCGGGCTCAAACGGTAATTTTCATCAAAATGAGGGAAACACTCAAACAAAACGGAGGGAGCAAGTCTCAGTTCAGGCTAACATCCCAAGATTGTCCGGATTAGAGACTTGGAATGTCGGGACTTTCTCGCTACCTTTCAAGACAAAAAAAAGAGGATACTAAGAAGGAAAATACGCCACACAACAACAAAAATAAGTTTCCTGAGGTCCCAACACGTCAATTGTAAACCTAAAAAGCAAATGAAATAAGTCCAAGAACAGATTTTCGAGCTTAAGATTGTTTTTATGTATGATAATGAATAAAAATGTGCCAGTATTTTTTAAATGCAATGCTAGATGAACAGTTCCTTTCAAGTATAAATGATTTGGAACAATAATTCAATCCCTTAACACAGAACTTTGAAGCCCCATAAATTCGTCCTAATCGTTTCGAAATGAAGTACCCTCTGAGGCCATAGCATCATAATTTCTTTTCGCCTTGAAGAAATAGATTGAAACCCTCTCGACCTTGGTTTGATAGAGGTTGACGAAAAATGGGTATCTTATTGCGATTTTCAATTGTTTAAACCACATTATGTGATGTCAAAAAACATGACTTATCTCGTCAATGATACCTCTCGATCAACGAAGATAGCTTGGATATTGATGAAGTATCAATCATTGAATGTTGATTTTTCCCAAGCCATTCGCATTTTTGTCATTTGGTGATTCAATTTAATATAAAATATTTGTTTTAGCAACAGTTTATTTATCCATGTACAAGTAATGTATCAATAGTGAGTCGGACAAAGACAAAGAGAACCGAGAATTTGTTGAAGTGGCGGTACATAGTAGTTATCCGAGTTTCACTATGACGTGGGAAAAAAAATCTGTGGGGCTTGCTGACGATATTACGGGCACGAATTTTAAGTCTTACGCAAACGACACGACCCAACTTTCATTAGTTCCTCGTGGGAGCGGATCACGAGTATGGTGAGAACAAGTTGGAAAATATTGTACGTATGAGAGAGATATAGGCCCCTTCATTAATGAAGACACCAACACACTACTCTCAAGACACTGCCTTTTATAATGTGCCATTGTTCAGGATTGGGTCAGCTCAAGAACAGTACGAATGGAACTCGTCAGTCAAGAGCCCAGAGTGAGGGGGGGGGGCCAGATTCAGTGCAATGAAGATACCAACACACTACTCTCAAGACACTGCCTTTTATAATGTGCCATTGTTCAGGATTGGGTCAGCTCAAGAACAATACGAATGGAACTCGTCAGTCAAGAGCCCAGAGTGAGGGGGAGGGGGGAACCCAGATTCAGTGCAATGAAGATGGGGTAGGAAAGGGAAGCGACCGGATCCCATCGCACGATGCACTAACTTATTTCTTGCTTTCAACCGTGGCAGTGGCCGAACTTGGGGGCGTGGTTCCTGGGAAGGCCGAGCCTTGTCCAGGAACCGAATACTGAGGCCGGAATTGTGCAAAATTCGTGCCAAACGCGCCGGGCAGTTGTCCGGCTTGGAATCCTTCGGGGAATTGTCCAGCGGGCGTGATCTGGTTGCTGTTGGCTCCACCCCCGGTTTGCGAGGTGACCAGACGCGATAGAATGGATCGCTCGGACATTTGAAGGCGTTGAGCCACCGGAGGAATGCGGGCCAAAGAAGCCGGCAATCTTGATACATCCGACTTCATGTCCGAAAGGAGTTCCTCCAATTGGTTCAGAACCTTGTGCAGAACCGCATTAGCCGGCTTGTTCCCAGCCAAACTTTCCTTGGAAAGGTGTTGATGAGATTCCGCCAGACACTCCACCTTTGGAAATGATGAGTTAAAAAATGAAATTAACGAACAAGGGTAAAAAGGCAGTCTTGAAGACCCCCCTTGAGGTCCTTATATCTTACCTCCGTGAAACGCGTGTTGAGTGCCATGGCCGGATGGTTGGCATCCTGGGTCAGGTTCAAATAGGCAGCTCGTCGGAGTTGCTCCTCGATGACCAGGGCTTGCTCCAAGAGCTTGAAGCGGCGAGCCAGGAATTTGTTCTTGATCTCCAAGAAGTTGCCCTTGCCCACATCCATTTTGAAGGGCTCATTGATGATGGCGAAGCGCACATCATTTTGAATATCTTGCCACCGGCCATAACCGTGAGTGACAATCCCTGGAAATGATGGTAGATGGGTTGGTTACAATTGAAGAAAAAAGAAAAGAGCTTTAATTACGTGGGCTTCCTAGCTAAATTTGAGTCTCTTACCCGCGAGAAGCCAATAGTCGTGACGACGATGCCAGATCTCAAATTCTCGACCGGGCACAGCAGCACGCTCTTCGTTCTGCCAGAGGGTGTGGAGCTCGGTGAAGCCACCGTCAGCAATGTTGAACATGAACGGATGAGGCTTCTTGTCGTCTTCCTTGGTTGAGGCGCTGTTGGCCGATTCGTCTTTAGTGGCCGGCGCTTCCTCCTCTTCTTTCTTGACCTCGCCGTTCTTTTTGACATCCTCTTCCGATACGGCTTTGTCGGCATCCTTGGGGTGTTCCTTGTCTCCATTTTCGGTGGCATCTGTCTTGCTTTTAGCCTCATCGGCATCAACTTCCATCTTCTCTTTCCCATTCTCTTTTTCGGGGCTTTTCTTCGCTTCCAAGTCTTCGGTGGGGGACTTGTCATCTTCTGCTTTGACTTCTTTCTCCTCTTTGCCCTCATCTTTCTTTTCGGTCTTTTCGGACTTGTCCGCGGCTTCTGTCTTCTCGGACTTGTCTTCCTTTTTGTCAGCGTCTCCAGTCTCTTTGGGTGGAGTTGGACTGGCTCGCGCTGAACTGGCGGGCGTGCCGGATTGGGGCGTGTTGGTTGCCGTGGTTCCATCACCTACACTCTCTTCCTCTTTTTTCTCTCGCTCTTTCTTCAAGGTCTCCTTAAGCTTCTCGACCAAATGTGGCATAGAATGTTTGCCATTGATCCCTTCGAACTCATGAACTTTCTTCCTGATGAGGGACATCACGCCGATCCGCGTCAAAACATGCTGACGACTCAGACCTTCCCTGGGCACTCCATCGGCGAAAGTCTCGGATTGTTCATTCCCGGGCTCGCACAGATGTCTCATGAACAAACTCACATAGGCGCGTAAGCATTTCTCGCTCTTGCCTCGGAGATCTCGGACTAGCCATTGGGAGTTGAAAGCGTCTTGAGGGGGCATGCCGTAACGCATGATGGCGTTCAAGAACGACTTCCGTTGACGGGCGTTGAAGCCTAAGACTTCGATGTTTCCGCCCACACGAGCCAGTAGAGGTGGGAGGGGTCGGTCCTTTTCGCGATGATTTCCTCGCATGCCGCGCCGTCGAAGACTCTCGGGATCCTGATTATTGTCAAAGTCATCATCCCCGCCGTCATCGTCTGAGGGCATGGAAAAGTCCGAGTTGTATTCGGACACGTTGTCTTGCCAGGAGTTGTCATCTGGATGTACGGTACAGCAGGCATGGAAAAGTCCGAGTTGTATTCGGACACGTTGTCTTGCCAGGAGTTGTCATCTCGAGCGGCCAATTCGCCGTCACCATAGTTGACCTGCTTTCGGATACGTTTGCCCTTGCCCATGGATCGAGTGACATCCTCCTGATGCTGCTCGTAGTGATGGCGCAAAAGTTTTTCCCAATAAGCCGGATCGGTGTTTTCGGCTTCCTCTTTGAGGACTTCGACTTCCTCTTCTTGGCCCTGTTCTTTGGTCTGATATTGGGCCACCTTGAACGAATCGAGATACTCGTTGGCCCACGACTCCTTCTCCTCCACTCCTTCTTGAGATCGATCCAGGAGAGCTTCCACGGTTTTGTCATCGTACACGATATCGTTCTTCGACTCGCCCTCTTCGTCGCCGTCTTCTTTGAAGAGCTCCTCTGTTCCGAACTTGAGAATGTCGTCGATTTCCTTTTTGGACAGATTGGCCTTGGTCCCGTTCATACCGGGCTGGACCACCAAATGGGTCAACATCATCTTCTTCTTGGCCACTTGCGTCACTCGCTCCTCGACGGTGTTTCGTGTTACGAAGCGGTAGATCATGACCTTGTTTTTCTGACCGATTCTGTGGGCCCGAGACAAGGCTTGGATATCATTGTGGGGATTCCAATCTGAGTCGTAGATAAACACCGTGTCGGCCGTGTACAAATTGATGCCCAAGCCTCCGGCTCGCGTAGAGAGCAGGAAGGCGAATTGTTCGGCTCCAGGGGCGTTGAAACGATCAATGGCGTCTTGGCGGAGGGTACCCGTGATCCCTCCATCGATACGCTCGTATTTGTAGCCTTCGCCATCCAAGAAGTCTTCCAGCAGATCCAACATTTTGGTCATTTGAGAGAAAATGAGCACACGATGGCCCGTCTCCTTGAGGCGTCTCATCATCTTGGAGAGCAGTTGGAGTTTACCACAGGCCTGGGTCATGGCCTTGACCTCGAAGAGTCCATTGGGCGCTATGGGGGCCTCCTCGGCCGCGGCCGACATCAGGTACGGATGATTAGCCACCTTCTTCAGCTCCATCATGACATTGAGCAGAGAGGTCTGCGCTCCACTTCGAGCACGCAAGGCCTCGAAGTTGTGGGTGAGGATGTTCTTGTAGAACTTCTTTTGCATGGGCGCCAAGTTGGTCCGCACGATGAACTCGGATTTGGAGGGCATATTTTTCAGCACGTCCGCCTTCATTCGACGCAACATGTGAGGTCCCAACAACTGATGCAACTTGTGGACTTGCTCCTCCTTGGCGATGTTATCGAAGTTGGACTGGAACTCCTCCAAATTGTTGAACTTGGAAGGGGTCAAGAAGTTGAGGAGATAGAAGAGCTCCTCCAGGTTGTTCTGCAACGGCGTACCCGTCAGCAGCATCTTGTAGTTGATGCTATAGTTCGAGAGGAATCGGAAAAACTTCGAGCTCGAGTTCTTCAACCGATGGGCCTCGTCCACCACGAGGATCTCCCAATTCACCGAGCCCAAGCAGGCCGAATCGATGGAGATCAGCTCGTAGGAGGTGAGGAGCACGTGGAATTTGACGGTGGAAGCGCGGATACGGCTCGCTTTGTCGCTCTTGCGCACGGCGTTGTCCTCAAAGGACAATTCATGCTCTCGAATAACGGCTCTCGAATCCTTGTCACCCACATAGGAAACCACATAGAATTCGGGCGCCCAGAGCTCCAATTCACGCTCCCAATTGATCAGAGTCGATAGGGGGACCGAGATCAGGAAAGGTCCTCGGCAATGACCCTCTTTGTACAAAGAGTACAGGAAGGTGATGGTTTGAATGGTCTTGCCCAAGCCCATCTCATCGGCCAAAATGATGTCGGTCTCGTGGTTCCAGCTATTGCGGGCCCAACTGATACCTTCCAATTGATAGGGATGCAAACTCAAGCCTTCGGAGAGCCAGTGGCGTGGCTGCTCTGTGTAGGGCACGTCCAGATCGCACGCGGGTTTATCTGGCGGCGGATTGTAGCGGCGAACCCGATCCACCTCGTCGTCTTCGCCCTTCTTCTTCTTTTTCTTTTTGCGACCACTTTCCACTCCGCACACGTAACGCAAGTCCTCAAAGTGTTGGATGTAGGTCTGGAAGTCCGGGATCTCCATATCCTCGTCTTCCCAAGAGCAGTCTTGGTAAGGCAAGTCCCTCCATTTCACGAAGTACTGTACCGACCCGTCCCGGTTGGTTCGCTTGTTGGCCACGTGATGGATCTGGAGCCATTCCGGGCGAATACCATACTTGAAGAATCTCTCGTTGAGCTGTAGAGGATCGTCCTTCTTGTGGTGCTTGAGTCGCTTGGACATCCCGGAGTCCTCGCCGTCTTCGTCGAAACGAGGCGGATCGTCCATATCGTTTTTGCGCAAATACATCTTGTAAGTCTGGGGGTGGAAGACGTCGAGCTGAATCTCCTTGATCCAAGAGCAATGCCAAAACGACTGGTCCTTCCACTTGATGAAGAACTCACGCTCCACTTTGGGCAAAGTGTGGGGAGTGATCATCTTCGAAGAGCCTGCAATCGGCTCAGGCTCCTGTTCTTCTCGCTTCTTCTTCTCATCTTCGTCCTCTTCCTTCCACCGCCAAGTAAGGATCTTCTCCACTTTGCCGGGTAGAGGCTCGCACGCGCATCGAGGGCAGGTCCATTCCCCATTGGGAATATCGTCGAGGGGCGGATCGCAGCATTTCAAATGGTAGGCGGATGGACAAGAATCGCAACACAAGAGATCTCCCCCTTCCTTGCACACTCGACAATACTCCATGTGCTCGTCGTCTTCGTCGATTTCCACATTCTCGGGCCCGTTCACTTCGCAATGTGGACATGACCACTTGCCTTCGGGGGCCTCGTCCAATTCAGGATCGAGACAACACAAGTGATAAGCTCGGGGACAGGTGTCACAGAGAATGATCTCTCCGCCCTGCTGACACACTTCGCAGTACTCTTGATGTTCACTCTCGTCGTTGGCAAAGTTCTTCTTCTTCTTGGACTTCTTCTTGTTCTTGGTGCCCACCTTCATCTTGGCTTTCTTGGGTTTACCATTCTTGACCACTTGCGGGGCACCCGAGTCACTGGAAGCTTCCTCCGCTTCCTTGAGCATCTCTTCAAATTCAGCATCTGAATCTTTGGCGGTCTCTTCCTCTTCGTCGGAGCTTCCGCCTTTTCGTTTCCCACCTCGACCGCCCAACTTAATTTTGAGAGTCGGCACTTTGCCCTTTTTGGCCGAACTAGTCGAACTAGAGGGCGTGGCCGCCTTGCTTTTCTTGCTCTTAGTGGCGCTGGTCACGGTGGCCGATGCCCCTTTGGACTTGCGACGGCTCCGAGAATCGTCCTCTTCATCGTCGAAATCATACATCTCGTCTTCGATGAGCTTCTTCACTCGGCCTCGCGAACGGCCTCCGCGGCGAGGTTTGTCATCCTCCTCTTCCTCGTCCTCAATTACGGAGGGCGTGGCCGACGGGTTCTCAGACTTGTCCGGATTTCCCGCTTCGAACTCACGGAATTTGGCCGCCACGAGCATCATCAATTTGGGCTGTGGGATTTTGGGATTAGCCGCTTGAATGCGCTGCTTGTACGTGGACTGGAACAACTTGTAAGTGGTGAGGTTCTGATAATCGGCGTCGGTATATTCTAGATCGACATCATTCAAACCGAAGTTGTCGCACACCTCGGCCACGGAAGGCTTATCATCCGCGGAGGGCGTGGCTACAGGGGTGACAATTGGAGCGACCTCCTTCTTGGACTTGCGCCCGCGTTGCTTGGGCGTGTAGTCCTCCTCTTCGGGTTGGAATTCGGGTTCGGACAAATCACTCTCGGCCTTGCGTTTCTTCTTCTTCTTACTGGCCTTTTTGGTATCCTTGGCCTTGCGTTTCTTACCTACAATCAATGATGCAAGCCCAAAGATTCAAAGCATGAACACTCCTTTTCCACAGTCTGACATCCAGCTTACCTCGCTTCTTTCGCTTGCCGGAAGCCTCAAAGTCGGAATCATCTTCGTCGACCTCATCTTCGCCCATCTTTTTGTCCTCCAACTGAAAAATTGGTCAAGAGTGTCAAAACTAGTTCCGAGATTTCACCTCCTTGGTCCATCCATTCATCCATCCATCCATCCATCCAGGCCTTGCTTCTCTCTCTTTCTCTCAATTGAGGCCACTTCACAAAAAATCTGTTTTTCTTCTTTTTCGAATTGAGAAAGCACGTAATTAGCATAGCCCCCCCACAACTACCGCAGCAACCATCCCGACTCTAACCTCGCACCCTCATTTGACAACCCAACAATCTACACACCGATCTCAGCCCAATCCGATTCCCAGACAGAGGCAAATCTCCCCGGTATCAACCCCAAATCACAAAACCACCCACCCACATCCCCGATAACCTGAAACTTTCCAGGAATCTATCCCTTGAAGGATCTCTGTCTGTCTGTGTTGTTTTACCTCGTCCTCATTGGCGTTGTCTCCGTTGATTGAATCTTGATCCTCAGGATCTGACGAGGCCATTTCGGCCGCTCAATCGGCCGGGGGCAGTCGGGAAAAACACAGACGCCGCCGACGGACTTCAGATCACGGTCGGATGCGGCTCAGATGCGGCGTTGGACGGGCCAACCGAGGGTGGCGTTAGACTCGCGAGAGTCTTGGGACCAGATAGGGGCGGATCACGGGAACACGGGCGGGGCTAGGTTGGAGTTAACACTGGATTTCGGCACCTCTTTCCCGGTCTCTTTCTCTGCCGTGAGATCCCACAACGACCAGAGTGTTGTAGAAAGGAATCAGGGATGCGGAAACGAAACGGGTAGCTGAGACTTAGAAAGGGCCAAACCAAGACGAGACTTGGCTTCTTGGTAAGATATAGTCGATATAGTCTATTCAAGGTGCGTTATGAGAAAAGTGGGCAGCTCATATCATTAGAATCAGGTAATTGGTCATCAAAATTGATGATGAACAAACAGATTTGAAATTTCCAGGGATTGCGTGCTGAAATTGAGAGTTGCTGTAGATATCATCAAAGTTTGCTTGTGAATTGACACGATCAACATGGTATCAAGTAGTTGATATCTCTGAAAGGTTGAGGCATACGGTGTAGAAATGTGTTACCTACTTTGTCTTTATGGCAGGCCTGAGCAGCTAGGGCCCTCTCGTGTCTAGTCTGCAAACAAGCAAATGCTACCTTCGGAAAAGCTGCCCTGGCTGTCACAGCTGGGTTATCTTCGTTGGCCGCCAAGAGCACCCGTCAGAAAGAGAGTGTGCGGCTGCTCAGCGTGATGAAAATAGGCTTTTAGCACAACTGGTGACAGCCAATAGTGCTTTTCATTCTCCTGTCCCTTCTCGCGTTGCGGACAAACAAACGGAGAAATTCAAGAATACGCTCTAAGATGCCTGCCTGAATTTGACAAGGTATTTTTTGTTGCCCAACTTATTGCTCCAATGACATAAATACATCACCAACCCTTCCGAAAGACCTTTCAAATCCTAAAAGGTTAAAATTACGAACACTTTTGACATCCAAATACGGATAAACAGAGAGCTATATATGGTATACTTGCAGCATAACAGTGAGTGTTCATCGTCGTTTTTTCCATTATATCGTGCTAAAAAGCCAATGTTAAGTTTAGAAAATGTAATGATTTAAGGTTAGTCACCAAAAACTTGTGAAACTGTGCATTTCCTACTACTATTTGTTGGAATTGATGACTGCCAAAGTGTTGACGCGTTGACAATCATACAGTATAAAACCTCGTTTAAAATTATAATCTAAATGCCATAATAGTACAGGATTTTACCCATAGAGAACTTGAAACGTCTCCCTAAAGAGTAGATTGCTTATTCATTGTGTCAAAGTACTTGAGCAATACATCATTTATTTAATAATCTCTTGAGAAAGTCTGGCATCTTAGAGCGTATTCTCTTGTTTCTTCGTTTGTTTGTCCGCACCTATCTGAAGCAGAGGACACTTTCTCTGCTCAATGAAAAGGACTATTGGCTTGGTTGGTCATTACACATGAATTGAATGGGGCACCCCCGCATGGTTTCGTGAGTGCATATTTTGAGATCCAATTGTACCCGGTTACACCTACTGCAAGTATCAGATAGTTTTGTGAACGCACATTTTGAAATGCGACTGGGTACACTTTGATACTGTCGCATTTCAAAATTTGCCTTCACGAAACCACGTGGGGGTGCCCCATTGATCGGATTGAAAACATTAGGAAATGCTCCACACAACAATGGAAAACTTTGATAATTTCATTTGAATAAATATTTATCACTCCACTTAACCAATAAACATTTTCATTCTAGGGGTTTGAGCATGTCTTGTAAATAAAGTATGAAATATTTCCGCATTTTTTCCCTATTTTCAAGTACACGTTCAGATTTGATGTGAAACTGATGTAGTGAGAAGATACAAAGACTCCATTGGTGGTTACCCTGACGAAAAAGGGGTACATTTCGTAAGTTTCTATGAAACTCTGGCTCTCTGTCCACACAGACATCCCTGCCTGTCTGGCCTGTGTCTCTGCTGAAAGACGACAGCCTGTTTTCGGTCTCTGCCATCCAGATAATCTGATCACCATCCTTTTGTGTTCAGGACAATGCACAAACTGTTAAATGATTTTTGATTCAACGTAGTGACAATGAGTACCGCAATTTCCCTTCATCATTAATTCTAGGAATGGTAATGCTTGAGCTTCCTTTAAAAGTCTCAGGTCACGCAACCTAAGTCTGATGTTTGTAGCTGTAGGTTAGTTATTCCTCGAATACTTGCATAGCTTCGCTCCAGCTGAAATATCCAAGATTCAACGAGGAGAACGATATCAGCTTAGAGACATTTACTAAGTTTTAAAATTCACTAGAAGGAGCTTAAAAATCCCAAGGGGTCGAAGCCTCTAGCAATGTTGGTATCCTTTCACAGAGAATCCAAACTTGACCCGGGGACAAATACGGTTGAACAATCCAAATAATAAGCCATCACAAGCAATATAAACTAGGAGATGATGAATGTGTGAGGCAAAGAAAACCGTCATGGTTTTAATTTTAACTAGAGTATCATTTAAGGCTATACGTCTTGAAAATGAATAGCTTGCTTCACATTAAAAACTTGGTACTCATAACTTTATCTGTCTACCACAAAATTTGTTTAGCTTGTGCAGGAAGTGATTGACCAGCAGTAAGAGTTTTGAGCACAAAGGAGCAATGTTTCTGAGCTATTTGACAGAAAACAACAGTGAATGAAGCATGTGGCTTTTTAAACTTTTAAGTCTTGTTTTACTTATCATAGGAGAGCACAACCAATTTATAAGACAGATGAGAAAGAAGCGCATGAAATGGAAAATAAACTCAAACATATTGTAAAAGGGAAAATGTAAGTGGAAAAAGGATATTTTGGCAAGTATTAAATATAAATGTTCTATATTTGGACTGTTTAGTTTTTCATCAATGCCTTAATTCCTTTAATCTCTCTCTTTAGATAAACTTTACCAAAATGTGGTCTTTTTTTGGTTGAGTTTGTACAGTACCATCAAAACTGGAGTGTATAATTTTTTGAAATTCCTTTGATTATAATTCTTTTCTTTGCAGTTGCCGTTCTCCAAATTCACTGAGAGGGTTTAAGGAGCATGGCTGAAATATGAAAATCAAGTTTTAGGAAAAACAAAAGTGCATTGCAATGATGTAATTATTTTTTCATAACTGCTGGTTTTGTTCTCACGTTTGACCTTAAAGCTCAACCCTTCAAAGCTGACAAGTAGTTACCCTGTGCCTCCATATATTGCGTATTTGTGTAAATTTTGGGCACTTTTGCCCTGTCAACCATTTTGAAGCACTTATTTAAGTGGATAGGTGTCCTACAAAATTAAATTTCAAGGGCAGCCATAGTAAGAAAAGTAACAATTACAAACATCAAAAGGAAACTAAATACCATCATTCTTCAATAAGATCACTTCAATGGGGAGGAATTATGTAGGGTCAGAAATATCGCTATCGCTGTTTTTTCTATCATTTAAAATGCTTTCAACCCAGACAAGTCCCTCTTCAGGGAAATTGTCGCACTAGTCCAAGCACTTTAGTCTATCATTCACAAGGGCCTTTGCATTGAACTAGACTAGATTCCTGTTTATGAACTGCCATGAAAAGCCCATCAGTGAGGCTCAAAATGTACATAACCCAGGTAGTGATGACTGCAAGTCAAGGCTTTGTGAGAGCCTTGACCTCATTCGTTTAGTCATCTGTCATTGCTCCATTTTTGTATGACCCAATTTGCCAATTACCCCAACCTTTGCTTGAGCCGATCACAAGCATCTGTCCGAGATGATTCATATCAACTGCATCCACCTAACCCTGGATTGATTCCACCACAAACTGGACTTCAATCCCTTGATCCCATACTCACTGTGCCTCTCAGCCAACCTCGAATCATTCTCCCCTAAACGGTCCTGGCCTGGCGGGTGTCAGGCACAGACCATGTAACGACTAGATGTCGCATTGGCCGGACCTCAGTGCAGAGGAAAATGGATTTTGTGTTAACAACTCTGTGCACCAAAAAAGAGGAGGGTGACTGCCTGATCAGCACTAACGACCTACAATCGCTGGGCCTTTAACGAACGCTATCAGTGACAAGCTCACTCTGAATCCGCCCACGCTGGCGGATGAAAAAGTATGAGTCACTGTACACCAAAATTTATGTACCAGCTGATGAAGGCAAGCGTTCGCATTTTTCCTTGCGCTATGCGAGGTCAAGTCATTATATGGTCTGTGGTGTCAGGCCCTGAGCCAAGCCCAGCAACGTGGGGTTGCCGTCGAACAGGGTCGGACTTGTCTCTCTCTGTCTCTCTCCGCTGTTTTGTCTGGAAAGTCTCCGTCGGCTGACTCAAGTGCCTGGCGCTGCCAACAATTTTGAGCTGTGGTGTGTGTGT
>NC_081441.1:4210844-4216833 GCF_007210705.1 Tigriopus californicus | reverse complement strand
GTGCCTGGCGCTGCCAACAATTTTGAGCTGTGGTGTGTGTGTCTCCTTGGCCCGTTGTGCAAGGTGCTGTTGTTCAGCGTGCGCTGCCTGTGCCTGGTGTGCGGTCAATCTGATACGTGCCAGGTCTCAAGGCCTTTGTCAGTGAGTCAGTCCGTGCTGAAGTGAGTGTGATCAAAGCTCATCGTCATTGTTGCCCGTGAATCGCTCGAGCAGCGCCCCTACCCAGAGCAAACGCCTCGTTGGTTGACCTGCTGCGGGGTGGCGTGCTGGCGTTCCTGTGTGCCCGCGTTCGGTTTGAAACAAAGGACCGTGAGATTTGACGGAGGAGGCGGTGGAGGAGGATGTCGACCGCGGCCCGTCGTCGATTAATGCGCGATTTCAAGCGTTTACAAGAGGACCCGCCGGCGGGTGTGAGTGGCGCCCCGGGTGAGAATAACATCATGGTGTGGAATGCCGTCATCTTCGGACCCCATGACACGCCCTTCGAGGACGGCACGTTCAAATTGACCATGGAGTTCTCCGAGGAGTACCCCAACAAGCCACCCGTGGTCAAGTTCCTCTCGAAAATGTTCCACCCCAACATTTACGCCGATGGCGGGATTTGCCTGGACATTCTTCAAAACAGGTAACCACGAGTCTCCGGCTTTAGCTACTAACCTCCCTCCCTTGGACCCCAAGAGGGACCGATTCCATTCATAACCTCTGAATGACAAATCAACCTATTCTCTTGGAAAGACCCAAATGAAGTTCATTACTGAACAACTTGTCATTAAGGTGGCCCGCTCGAGGGTTAGGAAAAAGGATTGGGCCCGCATATAGAACGAGTTCGAAGCGGGTGGCTGGGTATGTGCGATCAAATGAAAAACAACCCTACCCTTCATTCACCCCTGTGTCGCCACCCAATCGAATGGCATCGGACAACATGAATCGGTGATTCTTATGGGCTGTCTCATGTTTCATGATGCTCTGTTTCTTTGTTCCAGATGGAGTCCCACGTATGACGTGTCGGCCATTCTGACCTCAATCCAGTCCCTGCTCAGTGATCCCAATCCGAATTCGCCCGCCAACAGTATGGCCGCACAATTATTCAAAGAGAATCGCCGCGAGTACGAGAAGCGGGTGAAAGCGTGCGTGGAACAGAGCTGGTGTGATGACTGAGACACACGCAATTAGAGAGCAATTATTAACACCACTGATTCATGTCAACTTGACGAGGACGATAGCGACGAGGACGGACGATAACCAACATCCTTTCCGACGACACGAGACACAACATCCAACCTGCTGCTATTGATCTTAAATATATATTATATGTATATGTGCTTCAGCGAAATCTACCCCGTGTTTGAATTTCTGATCAACTTCATCGTCTTGTTCTCTCTCTCTCTCTCTCTCTCTCTTTCATCCACTCACTTGGTTTTCTTGATTTGTGTCCGTAAAGAGCCTCTCAACCTACGTTTCAATAGACATTCATTCTGCCAATCCGAATTTGATCTCGTTCTTCCCTCGATTTCCGTTTCTCGACTTGACTTCATGCCGTCCTCAGAAAACGCCCCTTGTCGTCTCCTCCAACACAGGAGAAAAAGGATGCTATCATATACAACTGAATTTTCCCGTCAAGAGATCGATACTTCGTTTTTTTTTTTTTTTTATAAATATATATTCATTAATCCATGTAAAAATCACGTCAACCAACAGAACCTTCAAAGTAGTAGGCTAACTCAGGGCGGCCAAAGAGAGCCGCATACGATCTTTGAATACCTCGATGCATTGGTCTATGACTTGACGGTCACCCGGTCGTTCCAACTCTTTTAAGGGTTTGGCGGAATCCGCCAAAAAATCCCCGGCCGCTTTGTTCAAGTACCTCTTGAGGCTTTCTTGCAAGCACTGAATATCCACCCACGCCTGAATGCATCCGTTAGAGTTCATCCGTTTAATGCAACAGAACAGGCGATTCACTTCCTCGGCCACGGTCTCGACCACTCGCTCCAAGATCCCGGCAATGTAATTGTGCCTCGGATTCGAAATAGACGAGATCCGTTCGACTTCACTGTGAACCAGGATCACGTTGTGTATGATTTCTTTGATGTAATCACGGGCATCCACGGGCCGAGGACAACGGGCCCAATCGAACTTGCCTACATACATAGAGGGCTCAATGTTGGTGACGGTTTGCTCGCATTTCTGCTCCAAGTAAGCTTCGAAGAGCTTCCCATGAAGTACGGTGTAGTTCTTGGACGCCTCGGCGATGGGTCGCTCCAAGGAAAGATGTCCCACATCTTGGTAGGCTTTTTGGATTTTGGGCAGGACTTGGGATTGAGTGAACATGCAATTGTTGAGGCATAGCAGGAGCTTGACGGAGTCCGTCGGAGCAAATCTCAATGAGTCGTAATCCTCGTTGACAACGTTCTCAAGTGTGATGGCAAACGAGGAGAGCACGTTCTGAATCATGAGCTCCAGGTCATCATGGGCGTTGTTATAGGACAGGATGTCCTCTTCGTGTTTGCCCTCTTGCAACAGAGACTCCTTGATCAATTGCACAGATTGGATGACGATGATCTCGAAGAGATTGGGCAGTTCCGTGACGGCTCCGTACTCGTCGGTGATGTCCTCCCGAAACTCTTCTTTGTCGGGGAGTAGGTGGACTTGATCTACCACGGTTTGAAATACCGTCTGAAGACACTGGATCCGCAAATCCGTGGTGAGTCGCTTGACGATATTCAAGGCCTGCAAGGGCAGATCCAACTCGATGAATGACAAATAGCTCTTCCGCACGTGTCTCAAGCACGAGGGAAGCCAGGGTCCGACCACTTTGATATTATCGTCTCGCCAAAGGCCGTATTCATTCCGTTCGAAATCTTTCAAGGTTTGCGGGATCACGGCCGATCGGATCATATTGGAGTAGTACCGAATCCCGCCCAAAATCATCTCTTTGAACACGGTTTGCTTACCCCCGTCGGGTTCGACCACCAAGTCGCCCTTGAAATAGGCTTGCCCAAGTTTCCAAAGGGCGGGGAAATCTTGGGCCACGAGACCTGTGGCCTGTTCAATGAACATCACGGGCGACGGCACGCCATCATTGGGCTGGTCATCTTCGGGAAACAGGACCTGGTTGGAAGTGGGCGTGGAGGCGCCCACACCGAATTGGGGCTGAGCGATCACTTCGGTGTGATTAAGCTCGATATACTCGTCCCGACAGGCGTCCAATCGCCCGAGTACTTCCCGATAATGGACCTGGAGACACTCCCAGGCGGGATCGCCTTCGAAATTGAGTTGCACCAGGTTGGCGATGATCTTCTTCTGTTGGTCGAGGGTGAGTCCGGTTTCCTGAAGCTTCAGCAAGAGTCGGGTTTTGAGTTTCTCCACGCCTTGGCCCACTTCCTGTAGGTATATCTGAAAGATCTCGCTCTCACTTTCGCCGTACAAGCTCTTGGCGCGCTCGTACTCGTCGATGATGCGGTCAAAATCGCCCTTAGCCAAATTGGTCTCAATATTGGCCGGCAGGTTGAACAGGAACTTGAATCGATTCAACACATTGAGGGCGTTCCGCGTGGCATCCGCTCCGTCTTTTCGCCCCAAGACCTCCTTGAACATCTCATCGGCCTCCTTCTTGGCCTTGGCAATGGCCGCTTCCAATGAAGCCGTGGGTTGAGCCCCGTGCTTCTTGTTATCCCCCTCAAATTGCCGCTTGATGCTCATCAAAGAGTCCAACTGATCCATGATGGAGCTCACATTGCCCTTGATAAACGAGATCTGGCTCTCATTTTCCCCGTTGACCTTGCGCCGTAAATAGCCCAAGCCGGCTTGCAAGTCCTCAAAGCCGGTTTGATAGTGGTTCTCGAGCAAATAATACACGGGATCAAAGTGCTCCGAGCCCACATCGCCCGTGTGATCGGGAAACATTTGCCGAAGCTCCTCCACGGGATACTTGAGCTCATTGCCCTCCACCGACAATCCTAGGGCGTCATCGTGCTCCAGACCGCCAGAGGGCGACAGGACACGGTTCTTGCGCCGCAGAGGGTACTTCTCTTGGGTCCACACGGCCACCTCTTTGAGCCAGCCCACGGCCTCCTTGTAGATCTTGAGCTGGACGTTGCAGGACCCGATGCCACCCGAGCGGGTGGCCACGATGATGTCGCTCACGCCCTCCCAGGTCGACCCCGGACACAGGGCCGTGATCTTGTTGGGTGACTTCCAATCCGCGCTCATCAGACAATCGCAGTCCGCAATCACAATGCCGATCAGGTCTTGCGGTGACACGCCCAAGTCCTCGCCTAAAATGCGGGATCATGGTTGGAATACGATTGATATGGCTGGCTAATTACCATGGGCAAACTATGATTATTTGACCTCTAACCTCGAATGGTGAGTTTCATGCCGGCCGTGGCCTCCTTGGGCGAAATGCCCGTGACTACTGGGGGCGGACCCATGGCGACCTTGTCAGGTGAGATCCCGGCAGAACGGAGCGAACGGAACGAAAGCTCAACGGGCGTGGCCAGGCGGGAGTTTCATGCCCGTTGTGGTGAATGTTGTGTTTAGATCTTAGTGCCTTCAGTGTTATTCAGAATCAGGGTGACCCATATTTGAGACCAACGTAAATATTGAATTGTTGAATTTTGAAGATGGAATGACTAAATTCCCTTTCATTCACTCTCTGGCCTTTTCCTTTCCAGGCCCATCGATGAAACGGAACCTGAGGCCCCCGACCCGATGGATGGGCGAGAACTTTCAGGTTTCATGGGATGAGAACAATGGGATTGGGATTTCTATCATGCCTCAAGTGTAGAGGTCCAGCTGAATCTCGACCATCATATTTTCTCTTTATGGTACGATACGGTTCATTCGTTCAATGTTCAGCTAACGTTAATTTTCACCCATTAGTATGCGGTGCTACTTCTTTTAACCTTAACCAAACTTAATCAATCCTAACCTAACCTGACACGACAGTAATAACCCTTAAAGTCCCTATCTCAACCTTTTCAGATTTGCCACAAATTTAAAAAATGAGCACGGCCAGCTAATCGGTGGAGAAGAACGTTTATCTCACTTTTCCCGTGGCCTCGCTGAATATTCAGCGGGCCCACGGCCCACGGCCCACGGCCCACATCCCCCATCCCTGCCATCCTAACAAACACCGCCCACAGCCAATCCAGCCTTCGGCCTAGGTTTCTGGTATGGGCTATAGAGACGTGTATAGTACCGGATCGGATTTAGGCTGTCAGAGCAGGTCAGGCTGTCGGAGCAGGTCAGGCTGCGCCACAATCGCGGCAAGAACTACCATGATTTTAGCACATCCAGTGCTTCCAAATTTTCATTGACAAAATTGTTTGCCATCTTAGGAAATCGTTCGACAATTACTCTAAACCATTTCAGTCCACCATTCATTTGATAAAGATGGCATTGCATGACAAGTGACAAAACTATGCAGAACCACTGAAAAAATATTTGGTGTCAACATTTTGTCATAAGTAAGAAGTGTGGGAACACTTTCGTCATGGTAGAACCAGAGGGCGCACTAGTATGAAATCCCAAAGCTTTACACTTCTCTATAGCCCGCTGGATGAATCGAGCCAGCTTCCACGGAGCGTAGGCTGATCGGGTGCTTTCCTACCTGGTCAAATCCAGGAGAGTGGGAACGGAGCGCGGAGCGCGCGCAACCGTGGGAGTGGAAGGCTGGATCGATGGATGGATGATGGAATGTTCTTCGAAGCTTCATTACCAAGCTAGAGATGATGATTATCCAGCGCCTCCTTTGAGCGCTGGGAGCGCTGGCTTTTCCGTCGGCCTGGACCCCGAGCCCCCGCCCCTACGTAGTCAATCGAGAACTTGAAGCAAGGATCCGTCCGTCGTTTCGCTCGCTGATTCACTCGCTCAGTTGACAGCGCTGCCGGATGGTCGCTACCGAGGCCAAAATCTCCCAAAGCGAATGCTTGTGAAAGTCAATGACCACATAAATCAGAAATAATTGAGCATCCTGGACGCCGTTTAC
>NC_081441.1:4149901-4210808 GCF_007210705.1 Tigriopus californicus | reverse complement strand
GGCGGTGGGAACTTTCCGTGTCAAGGCAAACTCTTGCAACGCTTTCCACAAGCTGAATGGAAAGATTGTCCTTGTCCAGGTACGACTCAATGCTCCCCTTGGTCCTTCGTCCCGAGGGAGGGTGGGCTCATCGTACACCTTGTACACCGCGTACCTATCGTACCTGTCTGGGCTACCTGGTCATGATGACCTTTTTACATGCTGTTCGAATGACGTCCAGGCTCAGGCCCGAGGGCTGACAGGCTTTGGAAATTGACCGGACTCGCTGGCCAAGCTAAATTAACCAGATCAGCGCTTACCTAAGATCGGAATCTTGACATATCTTAATTGAATAAGTGAAGGGAATCGAACAAAATGGGTTCACAATTGGGTCGAATTAGATCAAACTTGAATCAATAATCCATGTATGATTTATAACGTATTCTAAAAAAGACTCTCCAATTCACCCACAGTCAATGTCGCGTGTTGTGTTCCACGCCATGATTCACGCGAATTTCGTTGACTAGACGCTCGGTCGTCCTGGTTGGTGTGCCATTCCTCACCGACCATGGTTCGAGTCACTGGGTTCTTCTTACTCATCATAGCCTGAAGGGGTTTCGACCCAGCCGGCCCTGTCCGTCCAGCTCTAGTGCCATGAGCAGGCCTGAGCGTAGCTCGATGATGAACTCTTTATTAATAACATAAAAAAATCGGTATTATCATTCTCAGTCATGACCATGATGACGAGCTGAGTAACCCGATCCATTACCCCTGGCCTGATTACTTTTCAACGATTGATCCCTCTGACAGTTTGGAGCGTGTGGTGTGTATGTATGAGTGTGTGCGCGCCCTAATTGCGCCCCATCGATTACATAAACACGACTCCATCTTCTTCATCCATCGCGGGCCCCCCCTCCCACAGACATGGATGGCGACATGGATCATGTGTGGATGTGAGGATCCACGTTGTACACATTCAATGAGCATAAACATCATTCTCGATCGTCGGTCGGGGTGGGGCTCGCCGCGCCTGGCCGCTTTCTCAGCTTGTTGAGCGCCAGTTTTCGGAGCGCCGACTAAGCAACGATAATTGATGTTCAAATTTAAACATGGGGTCCCTTTGGGAAAAGATGAGGAGGGGTGTAGGGTATGCCGTGGGAGCTGACTTGAGGCCCCGGATTATGGCTTGGTCCAATTATGAAGCATAAAAGAACGCCTCCCTTTCATGGCTGAATGCTCGATCGCGTTTTCATCTGTCAAGAACATGTCACGCAAAAAAAATGCGAACGACCGATCCAATTACTTCCAGCGAATTTTCGGTCATAAAAAGGGACGAATAAAATAAGTGGCTCCGACTTTGGGAAATGGCCAGGGAAAAAAGAAGCACGGTTGTGTCCATCAAAGGCTTACCTGGCCCCGAGAACAGTGTTTCTGTTATGCACGATTAGAAGAGAAATTGTTTGACCGCAACCACGAGAATCTAGCGCTGTGGTGGCCAGTACTGGCCAGGACTGGCCGAATTACTCTCTTGATGATCTTGCTCTTCTTTCCGATGAATCTGAATGAATCCTACCTACTTTAATGAATTTTTCTTTGGCTTGTTATCTTTCCAGAGGGCTTGGAGCATTTCTGCCAACCGCAAGGATGGAACCTCAGCTCGGAGAAGCTCGAGCCCAAGTTTTTCATCTCCGTCCTTACCGATATCCACGGCCGGCGGCAACATTTCGCCGTACTCTCATTCAGCGAAGCCGTGTCGAAAGAGGACTTGGAGGCCAACAAGCGCGTTCAAGGCACCACGGCCGACGAGGTGGACGAGGACGAGATCGACACCGCCCATAGTATGGCGTCCATGCGGTCGCGGAACAGTCGGTCCACCTCGTTGCCGCGACATATGGTGCCCGGGGTGTCACTGCCCGCCATGACTCATGATAGTCTACTCTTTGCTCCCAAGTGCCTGATGCTCACCTCCCGTTACGACTATCCCGAGTTGTTCCGAAACATTTTGGGCGTGATCTACACCGCCTACAGTGAGTGCCTGGTGGGCGTAGGCGGTGAGCGGATCCGTCTGGAGACATTGATCGGCAACCTGTTAGGCTCGGTGTACGTCCCGCCTCCGGGCGGGCCTCAAGTGCGATTCAGTCTCGGTGCCATGGACAAACTCACGCTCCAACCCACCCTGTATAACAGCGTACCGTCCACGGGCGTGAAAGTGGCCATGCTGTTCAAGCAATTGGGCATCCGAAATGTGCTCACTCTGTTCTCGGCCACGCTCACCGAGCTCAAGATCTTGTTCTATTCTCAATCGTTCAATCGTCTGACCGATGCTTGCACGGCCCTGGTCGCGCTGATCTACCCGTTCAAGTACTCGCACGTGTTTATCCCTGTGCTGCCCACGTCGTTGCTCGAGGTCCTGAACACGCCCACGCCGTTCATTATCGGCGTGAACTCGATCCACGAGCGAGACATCTGCGATCTTTTGGACGTGGTCACGGTGGACCTTGACGGTGGGGCCATCACCATCCCCGAAAACATGACAATCTATCCCGTGCCTCAGCCGTGGCTGAGTCGTACCCTGCAGGAACTGGGGGCGGTGCTCAATCCGGAACTGGCCGTGGCTGACAACGCCTTCCCCCAAACCACGTCTGTTTCCAATCGGAAGCCTCTCGTGTCTTTGGACAAGGAACTCCGTGCAGTGCTTCTCCGGCTGATGGTCCAACTTATGGAGGGCTATCGCTCCTGTCTGACGCTGGTGAGGATTCATCCGAATCCATTCATATCGTTTCACAAAGCTGCCTTTCTCGGGCTTCGAGATGTGTGCGAGTCCGCATTTATGAAACGCTTACTCGACTGCATGTTCTTCCACACATTCATTAGTGAGCGAGGGCCCCCTTGGAGGAACTGTGATATCTTTGACGAGTTCTATAGTAACTTTGGCGAGCAGATGCTGCTGGAGAAGGAGGACCCGAGCAGGGCTCTCACACACATTAAGGTTCTCGCCGAGGAGCTGTTTCGAAGCGAGAACCCCTTGACCACGCTCCATCAGTCTTTCTCTCAAAAAGTGCCTCAACCCGCGGACGGAGCCATGTCTCGAGTGCATCAGCCCGTGTTTCCATCCCTGGATGCCAACGATATCGAGGAACTCGTTCAACGGGGTCTCGACAAATACTGCACCGAGTAAGTGGCCTCAGGTTTTGATTGGTTTTGATTCGCTTTGAATGCGTCCATAAATTCATGCCATTGACATCTTGTCATTCGTTGCGTTACAGGTTGGCCAGTTCTCCGCCCTTGCCCCCGACTGAAAGGCTCGTGCCCATGGGTCAGCAGATCTCGGGCGCTGGGACGCACACTCTGGTTCCGAATTCGGCAAGACGATTGGGCGTGTTGAGAAATTGCATCTCGTCGATCTTTGAGAACAAGATCTCCGAGGCCAAGAAGACTCTGCCCGCCGTGATTAGTGCCTTGAAAACCAAACAAGCCCGCCTAGTGCTTTGTGAAGAGCTCTCAGCTCATGCCCTGGGCAATCAAGTGCTTCTCGAGCATCAACAGTTCGACATGATTGTTCGACTCATGAACGAAGCCCTCCAAGACGACTCGGATCTCGATCTCCATGGGATTGCCGCCGCTCTCCTACCTCTGTCCGCCATTTTCGGACGCAAGCTCTCTAACCATGGCGTGGTTCAATATGCGTACACGCTCATCCAGGACCACGCCGTGTGGCACAACCAGCAATTCTGGGAGGCTGCCTTCTACAACGACGTACAAAAGGAAATCAAAAATCTATATCTTTACGTTGAGGATCAAAATTCCAACTCCATCGGGGATGGAACTTCTAGTCAGGAGGGGGGGTTACGTGAGAATCGGGACTCCATGTCCGGCTCGAGTGGCTTGTCCTTGGAGAAACACGTGGGCCCAAGTGCGCGAGAAGTCCGCAAATCCACCTTCCTTCAGCCCATTGAGAAATCTGTCCTCGAATTGGCCGCTCACCAATTGAAGTGCGCCGAGGATCTCGCCCAAGAGGTCCGCTCCACTCGAATCCAAAGGGAGGAGCAGGCCGTGTTCACCATCGCCTGCGGCTACATCGACAGTCTGATCTACCTCAACTGTCCGTTGGCCATGGCCGGAAACCGTGAAGGGCGTCGGATTCGCGACGAATTCGAGAACGCCTCCAATTCCGTGTCCAACTCGATGGCTGAGTCCGACTCGGTGGACGCCGAGTCCGGGTTCGAAGACCAGGAGATTTCGGACAATGGCCAATCCGTGATCAAGAATGTTCAACGCTTCATCGACAAGGTATGCTCTGAGAGCAACTTGACCGAGGGTCACATGAGATCCCTCCATCACCTCATCCCCAATAACGTGGCAATGCATTTCGAGCAATTGGAGTCGGTGGCCACACAAGCCAAGCGATTGCCGCCCATACAGAAACCAAAAATCAACACTCCGTCACTCTTGCCTGGCGAGGATCTGATCATCGATCAAGGTCTGCGGGTGTATCTCCTCCCGGATGGCCGTGAAGACACCACCGTGAGCGAGCTCAAGTTCCTGCCAGCCGAGGGTGCCCTTTTCCTTACCAGTTACCGGGTGATCTTCAAGGGCTCGCCCATTGATCCATTCGCGGCCGAGCACACCATCACGAGATTCTTTCCAGTGACCACATTGAGTCGGGAGAAACGATTCTCCATCAACGAGTACCTGTCTGAGATCGAGCAGCAGCTCAAAGAGGGCATTCAGTTACGGTCCACGACGTTCCAGATGATCAGGGCGGCCTTTGATGAAGAGGTGACCATGGAGGAGGTGGAAAACTTTCGGCGAGCCTTGATCCGCGTTCAATATCCAGAGGACATTTTCCATTTCTTCGCTTTTCGAGGCATCGCCAACCTCATGGCCGGGTCTCGTCAAAAGGAGAAAAACGCCAAGTACCATACCATTCGAGGATTTGCGTCCAAAACGCTGAAGAATGTCACCAAAGTCACGGGTTACCAGAACAAGAAGCGCAAATCCAGCAAGTATCTCATCCCCAACGTGATGCCCACCCAAGGGAGACTCTCTCTCCCCGAGATCAACCAAGATGGTGGGCGAGGATTCCGAGAGGAAGACGAGTTTTCGGAATTTAGTGATATCTCCACCCCTCACCTGCCGCCCCATCCCCTGTCCTCGGGTGGAAGTCTCAAAGCCGTGGAGAAACTGAACGAGAGAAGCTATTTCAAGGATTGGATCCGGATCGGACTGATTTCCCCCGAGTACAACCTCACGGCCAATCCGAAGGTCCACCACCATGCCACGGAATCCTTCCGCGTATCCATCGTGAACAACGGCTACCAATTGGCCCAAAGTTATCCGGCCCTTCTCTTGGTGCCTGCTCGAATCTCCGACGATTCGCTACGTCGCTACGCCCGATGTCACAAGCAGAGTCGATTCCCCGTGATCACTTGGCGACACCCGAACAATCACGCCCTATTGTTGAGGGGCGGGGGTTACTATGCTCGAGGAGTGATGGGTATGATCCGACGGCATCACCATGATGGGTCCTCGTCAAGTCAGGCGGAGAACGGATACTACGATGCCGAGCTCTACATCCAAACCATCGTGTCCACGACTCCTCGAGCAGTGCTCCGTCCAAATTCCGCTTGGAACATGACTGGATCGGAGTTGTCCTTGAACGTATTGGTGGGAGCGGGCTCCGGATCGGCATCTTCGGAATACCCCTCGCCCCACAATTACCCGACCCTCACGCCCAACATGAGCCGGAAGTACAATCCTCTGAGCAAGGCCATGGACGCTGTGAGTAATACCCTGACCAGAGGTACAGCTCCGCCCAAATTTGGCAAGACTTCCATGGGCAATCTCAAAGGGAGTCGTCATCACGGATCTCAGAGCTCGTTGGTGGCCGGAACGCCCCAATTGCGATTGAATCATCGGGAGGGCGAGCACTCGCACGATGTCGGGCACGTGTTTCAACAGGCCTCGCTCTACGTGTTTATGGACAAGAGCCAGATCAAAGGTTCCAAATTGGACGTCCAGCCTAAAACTGAATTTATTCCTGTGGAATATCCGGAGCCTCGGCGCATTCGAGCCTCGTTCAAGAAGCTCATGCGAGCGTGCGTGCCCTCAGCCGTGTCTAGCCAACCCGATCAGAGCTTTCTGAAGCAGATCGAGGGGTCGGAGTGGCTGAACTTGCTCCAAACCTTGATGCAGATCGCGGGAGCTGTCATTGACCTACTGGACATCCAAGGCGCCTCTGTGATGGTGTGTCTGGAAGATGGTTGGGACATCACGGCTCAGGTGATGAGCATCGCCAAGTTGTGCTTGGACCCATACTACCGCACGATCGAGGGATTTCGCGTGCTCGTCGAGCAGGAATGGCTGGCCCATGGACATCGCTTCAGCAATCGGAGCAACCTGACCAATCCGAATCAAGACTCCGGCTTCACGCCCATCTTCCTTCAGTTCCTGGACGTGGTCCATCAAATTCACCGCCAGTTCCCGTTATCCTTCGAGTTCAACCAGTTCTACATTCGCTTCCTGGCCTACCACTACGTGTCGTGTCGATTCCGCACGTTTCTCCTCGACAACGAATTCTATCGAAGTCAAGTGGGTCTCATGGCTCAAGAGGACCGATCCGGGTCGTTTCCCAGGCCTTACCGCAACGTAGATTCCCACAGTTCCGACGACGACATGACCTTCCCGAGTTCGGGCAAGTCCAATGGCGGCCCTCCATTGCCCTCGGGGCATTATGGCGTCAACGTGTTCGACTACATCGAGATCCAGGCCTCCAAATCGTGCACCTTCCAGAACTTCTTCTACGCCAAAGAACTCTCCTCGGAAGTGCTCCGTCCGTTCTCGCACGTGTCAGATCTGGCTATTTGGGACTACTTCACTCGCGAAGAGCTCCGACATGGGCCTGCCTACGACTTGGAGTTGTATAACCGTGACATCCAGCAAGAGTCCGAATACCATGGCTCCGATTCGATCGCCTCGTCGGCCCAAGTCGATCGAGAGCCCATTGTGTGCGGCTACGATTGCTTCCGAAAGGTCCAAGTGGACGTGTTCACGGACGTGCTCAACCAGATCCACGAGCTAGAATCCCAATTGGGCAATCTCAACAACCGCTGGAAGCTGCATTGGGATAGTCTGGAAGTGCCTCCGCCTCTCGTGCCTCGTCATCGCTCGGTCGTCACGCCCCTGGAGGCCACACCTACCACCGCATCCAAGCACTATGGGCGAACCATGCACAAGCGGTCAACCATGGAGCTCATCCTGAAGAGTATCGGAGCCAATACATCGGCCACGGCCGCCAACGAGGCGAGCAAGAACCAAGCGCAAACTCACCGCCTCGAAAAGCACAACTTCTCCACGCCCACCTATTGTGAGGTGTGCAACAGTTTATTGTGGGGTCCAGTTCGCACCGGGTTGAAATGTGCGGACTGCGGGTTCAGTTGCCACGACAAGTGCCAGGATAATGCCGTGAGGGCGTGCACCAAGCTCACGCGCGATTCCACCACGGATAACTTTGATCGATTGCTTCGCGAATCCGAGAGTAGCTCCAACTCGCGCTCCGGGGGCGTCTTGAGTGGCGGGGCCGGGGGCGTGTCGGATGCGTTTGCCTTCGATTATGGCCGCCAGTCCGTGTCGGATGAGGGCAGTCAGATCATCTGCCAAGGATACCTGCACAAGCAAGCCAATTTCCGGATCAAAGGCTGGAAGCAGCGCTGGTTCGTCCTGGACTCGACCAAGCACCAGCTTCGATATTACGACACCCGCGAGGACTTTCAATGTCGAGATAAGATTGATTTGTCAGAAATTACCCGTATCACCGAGAGCTCCTCACCGCCTGGAGCGCCCAAGAAGGACGACTCGTTGTTCTTCGATTTGCACACTGTCAAGCGGACGTATTGTTTTTATGCCGACACCCGGCAAGCCACCCAAGAGTGGATCCACAAGATCCAGAGCTGTCTCACCACGTAGGAAAGCAGAAAGACACGCAAGAATTGCACATCGGCAGGCACACGGTCCAACGCGCTCTCTCATCCTTTTTCGCATCTCTCTTTGTCTCTCTACATATACTGTCATTATTAATGTCTTATTATTATTATAATTGTCTGGTTCTGTCTAGGCTATCACGAGTTACTATATCTTAATGATTGATCCATAGAGAAAAATAACTCTGTCAACTCCATGAGTGCACTTATTTTACATTGGTAATCTTCCCCCCAAAACCACTAGAGAAGAACACGGGAACACCGCAAGAACTCTAAGAAGAATCATTCGAAGGCGAGAGGCCATGATGTCCGACATCCTCTTCGCACCCAAACAAATAAGCAACACATACAAAAGACAAGAATTGTTAGCGCTTCAAAATCAAAGGAAAATATATTGATTTCTCATCTGCTGTACACAAAAGACAAGAATTGTTAGCGCTTCAAAATCAAAGGAAAATATATTGATTTCTCATAATTGAAATTCCGACTGTTCTGGTTTTCTGTATGAAGGGAAGGCCATCCATCATTTAAACTTGGCCAACTGTCTCGACTGTCTGAAGGATTTTCAATCAAGTTTGCTTTGTCATCCAAAAGTCGTTATAACAATGCTGAAGATGAAAGGAGGCGAGACAATCATACTTTTCAACCATCAATAATGTGTAAAAAACTAGAGCTAGGAAAAGAAGTGAAAAGTCTAAAACCCAGGTGATTACATTTTTTGGACAAATTGCCTAACACCTCGTTTTTTTGGCATTTTTCATGGCACAGTTCATCTTTTTTGTTATTGTTGCAATGGTTTTGACTTGAAAAAAAAACCAAGAAATATGATTGTAAATATGAGCAACCCTTTTCATGAGATTACAAATAGTGTACATTATTCATTGTTTTTTACTTCTAATGCAATATGCTACCAAAGATTAGAAATAAAAAATGGCGCGAATGTCGAAAGAAAGACATGACTGAGATTGATAGCTATTATCAATCTGCAATTTTAAATAACTAGTGACCAAATGATCCCAAAAACGGTCACAAGAAACGCCAAAAATAGTTGTTTCCCCCAAAATGCAATCCAGATTATTTGACCTAAATATGACGAAAGCATATGTAAGATCCTAGGCTTTAGCACGGACTTCTAGAGATATGGACTGCAAACGGAAGCAAAAATGTCCTACCTCCTAAACCGCTCATCTTATTCCAAATAAGCACTTCTACATACGTCAATAAGATCTACGTTTCTTATTTTATTACTTTAAATAATTCGACAAGTGGCTCAGAGTGGCTATGACCAAGAGCAGGCTGATTTGCCGGGAAGCTCGTTCGCAGTCCATATTTCTAGAAGTCCGTGGCTTTAGGTATTACGTTTTTTTCCCTAGGTCTAGTTGGAATGGAAAAACACCTTCAATTACTTGCATTGGTTTATTAAAGCACATTTTTTTTTTTTTGCGAAAGGGTTGTTTCGACCACCACTTCATGGATATAGGGTCACATTCCTCCATCAAAGACCTCTGGATAACACAGTCGTCTATTATGATTTATCCTTATTTAGAGGACGCGAATTCACTCAATGGGCTATATTGGTTCAGGTTATGAAGCATCATACGTACTTCTCCGAGCTGATGAGTGAGTACAAATATTTCTGCACCATCGGTGCGCATGAACAACATTTGAGGGCTTACGCTGGCCTTTATGTAGGACCCACCTTGGCGCCTGCTTTAGTTCGAGATGTTTTCGGTGAATTCCGGGGCGAGGATCTTGGCGACTTGTTCGGGGTCCGGGATCCGAATTCCTTCTTTCTCAATTGACTCAAATTAGTGAGCCAATTCGTCTTCTTAGGTGGGGTGCACACGGGCTTCAACATCAGCTTCGAGGCATCCTTGACGGAATTGGGCAGATTCGCCGTTATGGAAGAATTCAGGGGGGTAAACTGCAATTTCCGGGGCGATCGACGACTGTCCTGGCCCACATTATTACATTGCATCTTTCTTGGGGAGCACGGCAACTTGGCCAAGGGACTAACAACACACGAGGGGCTTTTCTTTGTAGATGGAGGCGGACTGGGCGGTTCGAATTTGAGGCGTTTACTCCGGACATTCTCTTTGGTGGCAACTCGTTTGCGAGCAGGACTGCCTTGGAGGAAGTCTTTGATATTAACCGAGGGTGATCCAGACCCGCTCGATTTTGACACACCCGAATTAGTGTTCACAGCCCTGAGAACCGTCGATTTAGGGAAGAACACGGGATGCGGAGTTACCCACGTCCCATGCGACAAGACTGTCTTCTGGCGTGTATCAAACCGCACAATGCGACTCATTTCGGCCGAAGCCTGACCGCACGTCTCGTTTTCATGCTCAGGATGCCACTCCCACAGACGATGTTCCATATCATCGGCACAGGTGGCCAATTTCCAACCCGATTGACACCAGTCAACGCACGTGACCTCGGCATTGTGACCGGTGAGACAAGCCGAAGGCTCGATAGTGACCCACGGGTGTTGGGGATCAGAAGGGGCGGGCCATGCCTTGGGCAAAGCCTCCGTGTTCCAAATGACGGCACAACGATTCTTGGAGCCGCTGACGAGATATTGGCCCTCGGGACTCAAAGCCAATTTGACGTAGAACGAGCTACAATCACTGCCGATGAAAGCTCGCTCCGGCAGGGATTGTTGCGTGTGCAAGTTATATTGATACACGGAGCGGTCCATGCAAGCCGCATATAAATGCGGGCTTCCCGGATTGAGGGCCAAGGCCGTGAAGCCTTGATGGCTGGAATGACCCGGATGACGGAATTGACATTGGGGCAAGGGGTCGCCGCGATACGCGGAATAGGCTCGACGCAGATCCCAGACCTTGATGAGCCCGTCATTATCGGCGCACGAAATGAGCGTATGAGCATCCTGATACTTAATCGCCGTGATGGAACTACTACCAAACTCATTATTCCGTGGAAGTCGCGCACCGCTCGTTCCGCTTTTGGCCCGAGCTATTCGGTCACCGCATCGCGGGTTCTTGTGGGCAAACCTGATTCGATTGACTAAATGCGTGGGAGGCGATTCTCGGCGATCCCAAACATGGATGGCGCTATCCCGCGAGCCCGTGGCAAACACCTGATCACTGCCCGGCTCAAATTCAACGGTCTTGACCGTACGAAGATGGCCCAGAAACTCGCGCTCTTCCCGCCCCACCCCGTCCGGCCCCAAAATCCACGTCTTGGCCTTCAAATCGCCCGACACGGTCACCCAAACGTCGGCCCGGTGGGCGGCCCAGCTCAGGTCCAAGATGGCATTCCGATGGCAACGCTGGGACAGCCCGGGGCGGGCCAAAGGCCGGGCCGACGTGTCGATGCGGTTCAGACAGCCCTCTTCATTGGCCGTCATCAGGATGTGCTGGAAGCCCGGGATGGGACAGAACTTCATGGCGTAGGTGGGCGCGTCGGAGTCCAGCCCATCGGGTCCGGGCGGGCTGGGCGTATCGAATCGATCGACGGGACGACTTCGCAGGGCGCCCAACCAAAGTTGATCGGACGCCAACCGTTGACGGAAGCCCAAGGCCCGCTGGGTCAAGTACGACCATCCGGGTTGGGTGTGGCGGGTGCCCACCTCAAAATCAGGCACCGGGACCGGGACGTCCATGGTGAGATGGTCAAACCTCGAATCTGGGGTGTACGCGATAGGAGGGGGCGTGTGAAGGCGGATATAGCGGCGACTCCTGAGTGGCACTGCGTGGACCTTCCCGCCACAATGAAGGGGCCAAAACGTCTAAAATCAGCAGAAAGACCTTAACAACAAACGAGGTTGGGTGACTACAAGGGTCAAGGGTGACGCGCTTCTGGCGCAGGATCAAAAGGATCAAAAGGATCAGAGGATGGCTGTGGAACATGATGATATGATCCAGGTTGAGGACAGAACGTCCGAGCTGTGCACCGAGTTCGGGGATGAGCTGTTACCATCTACGCAACCTTTATTTCAGATAGTCATTTCAGGGCTTGAATAACTCAGCCAGCCAATTAATTACAGCCTATTTCATTTTTCATGGCTCACCGCTAGCTTTTCGTAACATGTCTGGTTCAATTAAAAGTCGATAACCTAAAACCAAGTCATTGTGATAAGAAATGTGGGCAATTGTACCGGCCCTTACTTATTAAAAATCGGATGTCGGCTACTGATGGGAATTCCCAAACTATCAAGCAGTGCAAATTACCAATCTAAGCTGTTCGCAATTTCAGCTGTACCAATTTCAAACCAAACACCAATCTATTCAAAGACAAGGGTTGCAGAGGACCTACAACTGGTGACGCACTTAAAGCGCCTTTACTTACTTCATGATATTTCATGAGTGGCTCTTGGTAAAGGGGAAATGATGTAAGCTGAAATTGATTCTCTGTGATACCTAAAAAGGTACTCTGTTGAGCTGGATTCATGTTGATTGTGAAGAATTTGGGGTCATACTGTTGACAATTATCGGTTTAATTTCGGGTTCAACTTTTGTGGACCAGAAGGTCATGATTATCAGGGTTTCTATCTTTGCACAAGCTGTGTCTAGTTAGTAGTGTTGTAACAAAACATATCAATTATGGAATCTGTCGTTTACAGCGCCTTTTTGTCGATTATTTGTTATGATAGTCCAGCTCATGAGAATTTAAAAAAAAAAAACCGAAATCATCGTACCAATGGTTTCAAGAAGAAAAAGACACATATTTTGGCCACAAACAGTTGAGGTCATATATAGCTTAACCAATACACTGCCATTTTAACAAAGCATTACTATTTATGTTTTAAGTACGTTCTCTTTTGTGTAAGTTGTACGTAAATGGAATGTTTGCCTGACCTAACAAATTGGTTGTCACCTTGAATTGAGATAATTTTGTCCAAAACTATATTTTCGATATTTAGTCACTCACAGTAACAAAGCATTGTTTGAGAGCTAAATAAGCATACATTATTGAATTATTGGGACTACAGAACAAAAAGTGGAACGTCGTTGTTTATTTGGAAATACTGAATCCTCCTATGACGAATCTCGATTGATTCTATTGGATTTCTTCCTAAAGATGGCTGTATAAAGTGCATGTCTTTTATGGCTGACTTGATTCATATGAGCATCATAGCCATCTTATTTAATAAGATTAACAAAAAACTTTGGTTTCCAAAACAACAGAGGATCATGTCTTGTTGAAACAGACAGGAACAGGAATCCAGGAGTCACTCAACCCTCATTCTCCTCATTCTCCGCCATCCCTTGTTCTCTCCTCACCAGAGAGTTCTCACATTTTTTTTTGGTGCGGACTTCCTTACCGCTACCGGGATTGGAATCCCAGCAGTTCAAGACAAAAAGATTATTCATTTTACTTGACTTTTATTTATATATATTATTTGATCGACCAACGAATTAGAATTGGCTGATCTGGCTAATCCTTGAATATAAGGTTGATCCGGAATTTTAGTCAAAAACTTGTCCAAGTCTGACTTAAATCCTGCTACTGGATTAACGCCTACATAAGCCCTACGAATATTAGAGCATTGCCTTGGATGGAGATGTGCTCATTGAGACGTGCTTCCCGTTGCCAAAAGGACACAAATTCCATGATAACAATAGTTGCCGGTTGATTAGGACCTTTGAGCAGTATATTCACTGCTTGATTCAGATTGATCGGAAATAAAGTTTTATAAACTTTATCTTGAGACACTTCCTTTGCAATTCAGATGAGAACGACAATGGTGCACCTTAAATGAATGTAAAGTTGAGTAACTGACCACTTATTATGTGCTACTGATAAACCTGATTTGATTATGAATTGCCAAAATTATTGACTGAAACTGAATAGCTGGAAGACTAGTGTCTCTGAATCAGATATTATAGATACAGCCCACTCCCATTCTTAAGCTATATCCAGACCAATAGATATTTGTTTCGTTTCATTGCCAATGAATAATTGAAATTATGGGTCATAAAAATGCAATTGAAGACCTTATTTCTTGAATTGAACATTGTTCTGAATGAACGATGAGGAATGTTATTCAACACCGCTTACATATTATCTCATGGTAATATTTTGCCACACTGTCACGCCAAATGGGGCCCATCAACAAATGGTCAGGTTGATTTCTTGTCCTAAAGTCTTGGCTGGCCAAATTGGAGAGTAAAAGTCAAGACGATTTTTGGCCAAAGCTTTAAATATCTCATCAAGTTTAAATACCATAGTAAAGTGAGTTCTAACGTGAAAAAAGACCATAAGGAAGGTCTTAACCAACAAAGATCCGTGATCTTAAAGATTCACTTTGATAGTTTTGGACGCAAAAGTAAAATATTCGCAAAGCTGAAAGAACGCACTGATTCAGGATTTCCAAAATTGGCACTTTTGATGGTTTGGATTAGACCATATTTTGTCATGAAGGGTGTGGTTTTTGATTGGCTATTCATACAGTTCCTTTTCAATCAGCCCAATACTAAAAAGACTACATTTACTCCAAACAATCTATAGAACTTATGCTTTAAGAAGAAGAAAAATATGTCTCAATTTGGCTTACCTGAAATCAGCTAAATCTGCTCCAAACAGTTTGCAAACTGATCAAGCGGAGCTGAAATTGCTGTTTGCAGCAATCTGTCATTCAAACTGCAGATTGGTCCCATCAGTAATGTCGGCCCCATTTTGGGGTCACCCTCATTCAGCGTTCACCATTGTTGACATTTCAAGATTTCTCTTGAAAATGGTTGGGCTGACCTATCATTACCTCTCCTGGGCTCGTCGTTCCCATCCTCTCTGGCCAGGATTATCCATCCTAATTCGATACTAGTGTCCCATCGCCCGTGCCACCCCCCATCCGACCCGCCTACTTGCCCTATCCCACGGTCAGAGCCCGTTCAATCCCCATCCGCATCGGACTCTCTGAATCTCTCGTGATCGAGTGCGGGCTGCCTCCCCATCATCATGTGCGGCTAATCGCGGTTCATGCCCGAACGACGACGGTCATGTCCCGTTGGGGCTCATCCGCCGCCCATCCAATCATCGCTATCCGTCCTGGGCCCATCGCCTCGCCGCCACCCTCCTCCGCCTCCTCCGCATCTTTCTCCTCATCTTCATCTGATTCGGGCGCCGGCCTGGCCGCGCCCGCCCACGCCCTGATTCCCGGCCACCCGCCCTCGACTCGACTCGGCCAGGCAGGGCCGCCACTCAGCCGCGTCAATTTCTGCGCCATCCAGATCGAGCTCGACAGTCCAGCGCCGGAATTGAGCCCCGACATCTCGTACAATCGGGGCAAATCGCTGGAGGACGTTTTTGACACGCTCACGCTCCGCCCGCCTCACGATCCGGAAGTGGGATTGGCCCGCGCTCGCCGAGCCCGTGGGCGTCGGAGTCACTCGACCTTGACCATCACCACGTTTCGCAACTGGGATTCCACCATGAGCGTCAGCCGTGAGGCGTCCACTTCGAAAGAGAGCTCTCCGCCGGATGACGGGCCCGACGCCTCGTTGTGTCTGGGTGCGTCTGTGGCCTCGGCCGTAGCTTCAAGTGTGTCGCGAGCCGCCTCGGTCGTAAGTTCGGCCGAAACCGGCGAGGACGTGCTCAAGTTCGTCTCGGGCAATCCATTTGTCGAGGTCACCAAAGGCGTGATTCATTTGTACAAGGAGAATCAGGCCACGTCGCTGGAAGATGGCGTCATTCGCAGTCCCATGTTGTGCATTTTAGGCGTTCCGTCCAAGATCAAGACGCTGGACTTGCTGCAGTTCACGGCGCCGTCTCGGGAGGATTTGGAAATGATGCGGATCATCCAGGATGGCAGCCCCAATCAGTATATGGTGTTGTTACGGTTCAAGTGTCAAGAACCGGCCGACGAGTTCTTTCAGGCCTTCAACGGGGCCCGCTTCAACTCAATTGAGGAAGATGTGTGCTCGTTGGTGTACGTGAGCAAGGTCGAGACTTGCCGCGAATCCGAGTATTACCCGTTGGCTGGACATACGGAATTGCCGCTCTGCAGTATTTGCCTGGAAAGTAAGTAGACCCAGCCAACATCAAGTCCTCAACTGTAACTGTTATCCATCTCAACATTTGTGCAGAGTGACTTTGTTAGTTAGTAACCATGGTAATCTTTTAGACCTAACCTGACCAAAACCTAACCAAATCTTTCGGTTGCCAGGGCCTGGGGGCGCCTAGGCAGCGGCGCAAGCCTGCGGCACCTCGCTGGCAAGGACCCAAATTGCACAAATGTTGGGATGGATAATGAGTACAGTCCTCAATCAGCACCGCGTAATTTCCTCCTTGGTTTTTGCCAGAACAATTGAAGTTGAAGCTTCGTTTTCCAATTGAAAGTATGTCATCAGTTTAAGGCCATCCAATAGGTTCAATTTAAGAGATGGTTGGTCGTTGAGCCAAGGCTCACCCAATGAGAATCAAAGCTCTTTTTTTTGTTTCGAGTGTGGCTCTCAGTTGCTATTTATTGATTAGGGCCATCCAGTCGAGCTCGTGTCTGATGATGATGATTATTATTATTATTATTATTGTACCCGCCCTAGAAATGGACGAGTCCATCTCCACGGTATTGACCATCCTATGTAACCACACGTTCCATGGGTCTTGTTTGGCCCAATGGAGTGATTCCACTTGTCCCGTGTGTCGCTACATTCAGACCCCGAATCGGGTGGAGGAGGAGATCTGCTCCGAGTGCCAAAGCTCTGACGATTTGTGGATGTGTCTCGTGTGCGGTTACGTGGGATGCGGCAGGTATGAATCCATCCTGATTTTGGCGCATGTTTGAATTATAAACACGGCGTTTTCCAGGTATGTGGGCGGGCATTCGCACGCTCACTTTAAAGACACGGGTCACAATTACACCCTGGAACTGGGTCAGAATCGCGTGTGGGACTACGTAGGTGATAATTTCGTCCATCGATTGGTTCAAACGGACGGTTGTGATGGCAAGTTTGTGGAGGCCCAAGAGGGGCCTCATGCCCACGAGGGTAAACAAAGTAGTGGGAAAACCGTGGATGGCGTGTCCGTCAATTCCGACGAGAAGATGGACTCGATCCAATTGGAGTACACATATCTGTTGACCTCGCAATTGGAGGCTCAACGTAGATATTACGAGGAGAAGATCTCGCGGATGGAAGAGAGCGCCTCGCAAGAAATGGAAGAGGTGGTGAGTCGAGCTCGCAAGTCTGTGGAGGAGAGCAAGCAAATGGAGGTTAAGTTGCTCGTGCTCTCAAAGGAGAAGGCCAAAAGCGACCAGAAGCTCGCCCAAATGAACTCCAAGTTCCAGAAACTGCACCTTGAGCTCCAAGAAGAGAAGCAGATGAACGAGAGCTTGCGACGAAATCAGGGCGAATACCAGAAACGCGTGGATCGCTTTGAGAATCAACTCTTGGATGTGAAGACGGCCAAGGACGCGGAAGTCAAGGAGCTGCAAGAGCAAATGCGTGATCTCATGTTCTATATGGAAGCTCAGCAGAAGATTGCTCAGTCGCCGATGCGAGACGAGATTCAGAACGGAGACGTCTCCGTTGGGTCCAATGATGCGGCGGAGACGTTCACGGGAGCGGTTCGGAAAAGTCAAAAGAAACGGAAAGGCAAGTGAGATCGCTGATTAAAAATCATCACCACCACCTACCGGGCTAATTAGTCAAAGCCGTTGACTGCTTTTCCAATTCTTCCTCACACAAATATTACGCGATTAAAACGTTTTAAGAAGGCAATAACACTCTACAAATATCATCGATATCAGTAATGAAAACAGTGTCATTGTGTGAAAGTATAGTGGTTGGATGTATATTCTCTTTGACTGGTTCTAATTCGTAAACTCTTTTAGATGCTCTTTTTCACATGTCAATTTTGATAGGGCGTGATATTTCTTTGTAACATTCGGAATTGAGTTTCGTGTCCAGATCACCAGAAGGAGAACCTGGGAAACGGGCCATCCTTAAGTAGACTCATTCTGAACGACAATCGATTTTGCTGGACTGTTTCTCGTTGGTCTTGGTCAGGTTCAGGTTTATTGCCCTAGAGGGTCTTTCCCACTTGGTTGGGACTCGGAAATGGGACCAAGGTGGTTGCATTGGTTCACCAGGAAGAACAACGGCATGCTTGGATGATGCATGACCATGCGTTGCTTTTTAAGCATGGTCATGGTCTTTTTTGAAATAGTCTTTGATTTTGGCATGGATCTTGGCATCCAAATTGGAGGCTGATCCCGGAACGCTCGGCGATTGAGACGACAAGCCTTGGGGTCGCGGATTCGCTTGGCCACCAGATGAGTGGCTCTCTTGGGAGCTCTCATAATCCGAGTCTCCGGGCGAGGATTCTTTGGTGGGCGATTGGGGCCCAGACGAGATCGAGGGTGGCTTCTTGAAGGTGGGATTGTACTCGCGATTCAGACCCCGGACAATGAGATCTTCCAAGGTGAGATTGTAGTGCTCTTTGGGATCGATCCGATAAGTGGGGGCCGTCGGCGTCGTGGGAGGCGGCAGAGGAGCCGCGGAAGCCGTGGACGGGCCAGGAGGAGGAACTGGAGGAGGCTGTGAACGATGAACGGGTGGTGGACAAGAGGGACCATGGGTGGAGACCTCATTATCCGGGCTCTCAAGGGTCTGAGATAAACGGTAGATGGTGCGCTTTAAGTCGGCTTTGAGCTCTTGGGCTGTTCGGAACTCATGGCCGTGCCGCATTTGTCGGGCCGTACCCCATTTGAAGCGTAAACCACGATTCTCCGGCGTTTCCCGCACCACCATGCGACAGGCGTAGCACAACCAGAGCGGATCTTGGTAAGCGGTTAAGCCACCGCAAGCCGCATGAATACCGCGACTTTGACAAGCGGCACAACGGGTCAGGTACCAATCATGATCAGGCGGGCCTTCGCCCAATTGCCGACCCCGGGGACAGATGCAAAACTTGGCGCCACACACTTTTATGGGGGGCGGTGGAGCGCCCGTGGGCCAGGTAGGGCGGGGTTTAAGCCCTTCAACGGGAAAGTAGAGTCCATAGATCCGGATTTCCCGGGCAAAAACGGTGTTGTCGAAACACAACGGGCACTGAGTACCGGCCTCGGCTAGAATGGCGCTCTGCAAACAATCACGGTGTAACCACCCGCCGCAGCACGGCGCCCGCAGCACGTAAAAAGTCGGTCGGAGCTTATCCAAGGCTCGCGCGCACAAGCCGCACTCGGGCCGAGCCACCTGGGCGGGTCGCACCGCCGTTGGTGCGACCTTCTGCACGGGACGATGGGCGGAACAAAAGGACTTGAACTGATCAAAGTATTGCTGGACCGATTTGTTCCGCATGCCGCACGGCAAATGATAACTCTTCTTACACGTGGAGCGGGCACACCCCACCGTAGCGCCCTTTTGCTTACAATACACGCATTTCAAGCGTGATCCGCGCCGCAATTCTCGCCGCACATCCACGGGCAGGAAACCCCGCAATCCTTCATCCTCCGAGCCGCGTTGACCCAAGCCCGAACTAAATAGTAGGCAGAAATGATGGGCCCGCAGATCGTCACATTGCAGCAACGGGTCGAAGGTCGACGCGTAGGCGTGGCACAACTGGCACGGCGCCCCTTCCGCCCCCGATTCGTCGGCTTTGACCCGTTTCACCGGACTCAAGTGCGTCCAGGTCGTCAAGGGCGCGGTGTGCGACCGCTTCCAACCCGCTCGACGGGCGCCAGACGGGCGGGGCCGCGCGCTCGCCCCACAGGGCTCTTCACTGGATGAGGACATCCGCTCAAGCGGTTTCAACCCGACTCAGCCAGGCCCATCCACTAATCGCTCAGGCCTCGTGCCTCAGCTCCTGGGGCCTGGTCCAGCCTCTTCATACGGCCCTATACCTGGGACCGCTGGTACAACTGGCCAGAAATAGCCATGGGCGTGCTCGAAGGTGGGACAAGTGCGGCTCACTCTTGGTGGGACCCACTCAAACCTGCTGCTGTATGTGTAAGAGGGTCAAGCCTAGGATGCCTAGGCAAAGCATTTGGCACATGCGCAGGAGCTGAAATGAAAAGGGGATTGACGTGACTAGTGATGGCATCAAATCAAGTTTCAAAATTGGGATTGGCAGAAAGCTAGGCAAGCCAAAGCACGAGCCGTTTCCAAAGGAACGTCAAAGATTAGGTTTGATCCCAAAAGCAACCCTGGTTTGATGGAAGAAGTATCAGGGTTACTTTTTGTGACTAGCTAACGGGCTTCCAATTTTCCGCTGGTGATGCCAGATGGCGCTGAAAATGTAAATTGGTAGCCCTAGTGGCAACCTCCATGATTATTTTTTCATCTCATCTGTAGTGATGGAGTGATGGGCCTTGGTGCTGATTTTTGATCTATTGCCTGTTGAAGCAAAAGCTTGATTCAATCTTGTATCAGATCAAATGGAATCAGAATCAGGGCACTTTTACTGAAATGGACCTTCAAACAAGGTATTCAATGGGCCCACTCTTGTTTTCATGCTTACAAACAGGTTAAAATGGTTGTTCCAGAATTGAACTTAAAATGTATGTCATATCAACAAAATATCTGGCCTATTAGTTGCAATAGCTCTAGTAACAAACAAGACCAGGGATACAAGGAAAGCATTTGAGATCATATCAAAAATTTTGAACGCTTTTTGTTGACATGATAAACTACAGTGCCGCCAGATTATTCCCAATTACTCATTTTGATGTTTGCCAGGCATTCATTTTGGCTCCATTATGAATAGCATTCAATCAAGTTAGTTGAGAAACTCATTGCTAAGAATTTAATGCTGTAATTTACAATACGAAATTTTGTTCCAACACAATGTGGCCTTTAATAGGTTTCAAATGTTGCTTCCAAGTTCCAACAACTCTGACTGGTGACATCTGATTGTTGGCCAAACTGATTTTACTACAGAATTGAAAAGTTCTTGCCAAGGCACTTGTATTCATGTGCAAGTGCATCATACATCATAAAGCTACAAGGTAGTTCCAAAAGCAAGTACTTACAGACATTGATCACTTTGCTTCATCACCAGTTCAGTCCACCAATCCCAATTGATGTTTTCCAGATTAACATCAACAAAGTACAATGTATGATGGCGTCTCCCACTTCTTGGCTCTTCTTCCACCTCTCAAATGTCAGCTTGTTCCAACTTGGTTAGAGATCTTGAGCCAATGAATTGGCATTGAGTTTTTCACTTTTTCAATATTTCAAAATTTCAATAGGCAGGGGTGATTTTGTTTCACCCTATAAAAGCTCAACATTCCCATTGATAGTACAACCATGGAGAAGGGATGGAGATTCAAAAATCAGGAAAGTCTTAACAAGCCTCAATATGATGAATGGTTAGAAACACTATAAGGAAGATTGAGCTGAACTCTATTCTTGTCAGAAAATTCCAAGCAAGGAAAGAGTACAAGAAACAAAAACACCCAGGAAAAGAGTCTTAACAGGCTTGCCAACTAACCCACAAATGAATGTTGACCTCAAAAGCCAGCCAAGCCAAAATCAACAATCATGATTCCTGTAATTATCACAACTATAACTCTTGAGAATATATGAGACCCCAAATTATATCCTGTCCAATTCATTATGAATTAGAAAAAGAGATTCATTGCACCACTTAACTCATACAAAACATAAATACAAACGCACCCAACTTATCTCTCTTTTACCAACATTACTTGGCGTAGACAGAATATGCAGATATGTACGTGGTATGTGTAAGTACCTCATAAGGGCCACCTTACATAATGAACTTTTCTGATGACATGCTAGGAAACTGAATATCTCTCCCTTTTCAGAATGCCAGATTTCTTAAATCTGGTCTTAACGTGGCCTGACTGGCAAAGGTGAAAAAAGATATTTTCTTTTGCAAGCTACTCTATCCTGTAAACAATGAAGCCATTTCATAACGTCAGATTATTTTACAAGTAACTTTTTTGAGAAGTTTGCACTTACAAAAGCATCTATTAGTTTCCAGTTGTAGAGACATGGCTTAATCATGGTTGGTTTCCACCTAACTTTGTGAGCAATTTGTGTTTATAAAATATGGCTTTGAACTAATAATGGCGGCACTGAAATCAGCAGTGAGGGAATCAAACTGTTAGGATGTTTTTTGAACTGGAATGGAACATAAAAAATCAAGATCAAAGCTTGCAAGCTGATCAGCTTGCATTACATGTCAGTACCCATCAGTACTTACATCCCAATTGGTCAGCCCACTTTCATGGAGTGGTGTAGTGCTGTTGCGCTGTAGTGCTGGACTGGCTAGCCCTGTCAATACTGGCCTAGTTCAAGTTGCTCCATCATGGCTTGGGGTGCTTGAAGTGACAAATAGTGAAGTTTTTGCCTCTGATGTCAAGGCTGGAAGGTCAAAGCCTGGCCCAGCCCACCCACTCATTCTCCATTTCTCAATTTTTTTTATAAACCAGGCCATGTCCAAACTTGTTAAGTCTACACTCTAGTCCCAAACTTTAGATCAATAAAAGAAAATCTTGGATTTTTCTTCACTAAATCAGGCTAATGCTATCAACTTTCCCAGGCTTGCAAATTATTTTATGATGGAATGTAAGGGAATGCAAAAAGTTGCTCACTAGCTCAAAAAAAAAACTATCTACTCAGTGCCTGAGTCAAGTAAATGTCTTCACTCTTTCTTCAGCTTTTCTTTGATGAGTGTTGGCTTTTCATTTGCTGCTTGCAAACTAGGGGGTTGGCAGCTTTGAAAATTAATCATTTTCCAAGGGTGACTAAACTTTGCTTATGGCCAATTCTTTAGTGAAGTCATGTTAGGTAAAATATTCCCTTTTGTATTAATCTTAGGTACTAATCTTTGTTTAATAAATCATGTATCAATAAAAGTAGCGGCAATTTCATGTGAAATCTAGTTTAGGGGCAATTTGGAGGTTTTTTTTTGCATTTAGGCCATCATCAAGTTTACAGTACATAAGGGATTTGCCGACATTAGCTTGAGATTTATGTACTGGTCTGAAGATTTTTTCCTTCTAGCCCAGAGCATGATGCTAAAAGGATTCTAATTGTGATTGATTCTGAAACGGCTTCAAAAACGTTGTCTTGTAGCAACAGTTTTGGACAAAATTATTTGACCTTGAAACTCGCCTTTTTACTTTGACAGGGATTGCTCTGATTGCTCCTTTGACTGTTCTTACCCACAATTTCAATCAATGACAAACCTTGTTTACATTTTGCCACCATTTTGTGACGCAAGGCCGCTGAATCCTAATTGGTTGGCGTTGATTGTTTGAATCTTGTTTGAGGTTTGAATTGGCTTGTTTATTGACATTAGTAATCTCAAGCACCCATGGCGTGGGTTGCTGAATAGTGTCGCATTTCAGACCTCCAACCAAATGATGTAACCTTAACAATGGAGTGACTGACATAACACCTGAATTTAGACTAGTGAAAATGAGCTGATGACACTTTATTTCACCCAGCTCTAGATAGAATCCGGTCTAATTTTGAGTCAGATCTCCTGTCTCTCTACATACTGGCCTAATTATTTCAAGGCATGGTTTTTTTTTATGTCCGCTCTTGCCTTTTGGCTTCATTTGATATGGTCCTTCAGCTACAAATTAATATTGAATGAATATATTTGAAGTACTGGTTAAGTTACACTTTACCCAACAAGTACATGTCGTGCCAGACATTGGTTGTGAATTCCCTTGGGGTCAGCTGTAGTGAATCCTATCTAGTTCCGGCTACGTCGGCCCCCTAACCTCTTCGTTGCCAAGTGCAGGAAAATAAGAAACCCACTCGGTATAGAAATGTCTCGGTTTTTGTGAGTCTTGGTCGGCCTTAGCTATCTGAATATCGGCCGCCAAACATCGACCCCATGTTTTTTCGAGGCCATTTATTTTCATCGTTGAGTTGATCCCAGGCCATTTTCTTTCGCCCGCTCTTTCCCGCCAAAAGCGCCAAACTCTTCTTTCTGTCTTCAGGCCACATTGGCCTGAGAAACAGCGCTGCCTGTTATAGTAATATATATCCCAGACAAAGATGACTGACTCTCCAAATTTTGTCCATCAATCCCCATTTTCCACCCCTATCCCCTAAATATCAGAATAAACATGCTTAAACGACATAGCAGCTGTCAAGGATCCCGGTATTTTTTTCTGCTCATGTCTGCGTTACGACCCGGTTTTATCACTTTGCTGACCTCTGGCTCTTTTCTGTCGTCTTTTGGACTCAACCCTATGAAAAGCGAATGGCCAACCTGAAGAGTGGATGCTGGGATGTTTTGCATAGTCTGACTTGATTGAGCCCGCCTTCCCCTCAATTGGGTCTCCAAGCTCAAGTCAACGCCGCCTTGCCTTTGTTTCCGTCCTTGACAACCAATCCTCGCATCGGGTGCCGCCATGTCTTCACCTTCACCCGCCACTCCGGGCACGCCCACTTCGGATTCGCGTCGCGGATCACGCCGATCGTCGCGGAGTTCGTCTTTGATGCCCGGGCCCGAGCCTTCTTCCGATCTGGCTCAGCCCCTACCGGCCAGTCCCACGCCCCTGGAGGCGTCGGCCACGCCCCACACCGCCAGTCAGGAGGCCCCGCCCCGTTCGGTCCCGCCGGGTGGACCCGGCTCGGTCTTGGTGTCCGAGATCGACTTGTCTTCGCCTTTAAATTATGGCACGCCCTCGTCCGTAGGCTCGTCCCAGTTCCGTACCTCGGTGGGCGGAGCGCGTGGCACGCCCATCCGCATCCGATCGGACATTCAGTCGGAGCGACGGCTGCGGCAAGTCAATGTCACGCCGGCCAAGGGGGCGGGACCCGGCGGCTCGGAGAGTGATGTGCCGCCCCCCACCTCTGAGATGGGCGCCACGCCCAGTCGACGGAGTGGACGAAGTCGCACGGCTACCCCGGCCCGTGCCGCCCGTGCCCCGCCCTCGGAGATGGTGCCAGCCTCGGAAGTGTCCGATTCCGCGCCACATTTGGTGATTTGGGGCACGGATGTGTCCGTGCAAGTGTGCAAGCAAAAGTTCAAGAAGTTCTTGGCCTCGTTCCTGGATGAATCCGTCCAAGATGATGAGCGCATGGAAGGCTTCGAGGCCGATGAGCCCGTTTACATGCAACGTTTGGCCGAGGTAACTGAGTTTCCCCATGTATCAATTGTCCCCTTCATTCAAATGAGTGAGTCATGATTCTCATACAAGTAGTTTCAAAAGGGTTGAAATGCGATCCAATCTTGAAAGCGCTTGAAAACTTGTCATTGTTGTAGATCAATGTCACGGAGGATCCTTATATGAACATCAATTGCGGACACATCCAACAGTTCGACGAGGACCTTTATCGCCAACTGGTTTGCTATCCACAAGAAGTTATTCCAACTTTTGACATGGCCGTCAACGAAATGTTCTTCGACAAATATCCGGACATGGTCCTGGCCCATCAAATCCAAGTGCGCCCTTTCAACGCGGACAAAACGCGAAACATGCGTGCGCTCAACCCGGAGGACATTGATCAGCTCATTACCATCACGGGCATGGTCATTCGGTCCTCGAGCCTGATGCCGGAGATGGCCGAGGCGCTTTTCCGTTGCTCGGTGTGCCACCTCACGGCCACCGTGGAAGTTGAGCGAGGCCGGATTGCTGAACCCACGCTTTGCACCAATTGCAACACCAACCACTCGTTCACCATGATCCACAACCGATCCAAGTTCTCGGACAAGCAAATGATCAAGCTCCAGGAATCGCCCGATGACATGCCCGCCGGTCAAACCCCTCACACCGTTGTCCTGTACGCGCACGGGGATCTGGTGGACAAGGTTCAACCCGGGGATCGGATCTCGGTCACCGGCATCTACCGAGCCGTGCCGGTCAAAGTCAATCCTTTGGTCCGGAACATCAAGAGCATCTACAAGACCCACATTGACGTGGTCCACTTCCGTCGAACGGACGCCCGACGTCTTCACAATGGCGGCGATGAGAACAAAGAGCACGTTTTCGCCGAGGAAAGAGTGGCTTTGCTGAAGGAGCTGAGCCAGAAACCCGACATCTACGAGCGATTGGCTCGAGCCATCGCGCCTTCCATCTACGAGAATGAAGACATCAAGAAAGGGATCCTACTTCAGTTGTTTGGCGGGAGTCAAAAGGACTTCTCGCACACTGGACGGGGCGGCAGCTTTCGCTCCGAGATCAACATCCTCCTCTGCGGAGACCCGGGTACCTCCAAGTCCCAATTGCTTCAGTACGTTTTCAACTTGGTGCCCAGGTCCCAATACACCTCCGGAAAGGGTAGCTCGGCCGTGGGTCTGACCGCTTACGTGACCAAAGACCCGGAAACGCGCCAACTTGTCCTTCAAACTGGAGCACTGGTCTTGGCCGACAACGGCATCTGTTGTATCGACGAGTTCGACAAAATGAACGACTCCACTCGATCCATCCTTCACGAGGTGATGGAACAGCAGACCCTGTCCATTGCCAAGGCCGGAATCATCTGCCAATTGAATGCTCGAACCTCGGTTTTGGCCGCAGCCAATCCAATCGAGTCGCAATGGAACAACAAGAAAACCATCGTGGAAAATATCCAACTGCCCCATACGCTCATGTCTCGGTTCGACCTGATCTTCTTGATCCTCGACCCTCAAGATGAGCTCTTCGACAAGCGGTTAGGACGGCATTTGGTGAGTTTGTATTACCGCTCGGGCGACGAATCCGAGGAAGAGCACATGGACATGGCCATTCTCCGCGATTACTTGGCCTACAGTAAGCAACACTTCAACCCAAAACTGACGGACGAAGCTGGCACGCACTTGATTCAGTCGTATGTGAAAATGCGGCAAGTGGGAAGCGGTCGAGGTCAGGTCACGGCTTATCCTCGTCAACTCGAATCCCTGATCCGTTTGGCCGAAGCTCACGCCAAAATGAGGTAGCACCTCTTCTCGACATTCTTTTACAGGTTGAGGGCAGAACTAACTAGATAACAACTCGTCTTTCCTCGCTCTAGAATGTCCGAGACTGTCGAGGTCATCGATGTGGAGGAGGCCAATCGTATTCATCGTGAGGCTCTGAAACAGTCGGCGACTGACCCCATGTCTGGTACCATTGACCTGTCCATCATCACTACTGGTCAAAGCGAAGGCTATCGGAAGCGACGAATGGAAGTCAAGAACACCTTGAAGGCCATCATTGATAAGAAAGGCAAACAGCCTACGTTGAATTTTGCCAAGACTTGGAGTGAACTTCGAGATGGATCCGACATGGTAAGGGGCCATTCAAGTCGTCATTTCTTTAAACAAAATCCAAGTCTTGATCATGAAAACTGATTGGCACTTTTTCTGCGCAGATGATTACCCGAGACATGTACGAAGATGCGCTCAAAGATTTATCAGACGACGGAATCGTCACCTTGACTGGACGCGCCACCATTCGAATCAACCCTCGGTAAAACAAACAAGAGAGAGAAAGGCCCTGTTCTAAAAGCTTTTACTCTTTGAACTTGAAATATATTATGTTGTATAGTATGTATTTAAAGAATGCCGACCAAGCTGGTGCTCCATCTGAACTTCTCACAAAGCCCACGTGTGTGTGTGTTTGTGTGTGTGTTTGTCTCGATTCCTTCGAAGGGCTATTGAAGACTAATACTTAGGGCGTAAATGACGGACGTATACATATAAATCTAACATGAAATATTGAAATATCACGGATGTAGTTGACTCATTCTCAAGTTGGCTCAAATTCGTCAGGTGACTGTTGGGCTGCCATGATGACTAAATAGAAGCAACACCAGAACCACAGGCCCTAACCTCTCTTAATTCATAATTGGTCTTTGTAAGGTCAAAATTTCCACAAAATTTCCCATCTACGCTTAACACGAGGTCGCCAAACGCCTCGCTGAGATTTCCCCTTTCCCCTTCATTGGCAACTAAAACAATCCATCTTGCTACATGGAACCGAACAAAGCAACCGAAAAAATGACCACATGCTCATTTCAAAATTCATGAACTTTTAAATCCTTTTCAAAACAAGACTAAACATGCATGGAAATGACTATTCTTCCGTCTGAATCCAGAATTGATAGTCATCTTGACAATACGAGCAATTGCTGGGTGAAATGAGCCACACAAAATGCCGGAGGATTTTTCGAACCGTCTTTATGACTAATGAGTAGCATCACACCTCACCTCACAAATATGGCTTGGAGGTTAGGTGTGTATGGCATCAAATGAAGCCACAACATTCTCCAAACGAAACATACGTAGAATTAGTCGATACTCTACAAACGCCTAGAACCGATCCAACTTGTGACTATTGTGGGACAAGTAAGACTTCGAGATGTCACGAACATCCGCTCTATTTTAGTTTTCATCAGACATACCCATCCCATAGCCATCATCCAAGTAGTCGGCAAGAACGTGCTCTTCAATAACCTGTGGACACACCCATTTGTACGAAAACTAAGACATAACACAGTCTAAAACAATAACATACAAAGTGCAAGCGAGAGGGAGAGGGAGCGAAAAAGTTGTTTTTTTAACTAACAAGTTTCTGCCCGAATAGTATTTAACTTTTTGTCGACCTAGTTCATTTTAAGAGATATGAGCTACGAAAACGCAAAAACATGTTATAAAAGTCGAAAAAAGTGCAATTCGTTTGCTTCTTCAAACATTTTTGGTGGTTGTACAATACAAAAAATTCCCGATTATAGTCGTTCAAAACCGTATTGCTCCTTGGGTTGAGAAATATGATCTTGCTCATACACTCTTGGGGAAATGATAGAAATAAAGAACTCTTTAGCAAACGAAAAATTGCAAATTTGAGAGACCCGCTTACCGTTGAGCAGTGCTGCCCAACAATGCAAATGCATCATTTTCCCTATTTTGCATTGTTTTGTGTACTTTTCATTTTCTGCAGTTTTCATCATTCCATTGATTTTAAACCTTTTCCTTGACGAAACAGAAACAAAACTCAAAAAAGTGGTCTTCTTGTTTCCTAAATGAAGTGGTTCTCTTGCTCAGCACAACCATTCAAGATTTCGTCCCTTCAGCTTTCAAAAACAAATTGCTCCAAATGCTTCACTTTTTTCAGTAAGTATCTAGTGAAAGAAAGATTTATTTCCGTCCCATGGTATAGTACTTATAAGCATAACACATTTGATGCACGACTTAAGCATGATTGTTCTGCCATGAGCAAGTCGCTTTTGTTCAAAGCACGTGCAGTATTAAGACTCTATGTAGTAACCTAGCATGCTTTAATCCTTTTTGGCTTTGGCTGCTTAGTGCATTTTAAAAACTTCTTAGAAACAAGGCTGTTACAATCATTTAGTAGAGTGGTTAGAGAGAAAGTTTGGTCAGCCTGTATTGTTGGAACTGTAGAGTTGGAACGAGTGTAGTTGAATGTAGATTACTGTCTCCAAAATTTTCTCCATGTTGGTGATATCGCTCTCTGGCACCCATATTTAAAAAGATTGGTCGAGGCTTCAATGTTATTTTGACGTCTCTCTATTTCAGCATTAAATCAGCTGGAAGTTGCGGCTAGCCTTTAAAAAGACTTAGATCTAGTTCTATTCAAGGATATCTAGACTTATATGAATGTCGGTCTATCGACCATTTGGTTTGCTAAACAGTATGGTCTCCTGGGAATTGATCACAAACCGATTCAATAAATTGTTTAGCCAAACTGTGCTATATTTTAAGAGCATATTTTAGAACATCTACCAAACATATTGAGAAAATAAAACAAGCCATTGAGCCACTAGAAAGTCATGATGTATGAGTCAATGTAGAGTCTCTGGGCATTGCCAGGGCCTTCGACAAGGCATGTTGATCATGGCCTTTTAGTTGACAGGCTCCACGAGATAGGGATCCAAGGTAAGTGTCTCGATCGATTTGGATTGTTTTCGACGACATTTCTTATAACAAATTTGAAAGCAAACCACTAAAAAAGACGGAGAATGAACACTCCAATCATAGATATTGAAAGGTCATTATCATATTGACAGGGCATTAGTAACGAAATTACAATAATTTGTTCCTTTTTTTCGAAAAAGGAACTGCAATTCCAATACATTTTAAAATTCTGCAATTGTAAAGACCCAAAAATTAAACGAATTACTCGTTCTTTTTTCAGCTTTCAGAATGGCCTTCAGTTTTTCGTTTATCTCGTAACAGCTGAAGAAAGTTAAGGCTCAATAGAAATTGCTATTTTTGCTAATTCCGTCTGGCATTTACGAACAATGAAAGGGTTGAAAAGTGTGCTAGCTCTTAACTCCTTTATGGGTGTTCTTGGTTTCAAACCTTGTTGCATTTGCTACTTCATTGTTTACGTCTTCTCAATCCAATTCCATGGGACTGAAGACCTGACTCATTGCTGTTGTCAAGCAGGGCAAATCCTTCTTTGGCTTCAGTATGATGCATCAAATTTCCAAAGCCTCCACATTTCCACGACTTAAAAGGCATAGGCTTCCAAAAGGGAATTCCGCTTTATCGGCTTCACAATGTCATAAACTGTTTTTCCATCATGACTTTTGCTACATTATTTCACACCTTCAACAATCATAACCTTACCCCGGGTCCCAATCTTGACTCATCAAAGCATTACGATGCAATACATCTTGAACAATTAGGCCAAGATTAAATGCCAATGCTCATTATTAAAAAATGTTAACACGAAGTCTTCAAATGTAACGCTTTAGGGCCGCTTGAAGCAAAAAGCACAATTTCTTTAGGGAAGTATGGTCTTGATGGGGAAAACCATAAAATCATGTAGGTCTTCTAAATGTTATGAAAAGTAACGAGTAACGCCATTACATTGTTTTCTTTTTCACGGGCTTTTCTAACCGCTACAGGGAATGTAATCCCCAGTACTATGAAAATGAAAGATTATAATTCGTCTATTTATTACCTTACAATCTTTATATGATACTTGGTCTACCAACGAATTTGAGTTGGCAGACCAAGCTAGTCCTTGAATGTAGGGTTGATCTGTGTATTCCCTACGAATATTATAGGGAAGCAAACTAAACAATGAAGGAGCCCAAGAAAGAAAAGTTTTAACTAGCCTGGATTCTCGAGGGCTTGAAGGTGCTCTCAAAACGCACGTTAAGCCTCTACGGTCACTACAATTGACCCTAAATCCTGGGTTGGGACAAAGCTCATGAATGCTTTTGAAAACGCACAATATCAGATACCTTGCGTACCTTCACTGAATACTGTACAGTCCCAACCTTTCTAACCTCTCCCAGTACGACAGCTCTCTCATATCCTCAATGTTCCTAGTAAAACATCTTTGGACCTGCTCGAGCTTTTGCAAACCTGCTGAACTCATTGAAGCCCAAATGGGAGAGGCATATTCAATATGTAGCTGGACAATTGACTTGTTCAGAGTTAGCATTGTGATACTATTTTTGGACTTAAACGTGCGATATATCCAACCACACATTTGAAAAGCCTTACCCACCTTCAGCTGGATATGCTCATCGAACTTTCCATTATTTTGGAGGACTACACTTAGATCTTTCATAGATGAGACCTGCTCAATATCGTTACCTCCATTACCTACGAGTGGAGCATTCAAAGGAGTTGACCCGAAGGTCATAAAGCGGAATTTCATTCCTTTCAGAGCCATAGTACTCTCAAAAACCCAAGAGTAGATTCTGCAACATTCTGCAACATGTGGAGGTCGTCGTTATAATTCAGCTTGAATCGCCAAAATAGTTGACCTTCTGAAGCAATATTTCAATGATTTAGAGTATGCCTTTACTCACTATTTGTGTGCCTATGGGCTTCAGTGGAGCATAAAGGGGTGTTGATCAAAATCTTAACAGGGGTAGTAACGCAGAGCTCCACCTTAGGAACCGGAAAAAGATCGAGAACTTTTTTTATATTTCCATCAAAATTCCAAATATTAATTTATTGGTCAGGATTGTTTCAAGATTGTTGATCAATAAGGCCATTTGAAATTACAATTTCCTGAGCTTAAATTGAACCACAGTGATTCCTTGAAACTGGAAAACCTACAAACTGGCATTTCTATAAATGTCAGTATAACCTAAATATTTAGAAATAATCGGCTTTTGAAATAGATTTCCCACAATTTGTGGAAGTAGCTCAGCTAATGGGAGGAGGCGTGGTGTAGTGGTTAGCGCAGTGTCCTAACATGAGAGAGGTCCCCGGTTCGATTCTCCTCTCCGACCTTTCACAAGGAAACTTTTAGATGCTAACCACGCCCACAGACGGAGAACCAATCTGATACGGACTACAACACTGCCTATCGGAACTTTATACGGATGATGTGATGGCTAGCTTCGCTGGCCGGGCGAGGTTACCCCTCCCCGACCCTAGCACCCCAAATACAAGAAATGTACAACTCCCAATTCATTCGTCTAAATACTTCTTTTTTTGCTTGGGGTGTTAGGGTTTGTGAGGTAAGCCATGTCTGAGCACATCGTCCCCTTCCGAATTTTGTTAGGCAGATTCATGTCCGGTATTAGTTTGGTTGTACATTGGTTTGTCTGGTTAGTGTCTAAAAGTTTCTTTTGGAGTAAGGTCAAGGAGGAATTTTGGACCAGGGACCTCTCTCACTTTAAGAAACTGCACTAAACATTGCACCACGTCTCCTCCCATCAGTAACAATTTGGTGAGGAAATGTAAGTTACTGGCGGAATAGCGTTAATATGTCCAAAATCATGTCAAATCTGAATTCCAAATGCCAGAGATGTACGTATTAAGTATATCAGAAACTCAATTTTCTAGCAATCAAAAATAACACCTGCCGAGGAGTTAGTCAAGTCCAAATCCGAATCAAAATTTTTTAGTTACAATATCCTAGTTGCAATTGAAGAGCAACAGAGTATGATGATTTGGTAGAGATTTGAGAATGATGGTTAGAATTATGATAGAGAGGTAATTGGTATTGATCGATCTCAAAGGAAGGAAGTATTACACCTTATCAATCAAGCCAAGGCAGATAGATGGGAATGTCCGATTGTCCACTTTGCAACATGTTTGTCAAGTTTGAAAACCCTGGCAATACACCCCAAAAATATGCCAAAAAACACGCCTGATCCGAAAAACATGCCATATTCAATTTTTCCATGCCAGAAGAGGTCCAAATATGCCAGATGTATACTTTTTTGGCATATAAATATGCCATCTGGCTGGACTGATGCACACCATACGACAAGCATGAAGCATTTATCCGAAGCAGTAGCAAATATTTCAGATATCAAATAAGGGTTTGAAGCAATTAATTCATCATTTCATGCCATTTCTTGTGTAGTTTTCCCAATTGCGGGCTGCCTTCAGCCAATCAATGACAATGCACGTGATATTTGAATGTACGAATGTTCTGAATTGTCAAACAGAAGGGATCAATTCATGCCCTTACTAAGAACTAAATTAGATTGAGGTTTCGATTGTTAAAACTATGAAAAGTTGAGGTGGGGTAAATTCCCTTTTCACCTCTTATCGATTTACCCTGTAAAGCCCTATCTAGCCCTGGGCTTGGCCCAAAATTGGCGGGTTTTAAAGACTCACTGGCAAACTAAGACTAAAAGCAAGAAACATGTTAATAGATAGGTGGGCTTTGTTGAATGTTACGAAATCTATAGAAAGCATCACCTCATTTTCATCTTGGTAGCCCAACATCCCGTTGTGCCGTGGGTCTGTCTATCTGTCTGTCTATCTGTCTGTCTGTCTGTCTGTCTGTCTATGGGTAGTTGCCAATTTTGGCGCCAATTTTAGAGCGCTCTGTTCTTGCTCAGTTGCGTTGGTCTCACCGGTCTCAGCGGTCTCAGCGCTCTCTTCAAGCGAGGAGTGCGTTCTTTCCGTAGGGTAGAATAGCATGTTGACGACCGTCTTTGGCGCTCTCTGTCTTTATCGAGTTGGATTTGGTCTGACATCAAGTCTCAACTTGCCAAGCCACGCTCCTCCGTTGGTGATCCCAATTCGTCCCACCCGCCTGCCCACTGGACCTATCTAGGTACCCACTTGCCCACAGCTACTTGCTCTGACTGTTGGTGGCTTGTCTTGGACCGTCAACTGTCATCCCATCCTGTGTATCCATCCCCGTGTGCCCGTGTGCCCGTGTGCCCGTGTCCCTCGTCTATTTTCCCCCTGGGTATATAAAGGTAAGGCTCCGGGCGTTGGAACTGATCTATCATTTTCTGTCCACCATGGAACCCCCACCTCCTACGATTATTGTAGATTGGCCGTAACTGAGGCCGCACCCAGTTCGATTGACGACGTGTGCACCATGGTCAAGGACGGCAAGAACCGCATGTTCGTACTCAAGCGGGATGGACGCGAGGAGCCCGTACATTTCGATAAGATCACCTCGAGGATTGAGAAGCTCTGCTATCGCTTGGACATGGATTTTATCGACCCGCCCGCCATCACCATCAAGGTACATTCATTCACTCCCACTTGACCCCGGCCCATTGCACTGCATTCCAATGACTTACGGCCGGAGGAGGGAGGAGCTCTGGAATTTGATTCGGATCCTCAATTGACTGGCCAGGGCATGATACATATATTCATATCAAGTGGCAGTGGGTTTCGGCCGTAGTTATTGAATGCTGCTCAATTTTGAAAGGGGTTCATTGTACCCCCATAATAATGAGACGTGATCGACCAGTTCTTTATCCAAACTGGTCATTGCATACCAGGACCAATGCCATATGAAACGCGAAGATTTCTCTGAGGAAGTCTCGAGCGCTAGCTAGTAAAGCCCTGGGCTTTCTGAAGCCGATTGGAGAATTAGTCCTGTGTCGAATCCGTGTGCACCAGTCTGAAGCTCAAAATGTGGTAATCGGCCGAACTTCAGTCCGGACTCGAAATATGAATCTTTCATATTTTCATTGGATTTGTCAAAATAGCTTTCTCTCTCATCAATCAACCAGGTCAGAAGCCAGCCTCGGTTGACTTTGCCCAAACAACTTCAGCGCTTTTGCGGGACTTGAGTTCGCTGGGCAAGTTGAAAATCACAGGATTCGTGTGAGGCCAACTTTTGCCTGACTCGCCCTTGAATGGAAAATCATGGTCCCCTTGATGTGCAAACAATATAATTCAATGAGAAAGTCATTAATGGTTTGGATCCTTGAGCCGTGTCTGTTGTCCAAATAACTAACTCGGGGCAGGCTTAGGACCCAATGTTCTAATGACCTTGGATTTGACTTGGTTTCTGACCGCTAATTTCTTTCGCTGCAGGTGATCAATGGCCTCTATCCGGGTGTGACCACCGTGGAGCTGGATAATCTAGCCGCCGAAACGGCGGCCACCATGACGACCAAACACCCGGATTATGCCATTTTGGCCGCCCGCATTGTGGTAGCCAATCTCCACAAGGAGACCAAAAAGGTATTCTCCGAGGTTGTCAAGGACTTGTACGAGATGAAGACCCACGGCCGACCCACGCCCATGATCTCGCAGACCCACTACGAGATCATTCAACGCAATGCTGAACGCTTAAACTCTGCCATCGTGTACGACCGAGACTTTGACTACCAATATTTTGGCTTCAAGACCCTGGAGCGGTCTTACTTACTCAAGATTGACGGCAAAGTGGTGGAGCGGCCACAGCAGATGCTCATGCGTGTGGCGGTCGGGATTCATGGGGAGGATGTTGACTCGGCCATCGAGACCTACGACATGATGTCCCAGAAGTTGTTTACACACGCTTCGCCCACCCTGTTCAATGCGGCTACCCCGAGGTAAAGTAGGGATGAAAGGGAAAAACTACGATATCGCTCCTCACCATGAATTTCGTATTTGGCATTATAGGCCTCAATTGTCCAGTTGCTTTTTGTTAACCATGAGCGGCGATTCGATTGAAGGCATTTATGATACCTTGAAGCAAACTGCTTTGATCTCGAAATCCGCCGGAGGAATCGGATTGAACGTCCATTGTATCCGTGCCAAAGGAAGTTACATTGCGGGCACTAACGGCCAATCCAACGGACTCGTGCCCATGCTTCGAGTGTACAACAATACAGCCCGATATGTGGATCAGGTAAGCCTGATATTTTGACCTCGTGGAATATTTGCCCAACACCTCAAATAACTTGGCTTACTCGATTAGGGAGGAAATAAGCGCCCTGGAGCATTTGCTATCTACTTGGAGCCATGGCATGCGGACATCTTTGAGTTCCTGGACTTGAAAAAGAATCATGGAAGTGAAGAGCAGCGCGCCCGTGATCTTTTTTATGCCATGTGGATTCCGGACTTGTTCATGAAGCGCGTCGAGCAAGACGGTCAGTGGAGTCTCATGTGCCCTCATGAATGCCCCGGACTGGCCGATTGTTGGGGCGAGGAGTTCGAGGAATTGTACACCAAGTACGAGAAGGAGAAAAAATATCACCAGCAAATTCCGGCCCAGAAGCTCTGGTACGCCATTATCGAATCTCAGATTGAGACTGGAACACCTTATATGCTTTACAAGGATGCTTGCAACCGTAAATCCAACCAACAGAACTTGGGCACCATCAAATGCTCGAATCTGTGCACGGAAATCGTGGAGTATAGTTCGCCGGATGAGGTGCGATCTCGTGGGACAATTATTTACCTGAATATTGACTGACCATTGAATTATTGCCGCTTCCTTATATGTAGATCGCTGTCTGCAACTTAGCCTCCATTGCGGTGAACCAGTTCGTAAAGAATGATAAATCGTACGATTTTGTCAAGCTCAAAGAGATCTCCAAGATCGTGACCAAGAATTTGAACAAAATCATCGACGTCAACTTCTATCCGGTACCAGAGGCTCGAAAGTCGAACATGCGCCATCGGCCGATTGGGATTGGAATCCAAGGTTTGGCTGATGCCTTCATCCTTATGCGCTTTCCATTTGAAAGGTAGACCCAGTCATTTCCTTTCCAATTCGTTTGTCATCACAACTTTTCTTTTCCAAAATGTTTCAGCCCTGAAGCCAAGTTGTTGAACAAACAGATCTTTGAAACCATCTATAACGGAGCCGTCGAGGCTTCATGCGAGTTGGCCGAAAAGCTCGGGCCATACGAAACCTACCCCGGTTGTCCCATGAGTAAGGGCATCTTCCAATATGACATGTGGGGTGTTACGCCCACCGATCTCCATGATTGGGCTCCTCTCAAAGCGAAGGTGGCCAAACATGGTGTGAGAAACTCACTACTACTCGCACCCATGCCCACGGCCTCTACAGCCCAAATTTTGGGCAATAACGAGGGTATTGAGGCCTACACGTCGAATATCTATTCTCGTCGAGTGCTCTCGGGGGAGTTTCAGGTGGTCAACCAACACCTGCTACGAGATCTGACGGAAAGAGACTTGTGGGACGATGACATGAAGCAAGAGCTGATTGCTAGCAACGGGTCCATCCAGAACATTGCCGAGATCCCGGATGAGATCAAGGCTCTGTACAAGACCGTGTGGGAGATTTCTCAGAAGACCATTCTGGAAATGGCCGCTGATCGCGGGGCGTTCATCGATCAATCTCAGTCGTTGAATGTTCATATTGCCGAGCCCAATTATGGCAAGCTCTCCTCCATGCATTTCTACGGCTGGAAATTGGGTCTCAAAACGGGCATGTACTACTTGAGGACCAAGGCAGCTGCTCAAGCCATCCAATTCACATTGGACAAGAGCAAGTTGAAAGAGACCAACAAAGAGGGAGTCAAGGAGGCGAATGGTGCCAATGGGGATGTGAAGAAATTGGAGAAAAATATGGCGGCCATGGTGTGTTCCATTCAGAATAAAGACGACTGCATCAGTTGCGGATCCTAAAAAGGAAGCGCTCAGACGCGAGTTCCTGTATTACATGTTCTAAACCACAATCTATAGCTCAATTTCTCTCTCTGATCCTGCATTCCGTTTGTATCTGAACCGACTGTTAAGTAACTGAATTTTGAATAAATTATCAATAGATGATATTGCTCAATTTTTGACAGAAATACACCATTTTACCATAGCGTTTTGTTCGAACTTCATTTAAAAATAGTCCTCATTTAAAAATGAACTATGATTTATTTTCGAACAAGATACATTCAAAAGAAAACGTTTTCTTCGGATTCCACCCCGTCTTCCGACCCAAAGAAGGAAGTTTTCAAATTAGGTGAAAATCGCAAATGCCCACTCTATTAAAAAATCCTGTCTCATTTGTCGTAAGAAGAGCTAATTAGGTTGTTGTTAGATATTTAGGATTTTTGATGATCAAATATTTTTGGTAGTCTCCCTGATTAATTTCGCATCATAATCCCGTATTTTTTGACACCCCGATCTGTTAGATGAGTGCTATCATACCTTGCTTGCGTCTTTGGTTTTGTTTGGGCAAAAATCTTTCGTGTTGCGTGTGAGCATTTTGATGCAAAATATCCTTTTCCAGATCTGAAGTATACAATAACAGAAGTTGACGAATGCGCAAGAGTATTTACGTCCAATATTTCATATATATGGCAACCACCCACGGAGAAACTTTGTTCGTACATTTCTTCTTGTTTGATTATGTTTGGGTAGGTCCAATCACGGACTTCTAGAGACATGGACTGCAAACGGAAGCAAAAATATCCTATCTCCTAAACCGCTCATCTTATTCCAAATAAGCACTTCATACGACCACAAGATCTTGTTGAATAGATGAACTCAGCCAAGTTTAAGCCTAACCCTATGCTTAGGGAACTCAGGAGACATGATAAAAGTTATATAGTAAACACTACATATAATTTGAATTTTTGGCCTGCTCTTGGTCAGCAACATAAGCTTTTGACAACATAACTTTGAAACGATCGACTTAGAATGTAAATGATATAAAATTGACCTACCATTAATGGAAGAGATCTACGTTTCTAATTTTATTACTTTGCCTCAGAGTGGCCATGACCAAGAGCAGGCCGATTTGCCAGGAAGCTCGTTCGCAGACCACATTTCTAGAAGTCCGTGGTCCAGTGAATTTGGCTATTGCCTACCTAGGTAGCCATACTAAGCTCTAGTCGATTTCTGATGCGATTGATTGCATCCACAAGTTGCATCCAAACTCAACAAGTTGATTACTTATTGTCGATTTCCCCAATCAATTAAGCTCTATTAGTCAACATGAGAAATGGCATGGCAAAAGAGCAAACTTGGTTATGATTTAAGAGATCAAAAGCATATGACAGCTTCATTATTCTAACAACCCAAAACAGTGTTCATTTTTTCATTAATCTTCGAAGAGCAAGATGCTGTTTTTAATTGATAACTTACAATTTAGCGCCTGATTTTAGAAATGGCCGATCTTTCATTAACTCCCATTAAACTTCAATTTTGTACCAACATTATTTTGCCTTGGACATTTTCAGGAAAAAAACGCTTGAAAGTTCATATTATTTATCAAGACAACCCTTATTTTTGATGAGTGGCTTCTACTTCTAGTTACAAACGCCGTAAAATATTCGCCATGGAAAAATTTGCACAAACTACGTACGATAATACAACCCAACATGAATATACAGCCCAATGTGCTATGTAGATTTTGATTCAAATTACTTGCTTCCTTAAATAGTCACCTACAGGTAGTGTTGGTGCGAAACCGGCCAAAGGCGGACTCGTACGAGTCCACAGATTTTTTGACTTTTTTCAGGGCTCAAGTCTGGGGCACGACTTGAGTTCAGAAGAGAACTCGAGTCTTTTACTGGACTCAAGTCAAACAAAAATTTTCATTTTGTGGAATTTAAACGAAAAAGGGGATCATTTTTTGACGATTCCTGACGAGTTCTGTCTAAGAGACTCGAGTTCGGCTGTTTTCTCCAAAATTGAGGGAAGGGCTTGAGTGCAATCGGACTTGCGTGCAGACTCGACCCGGCACTGTAGTCTACAGTGCAAGTAATAATCAAAGAATGTCCACGTCATAAATCCTAATTTAGATAATAAAAATTACACATGATCCAAAACATAAGCGTTAGCTGAAACAATTTCAAAATTAAATTGTGAATTTACAGGTTGTTTTGAATAAGCTCTAACTAGTACATTCAAATAAATCATTATTCAACATTTAGAAACAACATTTTTGAAATCTTAAAACATAATGAATCAACGTTCTTGGTTTTTTTTAAAATACGGGCTTGACAAAAGAACAAAGATCTAAAGAGTTGTTATATATTTTTCCTCTTTAAGATTAAAAATTCTCTTAGGGAATACTTTTGTTCATTTCTATGGGCTTAAAGATAGCCAGTATAAAAACCAAGTATAAAAACCTGGTTTCACCCAAGTTCATACTCTGTGATGTTTTTTTTTGGGCTGATTTCCTTACCGCTACTGAGATTGGAATCCCAGCAGTTCAAGACGAGAAATTTATTCATTTTCCTTAACTTTTTATTATTATTATTATTATTATCATTATTATTATTATTATTATTATTATTATTATTATTATTATTATTATTATTATTATTATTATTATTATTATTAACAGGATTCGCTCATGTTTATCAACCATCCAACCATCCAACCAGACCCTCAAATTGAGCCTGTACTGTAAGTAATCAACTTAATCCCAATTTCGTTTTTGTAGCCTCAAACATTCTTGCATAAGGGTAAAACATCCCTAATGATGTGCATTTTCGGCGATTGTCCTCATAAATTGAATTATCCTCTGGCATCACTTGGCATATCTTGGAAAACGCTATTGTAGATTCTTGGCCCTGAAAACTACCAATCACTTGAAGCAATTTGTTTGTTAGACGTTTCTTTCACCACAATATATCCAAATGGGTGTTTCCCAAGTGTATTTGGCGAGTATGAGTATTTTCAGTTACGCTTTTAGTGTGGATGTTTCGTGATACATCTTTCAACTTTTGACGAGCTTGTTGACAATAAGCAACGATCATAACATAATCGATGAATATAAATAGGTTAGAAATAAGCAGTCAACTAATACGCTGATAAGTTGAGTGCAAAACTTCAGAACGCGCACCTCATACCTAGCAATAGCAGTACTACCTACTATACGGTACTATGTACGTACGCTTATCTCCATCCTAACTAACGCCTTAGAATATATACACGCTGCTCGAGTCCATGATAAACGTTGAGAACTGTGGAGTGCGTAGCCTTGAAGTGAGGCAAGTGAGAAGTGATGTGTACATAATTGTTTGTCAAGCATGCATGCACCCATTACAATCCTGATATCATTAATGATATGCTCTGTCTCAATGTCAGTAATGCTGTAATCCCTTTATTGACGAGTGAAGCCAAAGTTGGCTCGGTGGAGGTTGAAAATTGCTCGAATTCAGAAACAAATGGCCTGCTTGCTTGTGAGTTGGTGGGACAATTACAAAATTTCGAGTTCATGACATATCGCTATTGCGGCATTAAATGAGTGATGAATGTCCATACATACCCTACATTTCATGGGCAATGATCGTTAACTTGTGAAGAGTTTCTGAATCAAATTCAAATTAAATATTTTTCCAGAAAATCAAATCATTGGAGACTATCATAGCGGACTCTGGTGTTATAAAATTGCAATATTTAGAATATCATTTGCCGATAGCTTTTTAGAATACTGTCACTTCTCGCATTCAATTAGTGAGATATCTCTTATGAACCTTAACAGGATGGCAATCGACTGAGCTATGACCCAATTGCAATTTCAATACTCTAGGCTTCAAACAAAACTCGAATAAGATTTAAATAAATGAAGGTTAGTTAGGGCGTCCATTCTGTCCTGGCATATTGATTGAACTTTTCAGTGATATTGAATATATATTTTTTTTATATCGACACTGGTTCATTCTTGCCTTAATATGTTGTTGAACGAGCCTGTCAATTAATAATAACGGTCGGTCTTGGTTGTTTCTTTGTGCACCACATTTCTAATTTGGGTGTACGTATATTTGGGACACGTGAGGGAAGGAAGGAACGAAGTCGGCGCTGACTGAGCTCGATACACCTGGTGTTTATTCAGTGGATGGGTGTATGTATGTGTGTATGTACGTGATCAGCTTAGCCAGATGATGTGACCAACGCCATCGACCTTGATTGGTACAATTTATGGCCTCGTTAAATGTCACAAGTCCCCTTGTGTAAGTACTTGTTTACATACGCCACATCGCATCTCGTCTTTACCAAACCCCAAAACCAAATGTGGGAAAGGACTTTTTGCAGGATTTGCAAAAGTCGGGGTTTACATTAAGGCAATCGTCCCTAGAGACGTCATGTCTGGAGGAGAAATGTTTTTTGCAACATACAGATAACTTGAAATTGCTGCAATCAAACGATCGGGAAATGGAGAATGAATGGTATGACATAGATCCCACAAATTTTAAATTATCTCTCTCAAATCCGTTTGAGACCGACCATTCTTTTGGTGATCGATTGCAAATGTTATCCATCTCAAAAAAACTTCAGTCTCTTATGATTGAGGTACTCTAAGGTGCGTAGAAGTAGAGTTAAAATAGGAATCTAGTTTATATGTAGCCAAGAGGTCTCATGGGTAGGGTGAACAAGGCAAAAACCTTTTGTCCAAGTTTCACAGGTTCAAATCCCGAAGATGGGAATCAACCACTTTGGGAGGAGACGTGAAGTTAGTGGTTAGAGCAGTTTCCATTCATGACTAAAGTCCCCGGTTTGATTCTCTTCCCCGACATTTGTCAAGCAATTTGTCATTTGACATTTGTCAAAGAACCAATCTGGTACGGCCATGGCATGTATGCAAAAAAATATTATGTGACGACTAACTTCCTTAGCCCAGCTCGGCTTACCCCTTCGGCACAAACACCCAAAATGCAAAGCAAAAAGAATCAATATATCAAATTTGAAACGAATCCCGTCTAGGCCACGGGAATGGGCACGACCCCTTTGGTCCACTTTTTGAACATAATCTTATAAGGATGGCAAGAAGTTGAAGGACGTTGGAACTCCTCTATAATGTTCTGACTCATCAACTGTACATTATGAAAGGACAAATTAAGGACATTAACTGTACATTATCGCAATGTTAGATGAAGCGGCTGAAATGAGGATAGCCAAAAATATCAAAGTGTATACGATAACAATTTCTTTTAGGGAATATTTTTCTTCATTTCTATGGTCTTAAAGATAGCCAGTATAAAAACCAAGACGAGAAATTTATTCATTTTCCTTAACTTTTATTTATCGATATATTATTTGATCGACCAACGAATTAGAGTTGGCTGATCTGGTTAACCCTTGAATATAAGGTTGATAGGGAATTTTAGACAAAATCTTGTCCAAGCCTGACTTTAATTCTGCTACTGGATCAACGCCTACATACGCCCTACGAATATTTGAAGGCAGCAAATTGAACAATGACGGAGCCCGAGAAAGAAGAGAGTTGGAATTCATTTGCTAGTTATCTTTGATTGATACACGCACAATTGAAGGTACCAAGTTCATAGAAGTCGTCGTGAAAGCAAATCATGCCAGTTCGCCCCCTATCAAATGCGAGTGCTGTTCTTTGTACCAATTTTGGGGAGCTCATTCGGTCCAAAAGACTCAAGTTGGACTGGTCGGGAGTTTTTGTGCGTGCAGGTTTTCAATTACAATTTATGCGGCTTTGGGTCCGGCCACAACCATGAGACTGGATGTGGTAGAAACGGAAATAGTCCTTGATCAAACTGATGAGGCAAATAAACTAAAGCTTCAGAGAAAAGGAGCTTTATTGTGTGGTTACTCCGCATGCAAATGAAACCCCAAAGTCCGATGGTCTCGTTTCTAAAAGAACATGTAGGTGGCGATGAAGCTTGTTGTTTCGGTTTAGGTACTTTTTATAGTGAGACATGTGGAAGTAATTGCGCAAAATCGAATGCATTTGGGTTATAGAAAAACATACAAATTCCAAATGCTGCGGTATTAGCCCCGAACCCTTATCATTCTACAGGGTAGTCTTTAAAAAGGGGCACCTGCATTCCAACCAAATTCGTACAACTAAATCTGTCATTGAAATTCGTTTTGGGGACAGATACTGGTAAAGTTTCGGGCTTTGGCAAAAACTTTGAGAAACAATGATATATCAAGAAAAGGTCTTCCAGCTTAGTCAAAAGAATCAAATCGTCCTCTCTTCTTTGTTCAATTTACTTCCCTCTAATACCCGTTGGAAATACGTAGGGATTGATCGTGGAACAGATTTCAAGTTAGGCTTGTACAAGTTCCAGAAGATAGTGCTATAACAACCTTATATATTTAAGGGCTAGTCTGATCTGTCCTCTCTTATTTGTTGATGGATCAGATATTTCATGAATATGTAGTTAAATAAAAAAATTAAAGTTTTCATCTTGCCGAGGATAATATTCCCAGTAGCATTAAGGTAGTCAGCAAAAAATGGGGGCATACATGATAAGTCTTTTTTAGACTCAAGAGGGCGCCCAGTGCCCAGTACATATGGGGGGGAGGACGAAAAACGGGCTTAATGAATCTATTATTTTGCAAAGAATGGACCAAATCGCATGAAAATTTATTAGCAGGACGAGGAAATATGTTTTCTTTGGCATAGAGAAGAAATGTAAGAGGGTTGGCGAAACCAAAATTTTATGGTTTAGAATTTTCCCCCATCAAAGGATTTCGCTGAACTTCGTTTTGGGGTTTGATTTTTCACGCTTTTTATGTTTTGACAATTTAAAATCATGTCAACCTCGAAGTTATATTTCACCCATCTGTCTGTTTCCGGACCACATATTTTCATTTTCCATTATCGACAAAACCGTATATGCTAATTGAGTTCCGAACTTTTCTTTGTTCAGGATGGAATACAAAATTTGGACAACCCTGCATTTGATTCCCGTGGAAATAAATGGGATCTTCTTCAGTTCCATGAATTGCACGTATCCACGGGCCAAAAAACTGGGACCCTCTTTGATAGAGATGGCTCAGATTCTCATCTTTCTCCACCAAGTTCACTTGTTGCCATCCCAGACCATTTGATGCACATCCACTTTTCGTTTTTCCTCCATTTCCTCTCCATCTTTGAGCTCTGACTCAGCCCCAGAAACACCATCCCGAGGTCTCAAAATGCGACTCGAGGAGCAAGCTTGCCCTCGTCTTGGTCTTGGCCCAGGTTCTACCCAGGTGGGTGCTGGTCTAGGTTTCTTCAACGTGGAATCCTGATCGCATAAGGAAGGCATTAAAGTAGAGTATGAGCGTACGTAGAACATGCCACGGATCATGTAGTACAACGGCCGCCAAAAACCATCGGTCCTTCCCGCCCTGTACTGAATGAACACGGTTGAAGCCTTGCACATGGAGTGTGTGAGTGGTGGCATCAAGTTGAAACTTTCACTTGACATTGAACTCCACAAAGGTGGCACTCAAGACAAGAAGGAATGCTTCGACGATTGGTAGTTAAAAACACTGCTAGCGCTAGAGGATTTCAATAGGACGGACGACCCTCGCTCTCAGATTAGCTTGGATTTGGACCGGGAACTGTGTCATTCATTCCAATCGAAGCGATTGTTTGGTCGAATAATAGCATCCAGCCACCAGATCGACCAACTCTAGTGATAATAAATTTCCGAGTGATTGAAAAACGATAGATCGAGAGCTTCCAGGCCTCCGAGTACGAAGAGGACGTGCCTAGAGTACGACCAACACGCATTAGGTCGTTGGTCGACGCACTTGCATGTAATAACCATCATTCCTCACTCAGAGCAAGCGTCATTCGGTGTTGGTTGCATGAGCTCGACTTTGGACGATTTTCAAACTAGGTCAATGTCAAATGGTGGCAATAATTCGTTCGTCTCTCAGGCCATCTGATGTTTCTTTTCTGGCTGTACTGTGAGTTCCAAGTATGACGACAATCAGGCTTTTTTTTCTCTTGTCAAATCTTGATGAAGACACGGTGGGTGAACCATAGGGAGATCAAAGTCGGTGAGTGCAGCACCGCCAACTGAGGATCGAGGGTGGGGCCAAAATGGTTGGGCTCAAAACGATTCCTGGCATTGCAGACCGTTGTCGACATATTTTCTCCTCTCTCAGCTCCATTAAGACGGTCTTTTTATTATTTATCTGCTCGTGACCTTGCACAATGTGAAAGAAATATGTCGCGTCATACGTAATTCGAACATTTCAGGGCAGAAAGAGAAAGAAAGAAAAGAAAAAAAAAGAGAGAGAGAGAGAGAGAGAAATGAGTTCCAAATTCCAGAATGCCTCGTCATTCGTGCATGTCCATCATTGCTCAGAGTTCCTGGTTCCCACAGAGCGAGAGGTACGGTATATTATGGGCAGGAGAACTATGAGAACGGACAAAAGGAGCACTAGATCATGTGTTTTCTCCTTGAAACTGGACATCTGATCCTTCTCTGAGCACAGCGGATTGTAAGCGTAGCTAGCAGTTAAGCAAGCAAGCATTGGTCATTACCGTTTTAAGAGCAAGACCGACAATGGAAAGCGATGTTCAGTTCCAGGTTTGCAGTCTTCCACGGATGTTCTCGAACCAATTCGATGTCTTGTGGTTTTTCTCCCTGAGCCCATTAAACCGAAATTGAATGCAAAGGTGGCCTGAAATGAAAGCTGACATGATGAGCCCTATTGCTGATAGTGATGATGATGATGACGATGATGAAGACAACGGTGGGGATGATGATGGTGGTACTTTCAGTTTTCATCCTGATAAGGAGACGACGCGCCAATGAGATGAATGCCTTTTCTTTGTCGTTGGTATCGTGTCATTCCCCCGCTGTGTCTGATCGACTAGAAGACGAAATTATGCCAGAGCTGGCACGAAATGAAGACCTCAACAATCACTTTCCCATCTCGGCGGTTCAGGTACTGCTCCTACAATCAGGGGTGTGCTACTTGGTCTTGGTTCGCTCTCATTTGGTTTCAACCCCGGAGGCGCTAACGGTACAATAGAAAACCAACCAAAATCGATCAGTTTTGAGCACCCTCCTCCTTGTTCGATAATTCTGTCAACTGAGCACGAGGACATCTTCCCTCAAAGCTACTCATTTCAGTTGAGGAAAACATGCATGTTCTGTATAGTGTAGAGAGTACAGGGTATTTCATGGATCAAGAGAAACGAGTAACAGACGCAATATCAATCGCATTGTGTCCATGACTATTGGAAGATTTTTTATCGCATTCTTGCATTGGGTCTTAAGGAACAAATTGTAGAGAGGACAGTGTAAATTGTCAAAAAGAAAATGCCATTACTGCGGTGAAGGGTTCTGGTGGATTTGATTTTGGCTGACCAAGCCAGTTTTGACCTCTGAATGCCCTCAGCGTGGTTTATGATACACCACCATTCATTTGGCTGCTTGAAAAGCTTGTTACAACTTTTGCCGGGCAAATACTCACGCAAATTGAATAACTTTTCGGATTGTAGACTCGCATTTTCGGCCTTGAAATTTTGCTATGGATAGCATCAAAGCATTTTGACTAAATAGTTTTTATTTCCAGTCACAGTTAGTCAATCTTTAGAAACAATTCTTGATCATGAACCAACCTTGGCTATCAAAGGCAAAAAAGAACTAGGAAAGGAGCAAGTTTCGTCATTCACATTTTAGCATGTTTGAGCACGTTTAATGTTTTTGATCTAGTAATTTCATTTGAATATGAACATATTTTATACTTTGAACGCCTGAAATCTGGACGTGGGCACCAAGGCTGAGAACTCCTGTTTGAGTCAATGCATTGCATTCCTCGGTAAAGGAGACTGGCCCCAGTATACTCCGGTTGCGCATTTCAATTTTCAGCTCTATTGAAGGGCTTGATCAAAGTTATGACTTTGTAACATAACTCTACACAGAATGAATGATTTAGCCCTCTTGTGGTGATACATTAACCAGAAGAGGGCGCACTGTGTAAAGCTACATTGTGAGCTTTGAGAGGGCATAACGGGCATAACTCTAGATCAAGTCGTTCAAGCGAGCTGAAACTAAAATACGAAATTGCACCAACCCTGGACCTGTATCGTTAAGAGAAGAACGCAACCTTTCACTAAAAATCTAAATTTACTTTGTTCGATCCTCTTCGCCCAGATTCAGGGCGTTCATGATGTTTTCGATGAGGTATTCGAATCCGAATTCCTAACTCAAGCACATTGTGTGAGAAGTGCAAAATTAGCTTGGAGCGAACTTTCAATATGAAATCTAACTAAAAAAACATCAACCGAAATAAACTCGTCTAGGCTCAAAAACTCTAAAATTCATTATTTCTTGCAATGCCGGCCAAGACTTTTCTGCTCCGCACAAATCAAATAAGGTCGAACAAACGTACGGCTGGTATTTTTTTCTCCAAATGCCTTGAAACAAAATTCACCACCCATACGTGTGGCCCGAATCCAAGTTCAGCTGAAATACTTATTTTGACCCAAATTGCTCTAGATGTTAGTTAGTTTGCAAACAACAAATATTCTTCTAGTTGGCCAAGCACTTCAGCCAAAGCCTGAAACGAAACTACGCCATAGCCCCATGAAGGTAGGCGTGCTAGTTTGAACGTGAAATATCACATAAGAGTCCTCCACGTTGTGGTGCCAAATTAGATTCACGTAAGGCTTTAAGAAGGATGAAAGGGTTTTCTGTGGTTTTACTCTCTCTCTTTCATTTTTGATTGAAGATAATCTCCGGATGGAGCGATTGCACTCTGCGTTTCAGATGAAGAGGAACTAGAAGATGAGGAAGCAGCCTTTGATGACGGTTCCTTGTGATCGAAAATGGTTTAAATAAGAGATGATTCGGATTGGAAATCGCTCGTCTAAGTCAAGTCAAGATTTCGTTCTCAGACATAAATATTATCGTCGACCTTGTGCGACCTTTCCGATGGACCAGACCCCCCCCCTCTCCTTCCCCGTCCGTTTCATTCCTCCCAATGCCAATAATATCGGTAGCACACTGAGCACACACGACATAATGCTTGCAGTAAAATGCAATAGGAATTGTTTCCCTGTCGTCGTAAATAATACCTCCCGTCTGACATGGAGAATGCGAGCAATGTGAACAATCTGGAACTTCAAACAGAGCACTAATTGAGACCCAAGCCAAAGTCATCCGCGGGTTGAAAAATGGGAACAATCTTTCCACCGTCTGCCCAAAGGCCACGCACGCACGTGGGAAACAAGGCCAACAAACAACTCTGCAAACTAACAGCCAACGTAAGAGCAGCAAAGTTTTTTCAACCACCAGAAGACCCCTCTTAATTATTTACCTCATCATCCCTCTCGGTTTTCCCAATCCCGAGGAGAAGCGAGCAATTCAGCGTTTAGGACTTCCAAATGTCCTTGTGAAAGACGAGTACGCGCTCTCTAGTAGTACCAAAGGACTCGCACCGCCGTGGCCCTCGGGGTTTCCATCGGGTCTGTGTCCGTCGAGATCGTGTTATTCTCGGGAAGATACACCAAAAAAAGACGCACCGAAGAGAAGAGGGATCGCGAAATGGAGTCGCTGCCCTCAGCTGGTCGGTCGGTCGGTCGTCCTTAGTGGGCTTGGCCCATGGAAAAACAACGAGAACTACTGCTACTACTACTACTACTACTCCTAGGCTTCCTGCGGGGGACGGGCGATGGAAGGACGACTGACGGACTGCCCAGGTGCCTCTAGAGGCCGTCGAAGGAGGGTGAGGACGAAAAGCAAAAGCCGCACTTCAGGATCTGTGAATCGCGCATCCATCCATCCATCCATCGGAGTGACTGGAAAAGGGGGATCGACCAACTTTAGTTCAGAATGAGTCCAACTCAAGAGAGGAGGAGGACATCAGGGAGTTGTTGTACCATTTAAAGAGACCGCCGATTGGCTTTGCAGTGACGAGACGTGTGCTATTTTCGTGATTCCGGCCAGTTGACGCAATTCTACTACTATATCTAGGGATTTGGTCTCGATTGTGAGCGTCGATACTGATACTATCTTCACAATAAGTGAGTGTTGTTCCATCATCCCTTGAACAAAAGATCTGTCAAGGTAAGAAAACATACGATTGCTTTGGGAATATGAAATACGTAGTATCAGTGAGTCCAAGACGCATGGAAACCCAAGCTGAAGTTGTTGATGGTTGAGATTCTGGTCCTAGTTAAGCGGGAAGAAAAGAACCCGATTTGGCATGGTATTCTACTAGTAATAACTCGAGCCAGATTCCCACCGGTCGTGTGTAACTCATGACATTGAGAATTCACTGATGAAGAACGTTGTTGCTCCTTTTTCTTCTTCTTCTTAATGCCTTATGATTTTTTCCCTCCAATGCCAAACCACTTCCAAGCACGCCACACCATCCATACGAGTACATCTATGTATTCCTTCGAGCAGTCTAAGTACGTCGTGCAATGCTTGCTTTGCTAGCGATCTCATCAGTCCGTACGATGAACAATATATAGAGTGTGCAGTCGTCTATGTGTATATGTGTGTAGACACAACCGAGAGCCCTCGTCCTCGTCCTTCATTTCCCACATCCCTTTTCTCAGGTTTGTCTGAACTTGAAGTCAGGACAAAAACATACAAAAAGGCGGCTTCATAGCTAGTATCAAAGTAAAAGTAGAAGTCCTCACATAATTCACAATGGGGTAATCAGCAGCAGAAGGATGAGAGGAAGTGCCACTACTTCTACTGTTACTTCAATGCATCATCATATTAGCTTGATGTTGGATAAAGTATATGAACAACCATAGACAGTAAGTGGATGGATGTGCTGTACTTCACGAGCATGAATGTGGAGTAGGCTTCAAATCAGCAGGTATTCAACCTACCAACCAACCAAGCTCAAGTATGTTCAAAACCACAAAGAAGAGTTGTGCAATAGTCAAGAAGTCGAGGCGTAGCATGCCCACGAATTCGCAAGGAAAGATGGGGGGGAGAAGTCTCTGTGGAGTGATTTTTGAGTGTCTCAACACTTTCTTGGGGCAGACACTCAGTTGGTTGAGGTTGGCGATTTGGTTCCAAAGGCCTTTGCAGTTTCTTTTAAAGCGTAACCTCGAAATCGGTTGGAGTGGGTGTATGAGTGCATGGAGCAGAGAGTACACTTACCCATTTATGGCGTGATGGTTTTGGCAGACTCACTCGGACCATTATGATGCCCCAGGATCCCAGTCCAAGCTCGCCGCCCAGACTGGCGTTTTCCTCGCTTCTTTACAATTTGTACATATTGGGTTGGGAGCTTGAATACCCTCGAGAGATGAATTATGACCGTCTCTATCATCACTCCTGTCTTCTTTAATATCAATAATAGATGCGCTATTTTCATCTCGGATCATCATCTTTGGCGTATCTTCTTCCACTTCTTCGCGTCATCACTTTGCGGCCTTGCCTCCAACCTTACCCATATCCGAGTCCTGACCAGACATCTGTCCCCGAAGGACACGCCTCAGTATCTAATAATGCTTTCCTTCCCTCTATCCATTCAGAGCGATCAAATAAAGGTTTTGTGTCTAATTCGTCGGAATGACTGTTTAGGCCAGCAGCTACATACGTCGATGACACGAGCATTTCTGTGACGAAACCTTGACGCGTTGCATTTTGCCAAGGCCGAGCGCCGGAATTCTTGACAACCATTGCAGAGTGGTAGGTGACGCCAGTAGTAGTAGTAAGTAACAGAAGTAAGTAGCAGTAGTAGTTAAAGGATTTTCCTCCAAGCCAGGTGACTGCTTTGAAAGTATCAATGCCGTCACATTTAACAACCCTCTACAGAGAAGAATCTGAAGGACTTCTCTCGTCATTCCCATTCGTGATCCGCCGATCAATTGACAGAGGTCATCTCGAGTACATTCCAAAGGTATCGAGACTGATACGAGGCGTTCAGCTACTTCCCTCTCTGCTCAGTGCGCATGGGATCCATCTACCAAAGGCAAGATCGTGATGCGATCCCTTCCTGTGATCCAATTCAGGAAGAGATGGATTTTTGATCCACTGTCTAGTTTGCTGGGAAGAGAATAAACCAAGTGTTCATCCGCACAAACATACCATGTACCATACTGAGATGGACTCAATGAACTAACAACCTCTTGTATGTACGGCCCATATTTATGGTCGATTTCAGCTATTCTCGAAAGCTCTTCTTGCATCGGTAATAGTAATGGTGCAGCACATCCGGCATTGAGATCCAATACTCCTCAAGCTGAGGAGAACGAACTCCTTGGCACTCCTCCCCATCAAGTCCAAAGAGATGCACCCACGTTCCATTCATTGTAGTCTCAGTTCTCAGTATGAATGGCTGGACTGTAATTCATTGATGTGCAGACAGTGGAGCATGTACTACGTACGCACTTGGTTGAAAGGGCCCTTGGAAACCTTCCGATCTTGCCATTTTGGCCTTTTCTTACAGGCTTTTTCCATCTGCAAGATTATCCCCCGATGTCAGTGAGAAAGGTTGACTGAGATTACCTGAATCTCTTTGTCGTTCCGTAATTGATCCATCGTTTGGAAACATGGCGAGCCTCGTTATTTTTGCTTTGAAATGCGGTTCTATACCGTGCGTACATGCTCCTTAACTACATACATGTACAGAACTGAACAGACTAGATACTGCAACTCGTGTATCAAACAATCCCAGTTCGCTGAAGTCGGGAGGGAAAAATCTGGGATTCTGTTTTTACTCTCATCGTAATATCGCTCTTGGCTTCAAATGATTTATTAGAGGAAGGATACCATTACCATCTACGTGAGATCAAACAACAGAGCAAACCCTAATGGTGATTACACTATTGCACACAAACAAAAAAAAGTATAAGCAGCATTGTCAGAATGGCCATCCATTTCCGAGCAGCCTTATTGCTGTTTCTTCAAGTCTTCCTTAGCAAACTTGGATAAAGAAAAAGTCTCTTTATTGCATCTTTGTTTTTATCCACTGGGGATCCTTTCTCACTGTGCCTCCTAAAAGACCTGTTCGAACAGAAGAAGGCCAAAGAAAGAGACCAAGGAAGATCAAGAGAGAAAACGACGAGGCCAAGGCCCCAAAGAGGCTGGAGGTCGCAAGGAGTATTTACTCCACGGAAAAATCCGCCTTTGAACATGTCTCGTCCTATTGAACAACACAAGCCTTTTCTACGATCCTTTCATTCATTGTCCTGAAATGGTGATATCTTCTTCGACATTATTTACGACATAACCAGGTTTCGAATGACTTATCCTAGATCTCCTATCCTCTCTTTTATATCTAGTTTAGTATGCCTTGGGGGTAATGACCTGTGTTTGTGTGTGCCTATAGGAACTTTTTCTTTTTCTTCGTGGACCTTTTTCCTGCTAGGATTCAGATCTTGGGAACACGTGTTGACCCTGAGATTAGCAATTTGTTAGCCCTGGTGGCTTGGTTTGCGATGAAATGCCTGATTGGTATGGAGCCAAGGCTAGGTACAAGGAGCATTGAATTTTGGAACAACTGGCGAAGAACAAGATGGATAGGAATCAGAGAGGGAACCGGCACGCTTGATAGTCCGGGTGGGTTCCCAACAGACCCACAAACAGTCCAACACTATTCGATTGCCCTGTGGGAATGTCGAAGGATGGCAAAGGCTGGAAAGTGGAGGCTGCTTGCTTTGAAGTTGGCTGAACCAACATACACTACGAGTACACAAGTCGTGAACACAAACTGAAGGATAAATTTGCCAAGGCAGACGACTACCGTAGGACCACTGCTTGTCTCCCTTGGGATCCTTGGACTCTTATAGAGTACTTCCACATCCACTCTCCGTCTCTTTCACCTCTATCTATCTTACATCCGTGCAAACTTCTACTGCATCAAAGCTCATGAAGTTCGTTCCGAGTTCCAGGGAAAGCTCATGGAATCAACGGGACGAAGGAATAGATTTCCATTGAGGCCTTTGTTGGTGCCTCACGCGGTGTTAAAAATATCCCGAGTTCATTTGGACAAGCTATGAAGTTTTGATTTCTTGAAACTAAAGCAAATCAGTTGGAGGCACGGGTAGCGCACAAATGTCCTTGTGATGGATTCTTTTTCAATCCTGAAGGTACGAATAAAAGTTAAATATTTTGAGAAAGAGAAGCTTTCCCAATTCTAGAGGCTGGCCCTGAAATATAAGATCGAGAGGTTTCCTTTTCCTCTGGCTTCCCTTGTCAACCAACTCTCTTCCATCGTTGTTTCTTCGGCCAAAAAAGCCAGGATTTCAAAAGATAAACGAAGGAAGTTAGCTCAATCCTTAGTAAGCGTAGTTTTCGATCTCTTTGTGAGCTCCCTATGTTCCAAATATTTCTCACCGATAAAAAAAAAACCGAAGAGCAAATCAAGATCTATGACAAAGTGATGTGGAATCTAGGATATCGAGGCCTAAAGCAGTTTTTTTGCTGAACCAGAGGGAAAACTTTCGACTCATTTCTTTTGGGTGTTGGGGATCTTTCCTGACATAAGGTAATAAATTCACGAGGGTTGACGTATTTCATGCCTGATTCAAGGCAAAGAAACACGAAATAAATCTTATTTAGAGATCAAAGGCACAGCCAGAGGCTTCAAAGTAAAGAAGCCTAATAGTTCAAAATTTAGGGCCTCAGGCCTTCGTCAAGGTCCAGCCTCTCCCTATCTTTCACATGGGGCTGGACTACAGCTCGCATTCGTATCTCAAAAGAGCATCATACTGATTTGCAAAGTTTGATTTTGTGGCGACTTTACTTGATGCCAATGATACCTTCGTTGTGGATGTTCTTTATGAACATGGAGAAAGACGTTTTTTCCAAGAGCACTCCACGTAGAAGTGGCAATGCCCTGGATTACCAGTCCCTATCGATCCCTATTCCCATGTTTGTCTAATGTCAAGTATTTTGGCCGGTCCATGGTAATCCCAAGGAGTCGATTCGCGTTCCCTAAACTCGAGTTCCTTGGAGTGATAAGGGCTGAGGGTATAAGCTACTTCGGAGGCAAAGTGGAAATTTCCGCATGGAAGTATATACATAAACCATCAGCGATTTGGTCCGTTGATTCCTCTGAAGACGCCACTGAAAAATGATCCGCAATAAAAGACCGGGGAGAGCACCTGTCTTGACTCAAATCTCACCACTTTGACTCGAGCTCATTTATCACAAAAATGAGAGCCTCTTCAGCTTAACTAAGGCTCCCATGGTTCAGGGAGGGATAAGAAATCCAATCTAATCTGAAACCACCTTTCGAAAGCGCAACTTCATTTGAATACGACAAGGGGTTTGCCTTGTACGAAAAAGCCGATCCATAATCCTTGTTCCATCTGCTTTTGCACATTATTTTGGACAAGAAGATATGGATCTACTCAAGAGAGTCGACTCGGACGCTCGGAAGGCTCGGAAGACTGTGTGTGTCATTTTACTCGAGGAGATAATTATCTCCGTGGACACATTGCTCAAAATTCTGTGTTCCTAGCCTAGCTTCATCTCCCCCCTCTACTCTCAAGAGACTCGGTTAGACGCACATGCGATGATATCTTCTTAATGAGTTTCATTGTTCGAAGAAGCAACAATATTAGAGCAACAACAAACATACCCGACCCGCCATAGATGTGTCCTTTAATAAACCCGTCACGAGTCCATTAATGGGTAGCCACAGATTCTGGACTCATTCCCTGTGGCTTTCAGGGTTGATGTTAATATCCCGGGAAATGGATGAACCAGTAATCCCCGCTGGCCGATATCACAAGGACTTCCAGCCAAAGCCTTGTTGGCCTAAACGGTAGAAGGTAAAGAAACGGAGAGAGAGAGAAGGGGAGGGGCAATGAGTGGGAGAGAGGGAACGAAAGGTTGGCCAATTCCACCCGAAAAGAGGCAGGTCATGTCACCCAGTTTAAGTCATGGTGCTTATTGAGCAGGCGGATCGTGTCCCAACCTCTCTTTGGGCACTGCATTACCTTAGGGTGCTCTTCCCCTACTTCATATATACATACATAGTACATCCACACTCGCATAACGTATGAAGAGGAATCGACCGTGGTAAAACTACTCCGTACACTACACACTCCTACTTTAATACATACGCACAGTACATACGGTAATGGACACGACAGAGCTTGAGAGAAAAAGCAAGGTGACAGATCGTTGTTGGATCTCAAAAGCTTAGCCACTTTTTGTATGGTGGCCATGTAGTATATTTAGTTACTCCGGGTGAACACTGTCCACACTCCACATGGACCTGGTGCATGCACATTAGTGGGGACGAAGGGAACGAGGCAGGGAGAGATGCATGAGAGTTGAACGACGCCATGCTGAGCTTGGGCGAGAAAGATTTTTTCCGTTTGCCATTTTCCAGCTCATATCATCAAGTGTTGCTTGTCACTAATGAAGGTCTCCTGGGCTCGTTTCTTCCATTCTGATGGCTGCTCATAAACTCCCACCAAGCTCCTTTTTCAAATGAGTTAGCCCAACTTGAAAGAATTAACCATATTGGTTTATAAATGTATATGTATATTCAGTATGTTACGTCCCTGCGAAAATGTGCCCTGGCTTTCGCAATTGTTCGCGCTTGGAAATGAGTTAGTTTTGAGATTTTTTTTGGACCCAGAGTTGAAAGCCTTGTCAAACATGACAAGACACATTTGCCAGCCAGCGAATTCGAGACAGGCATCATGCATATTCTGTACAGTATTACGAAGAGAGATGGGCGCGAGTTTGAGGCCAAAAGACTCGCCCCAATGACGCTCATAACTGCTTTGCGTTGAGCGAGAACTCACAAGTCAGCAATTTTGGATCACTGAAGCAAAGCTGGTTCCACGCCGCGTGCCAATTACATCTCAAGCTTGTACACTTGTTGGCAAGAATAACAGTAATTACCACTGCTGTCCAATATTCGATGCCCAATAACATGAGCCTATCATAACAACAATAACCAAGCCCGACCCTTTGTAGGGGTGCATGGACCCTTTGCTTTAACCCTTAAGTAACAAGATCCCCCTATGTAGATATGGCGCCAAGTAATTTGATCATTGGTGCTCACCTACACCTTGGCAAGATATTTGTTTCCAGCGATGACATCTTCAATCGGAGGTTTGTAGGTTCCTTGAGAAGAAGTAAACACGTGCATGCAACTATGGTTTCAGAAAATAAGTTGGCCTGTTGTGGCAACCCTGTTGAGTCTGGCTTATCTGACTGGAGAGGAGTAATTGAATCTATTTTTTGTGGTTATTGTCGAACAAAAGAAAATAGAAAGAGTCCCACCTTCCTCCCAGCCATGACAAGTGATGTAAAAGCAAAAACAGAGCTTACGATATGTGGTTAGAAGCATCTCTGTTGTACTCTGGAAGAGTCATTCAGTATACTGTAGTGCAGTACCCAGTGACTTAACCAGCCACTTAGGGGAAAAACACATACAAAAGCTAACAAGAACTAGTGGGAACTACAATGGGACTTGGGAGAGAAAGAAGGGCGTAATGGAACAGAAGGACCCCGAATGTAGGATCGGAACAAGGGCAAGAAAGAGGAAATAATGACATTTGTCTCATGCAAAGAAAATAAATAACAGACAGCCAACTACAGTAGGCCCAGCCAAGCTTGGAAAGGAGGAGTCCACCACATGAGTGATACATTTTGCCCCTATTTTTCCCCTTTCTTTTCGATCCCAAAGTCTGTGATTGTGCCCTTCTTCATTTCCATATGCATTTGGAGCAGCACGTTGAAGGACCACCGCAGAATCCGCCAAACCCCCAATGGAAAGAGTGAGAAGAAGAAAGAGAGGAACGAAAGAGAGAAAGCTTTAGTCTTTTTTTGATTTGGCCTGCCAAATCGACAAAGACCCTCTGAGTTCAGGTTTACTTAAAAATTCATTGGACCCCGAGAGAACCATTTGCCAAGAGGATGGCCTCAACCCTGACAGCCAGGGTTGCTAAATCTCTGGAATCGTCGCTATCCCTTCCAAATCCTTCATTGAGTGTGATGGTTGGCGGCGATTGGCCCATAGATTGATCCTCTTTCGCCAGACTTGGAACCACCTTCCAGTCGTGAGATTGTAGCCTTCTTTCTCTCACTCTCGGTCTCTCTTTCTCCTTATCTCTCTCTACTACTTACTCTATTTACTCCTGCACGTCTGACTGCTAGCTGGTTTTCTGAAAAGGAAGGACAGAAATTGAGGGCGCTATTAGGGCCCTTTCTCGCTAACCAGTCCGCAGAAAGAGACAGTATTACTACCAAAGTGTTCCAAGAACCTCTCAGTGAAGTTCACCAATCTTCTCTCTTTCGTTCAAGCAAGTAAAGTTTTGCTTTAACTCTCTTTACAAAACAAATGAAATTCCGCCTTGCCAAGCGTTTGAACTCCCCCAGATTTTGAACCTTACTTGACCTTGGATTTTCGTGCGGGGAAGCACGTTGTGGAGGAAGCATAGAAAAATAACAGATGTCCAAACAAGTTCAAGTTGAAAATTCGATATCTTTTCTTTTTATAACATTGGTTGTTTTTGAGCCTGAGTCTTTGCTAGATATTGTAACGAGAAAGATCATTTGTCATGAAAGGTGTCCTTTTATTTTTTCAGGTAAGCCAAATTCAGCAGCAATGGGCTTATGATATCTGAAGGGATTGCGATGTCTGGGACCATGATGACTAGGGTGTTTATGTTTCTATGCCAAATCATACTACTACCCACTCAACGGTGGTTTTTGGGTTGGGCTTAGTACTTACAACTTAACAGGGTTTTTCCGCGAAAAAAAACCGACACGGTACTGTCGTTAATCATAGTATATTCGCCAAAGTATATCCATTTGGCTGACTCGCTGTCGAAAATTTCGGATTGCTGTGGAAGAATCGAACCATCCCACGAATTGGTTTTCAGTCTTGGCTCGTTGAATTTTTTTAGGGAGAGAAAGAACCGATAAAGAAAATCACGACTGGAAAGAAAAATCACCTCGAACTTCTTGGATGGAGGTCCTTAAAGTTGAACAGGGATAGAATGTGCGTGCAATTCATTCACGAGTGAACATTTCCAAAGAAAAAGTAATGGATTGGAAGGATAAAACATATTCATAGTCGCACCAATAAAGTGGGATAAAACTTAGAAATGCAAACCACTTGTCGACCTGTCAATAGCAATAGTCATGGTTTGGATAAAAGAGGATCTGGAATCTTCTTAGTCAGGCGTATTTTTTCATATTTTGCTCACAGGACCCTCACTCACCGTTTCTATCCTCCCTTTTTTGCACAAGAATCTCATTAAAGAGAGTTGTATGAAACCATTCAAATTGGTACAAGAAGCGAAAAGAGATTCTCAGGCCTTAATCTGATCCTTTTTGGCGGAGCAATGCACAGGTTAAACAGAATTTGCTGGTTCACAAGTTGTGCATCCCCCCCCCCTTTCTTGTGACTGTAGTACACGTTGTTCAAAAAGGGGCTCGAAATCGTTGGAAGGATGCCGTTTCTATCGAGGTTTCGAAACATCCTCCTTCTCTAACCAACTTCCAACTTTCCTCTTGTAGACGATATTCCATTATTCATTACATACCCGTTTGCAGCGAAACGTCAATCCGCCCTCCCATCTTTACGTTCCGTGGTGTCGATCCCAAGCGTTTTATGGGCAGGTAGGGATTCATGAGCTGATAACGCTAAGCGGAAATTTCGAATTAACCCCGAGTTCACACCATTTCTGGAGTCAAAACTTCGAGATAGCATTTCCATTTCTTCTTTCTCAATACGTACGGGTTTTGGTCATGCTCAAATACTTGAAAAGGTGGGACATCAAGTGACACGGCTTCTTGCTACTGTGTTTGGATTTTGTTGTTCAATTTTTGGTCACCCTGATGAAAGAGCGGAATCCAATGAAAGAAATGCCAGAAAGCGAAATCAGAAATGTAAAAGTGTTGACTTTGGGCATAATCCATGTTTCTCCCTGACTACCCAAAGCATTAAATTGCTTCACAATACCAATCCTCCCTCCAATGAGAAAGTTTTGCCCACAAAGCCGTCTAATAATGTGATCCCTTCGCCATAAATCTCTCTCTCTCTCTCTCTCTCTCTCTCTCTCTCTCTCTCTCTCTCTCTCTCTCTCTCTCTCTCGGGCTTAAACTCCTCTTCAGCAGATGAACTTCCGCTGGCGTTTCGAAAAGAACGACTTCTTCGTCTCATTTACATGTCTATGAGCGTATTTTTCCTTCTACTTTTTGGTAGCGATCTAGCGAGTTGAAAAAAGACGCTGCTAAAAAGAGAATGCACGATGGGCTCGGTTCGACATGCGTACAATCCCAAAGACGTGGGTTGTCGTGAAATTCTGGAGAAAGTAGGAAGGAAGACCCGTTTTTTATCTCACCTTGCCAAACAAGTCTGTGTGAAAGACGTGCTTCGAGTGTGAGGGAAGACGGAATGAATCTCTGAATCTCTCATAGGAGAAGATCGATCTTGTTTTTTGAATTACGCTAGCTCGAAACGAGGCGAGACGCGTGATGGAAGTGCACGGAACCAAATTGGATTTGCAGGTTCACAGGCCAAAGGAAGGGGAAAAAGAGGAAGAATATACATGTATACTGTGGTACATCTCCGGTTGAATGCAATAAATTTGAATGACGTCCAAGGTTGTAATCGCATTTGCCAAATTGTGTGAAACGCAATATTTGGTTCGAGGTCGAGAGTCTGCACATTGTGCAGTAGAGAATGGAGCTGAGATACTGGCTGCGAAATTTCCTACGGAGGGAATCTCCGGGATGTCAAAACATATTTCACTTCATCCATCACTGTCAAATGAGAATTGATCAAGATCTGGAAAGCCTTCTTAATTCTATGCCTTCCTCGAAGTTCGGCGGGGGATCCAGACCGAGAAGAGTGGAGGAGATGTTCCAATATTGGGATGGAACTCTCCTCACTAAATTTGGCCAGGATTGATCTTACGAGCAGGTGACTCTTTAGCGAGTGGAACGAGCCAGATGCATTCTGTCAAATCTGATCATTCAGAGCCTCACACCGTGGCGGCCACATTTCCAAGACTTCAAATCTTGAAATGGGAGCTGATGCACAATATGGTGTCGCTTGATCAAAGATTTTCGACATCCCCGTTTCTGCTGGTGGTGGTTGTGCTGCTGTTGATACCGTCAATGTGAGCATGTTAATCAGGACACAATGAATGGCATCCGGTGCAACAGCTTGTGTGTGTATGTGTCTTTTCCGCCATTCCCCTGCCATTGGGCGAAGTCCTGTCATTGTCACAAGAAATCCGAATTGCACACACCGACAAGCGCATTATTATTGTTTGCATTGTTCGCCAGCGACAATCCAAAGTTTGGCTCAAGGTTTCGCAAGGCTAGTGT
>NC_081441.1:4132011-4149861 GCF_007210705.1 Tigriopus californicus | reverse complement strand
CCAGATTTTGAACCTTACTTGACCTTGGATTTTCGTGCGGGGAAGCACGTTGTGGAGGAAGCATAGAAAAATAACAGATGTCCAAACAAGTTNGGTGAGATACGAGATAACATTTCTTATGAGAAGCCCTCTCAGCGCAGATCAACCACTGGTATTTATATCAGAAACCGCAAAGAAGAGGTCCCTTCACGATCAAATCTGTTCGAATTGAAATATCATTTGCCTTCAACACTTGATCTCAAGCACCTCCGTAATCTGTCAACCACCACAAAACCCATTCCCCCCACATTGTCGTCAGAACCACGAAGTACACAAGAAGGAGGAGGAGCAACTACGAATGACAAAGACGACGGCGACAGAGAACAAAGGATTACATTTTTTTGACACAGCTTTGATGAATTGGATGGAGATTGGAGACTATCCCCAAGAGATATCAGCCACGAGAAGAGAGACAGTAGATACTACTTCTAGGGAAAGGGAGACGGAAAAGGATTCACTTCCCAAAGCTGCGCAATCATCGGAACGTTCATGACGGATGAGGTGGCAATGATTACGCAAGTTGATAATCATTTTCATCGCATGAATCATGCCAGATGGACAGGGAACACCCACTATCATTTGAGGATGAATGTTTGTTGGGTCCCACTTTTGTACCTAACCACATCCAAACTGACACTTGCAACCGTCCTGCCACCTCCCATATCCTCCCACGAAGCAGAAAAAAAAGATAATCTAAATTCTGGCCATAAGAGGCCGAGATATTCAAGGTTTGATAAACTCATTGGTAGCAAGCCTGAATCCCAGGGTTGTAGATATCGATCCCATTGGGATAAGAGTTTTCAAGGCGTTTCCACCGAGTCGATCTCCTACAGCGCGAATGCAGCTAGCTCGCATCCTTTCTGCCAGAATCAAGAGGATGTTTGATCGCGTTCATAGATTGGCCCGTTTTCATCGATTGCATTGTGGTCTTGGTCTTTTCTCCTCAATCCCTTTAAACTTGGGCTCTAGCTTTCAAGAGCCTTGGAAAAAGATTTCCACTCACTCTCTTCAAGCTCCATTTTGGCCCCCTAATAAATACGTAGGCGGCCTCTGGTCTTGACCAAAAAAAGACCTTAATTGCATCACGAGGCCACGCTTTCAACCTCCCTTGACGCGACAAAATGGGCTACACTTTCTTAACCATCTCCAAGAAAATAAGGTCCACAATTTTCTCAGAGGCAGATACAAAAGTGGGCTTTTCTAGCGTTCGCATGTGGGAGGAGAAAGAGGGAGGAGGAGGAGGAGGTTTCCGAGTTCGGAATTGAATAGGAAAAATGACAATTGGACCTGGTGGGTCGTTTGCATTAATACGAGATTACGCAATTGAATTCTTCAAGAGTGAATGTCCACACAGATGATGTGTGTTATCAAATCATGAAAACACGTGCAAAATTGCTCCTGGTGCGCTTCCTCAAGTCCTTACAAGTTGATGGCCATTGTTTGCGGGAAGGAATGAATAAGTAAAAAGTCTGAAGAGTCTTTACAACTCGATATCAATGGCCATTTCGTCCTTCCTCAAAGGACCAGGAACCAGGAAGAGGCAGTGGAATGGAATAAAGGTAAAGGGGAACGTACGTCGGAGGGACCTTCGCTAAAGAAAGAAAACCCTTACTCTTGGCTGGGGCGATAAGTACCAAAGTAGCAGTCGAGAAGGAATTAAATATTCCAAGAGTGTGCTGAAACGGAGTTGTCACTGCCACGTTTCTCCACTTGGATTCAGCCTCAAACCTCTGCGGCTTGGATAGGGGACTGGGCAGCCATAAGGCCGGAAGCCAGCCTGGCATGGAAATGGGGAAAAGCAAAAGGCCACGAAATAAGAGCCTCCCAATGTCGCTTCGGACAACCATGAAGAAAGGAAACCTTGAGATTCTTTCACCCGAGTCGTTTCCTCTAGCTTTGAGGATGCTGTAAAAAAGTTGCAATGCCCTTCTTTTCGCGCTCATCTTTTGATCCCAAGGGAGAATTGCCAAATTTGAAACAGTTATGAGGCCATTTCTTGGTTATGTGACGAGAAATTTGGAAAAATTCGCACGGAAAACTTTCGAATGTGCACTCATTGCCAAATGGGCGGTAATCATGAGGAAGAAACGACTTTTATTGAGCGCGCTTTTGGACTCACGGGTCTCTCTGTCTAAGGGTCTCCCTCTCTCTCTAAGAAAAAGAGGCGATAAATTAGGGTTTGAAAGGTTGTACCGGGAACTTTTGGGACCGAAAACACGTTGTAAATCTTCGGCTGGTTTGATGAGTTTTGGGCTTTAGGTTAGCGAGGGTCTCACAATTATTTCCACCCCCCCCCCTCGAATGACCCTTGGTGAGCAAAGGTCATCTATCAGAGGGGAGGAAAGTTCAACCGTCTCTATGACGGTAGCCAAGAGACTTACTTGGCACTCTAATGGAAAATAATCAATTGAATACTCGACTCGACCATCCTTTGGTTTGGGATCCAATTTCTTTGGTCGCATCAGAGACTCGATCGGAGAATCCAAAAAATGTGCGGTATACAAGTCCTCCCTGAATAAATTTCGCATTTCGTCTGTATGCTTGAAAAGTACGTTGAGCCTTGCCAATCCAATATTCCAAGGATAATAAAGCAACTCTTGGCAAGGAACTGACGGGGGAGGAGGAGGACACACAAATCCGGCAGGAAATTGACATGATTTTAATCTCACTGAAAATATACCCTCGTCTCTGTCCCGAGGCTTGGCGAGACTTAACAAGCTCATGGTTTTGTTTCCAAGCCAACAGGGGTTTTAATTAGATCTTGGGATTCAGGGAGGGCAATTACTTCGTTCCAGCCAATATAAACTCAATTTCCTGGACGCTGCCCTCGCTTCGATCTTGCCTCTCTCTCTCTCTTTCGCTCTCTAGTATTCTATGTCTTTACCTTGCTCAAGCTCAAAAGGCGAGGGACACAAAGTGTTTCGTCTCACTATATGGAGTGAGTTCCCAGTTTCTGGTTCCCATATTCACGTATAGGGGTACAACGTATTTGTTTGTTTGACTTTCTCCCTTTCCGTTACTTCTTGTAGATCTTTTACGGGCATGCACCCAGAAAAAGTTTTAGCGCATCCCCCAACTCTGTCTTATGCAGATTTACTTGTGCAATCGTTTCTTATACCTGAGGGCCTTGTAGGTAAATCCCCTTCTCTTCCAAGGTTTAATCTGGAACGAAATCGCCTAGATGAGATTGGCTCCAACATGGTTCCCGTCCATCTGTTTTACAAACAATCGCTCGTCTTTCTCATAATCTAAATTTGAGAGTGGGATGAAGGGGAAAAGAGGGTATATTGACCTTCATCAATGACCATCCTATTCTGTTCTCCGCGTACCAACGTGCACAAGAGATTTTTCGAATCGTCCCATGTGTTTTTCTTTTGGGCCCAATCCAATGAGATGAACAGACCTCGTTGAAGCAGACGAACAAGGATGTTATCGGTTTTTCAAAAGCGATCCGAAAGCATCGAGGGAAAAATGGGCTCCAACATATTGGACCTTCCATTGATCAAACAATGAGCGGTTCCGCTTTTGATTATCGCTCTTCCAGGCCCTCGGCATGAAGGGCTCTTATCACTGCACAAAGCAATGCGAGAACACAGTATTGGTGTTTCCATTTTCCAAATGGATCGCAGACACAATCAGAGTGAAAGAAAGAGAAAAGGAGAGAGATTTCCCTTGGTTCCCGTTCCTCCGCTGAGCGTGTTCCAACGTGTTGGGCTGCAGATTCTAAATTATGCCAACAACCACTCGACTGGTGCTTGGCACATGGTGGTGATTTGAATATGAAAAGATGAGACCAGTTCGCCAGGAATTCTTCAATCTCCATCCAATGAAAAGCTCTTGTTCGGAATTAGGAACCACGTCCCCTTAAGGTGATGGCTGGCGAGGACAGGGATGAGCTCTCTGCTCTGATCCAGTCAAGAAGAGCTGGAGAGACCCCTTATCCTGATTTGAAACACAACACCTTTCTTGATAAATGTAGTTACGTTTACGAGAATGATGGATGGCTCTGCCTTGATCCAATCTCTTAGTGGGTAGTCAGTCCATCTTCCTTTCTTTTGCGTTGCAAAAAAGAAAGAAGTCTCTGGTCACACTTTGGAGATCAATGAGCTTGGTTTGGCGAATGGTATGGTCCCTCTGGTTCCTTTCTAATGCTTTTGATCAATTTCATGCATCTTGTACCAAACCATCGCAGACACGACAGGCCATAACAGAGGAAGGCGAGTTTTCAAGTTGCAAGAATGCCTCTCCGCCTGGCAATGGCAGTTTTCAGTTTCAAATCCCCGCTCTATTACATCCTATGAAAGTACTCCATGACAATGGGCAACGGATGGAACGAAGAAGACCCAAGCGAGCGAGTTCGAAAAAAGTTTTTTTTCCCACTCTGGTACCTCTTGGGCCCACTGCTAGATTCATGTGCGTACTCTACTCAGGTCTAGAATTGACCTTTAGCCCAATCTGATGTCTGGTTCTTTTTTTGGGGGGGATCAGGTCCTTAAAAAGGATATGGTGTCGTTCACAATCGGCGGATTGGGCTTTGATTGTTTTGAAACAGAAGTTTACCTCAGTGCTCGGTTGCTGGCTGAATAGGCACCTCACGGAATAGTTCTCGAAGGAATAAAGTTTTGTTGGAACTTCTATTTTTTCGACACTGAATGTGACAAAGTTGGCGAGGCCGCATGGTCATTGTCCCACTCTACCACATCTCACAACATGGTCAAAGTTGGATCATTGAGAAGGTTTTCTGGTCTCATAAACCGCGTAGAATTGGTTTTTGGGCTGTCGGTGATGGCATTATAACTCACTTGGCCGAATGTCCACGAATCTTCTTTTTCATGAGGAAAAGTAAGCCTTATTCATGCTTAATCTCTACACACACACATTGGTCACACACCACATACTTAAATGCAAATTGGTCGTATGAGCATTCCAATATCAAAGAGTCAACCAATATGTTTTAGAACCGAACAGATTCATGTTCAACCTTTGAGATGGTGAAATTGTCGGCGAATGAATGGGGCAGAAATAGACGATGCTCTGGCAGTATTTGGTGAGAAAGAGGCTATGGGACATAAACTTATATAAGACAGCCCGGGAATGGACGATATTTGGGTCGGATGGCTGCGCAATTTTTCAAGGCTGTTTAGAACATTTCGGTGGGCAAATTTATGACACAACTTTGGAGAGCCTAGAGACAGTACCAGCAATAACGGCATCGGTACCACTGAGAGATGCCCTTTTTGCATGGTTCAAGAACAACAGTTGGGTTTAAGCAGATTATTTGGAATCAGTTTGCCTCGTGCTTCAAACGGAAAAGATTGGAGGCAAGTCCCAAGTTTGAAAATATCCCGCAGAAGGTTGTGGGCTCAATGTTGGTGGTTGCTTGGCCAGCGGGAAGTTTCACCTAAATGAAGTCGATTTACCCCCTTCCCAACTTTTTCCATTACAACGTAGATTCACTTTCCTTCCCGTCGTTGTCAGCGGCCTCAGCGGCCTCAGCAGCCTCAACGGACTCAGCGGACTCATCGGACTCAGCAGAGGAGGAGAACGAGTGTGAGTCTGCTTGGCGATCGACTTACTCGTCGCTTGAGGGAGCAAATGCACAATGGAAAATTGGAGTTTGAGCTTCACCACCAAGCCTGGGCAGCACACGAGAGGGACTTGTAGCTTGAAGTTCGTAGTTTGGGCCTAAAAATGAGCTGCTTCATGCGCCGAAACACCTGAACCACATGGGGCTCGAAGTGAAAGGATTGAGGGATTAAGGCATGGCGAAACAAAACCCATCACATTTGTATGTACAAGCACCAACGACATAGGTTTGAGTATTGCATACGTACTATGATGTTATTTCTTACTTCCCCCCTTCGATCAACATATGGGACACGAAAGCAAGAAAAGCCACCGACAAACAAACAAACAAGCAAGCCAGCAAGGAAACAAACAAACTCACATTACACGGCGGATTGGCTTGTCTAACAATGTGGATTGACCAGTGTTGGAATGCCTTGGCTATGATGGAAACGAGCTGCTCGTTTCGGAACATCGTTCAATCTTGACCTGGAACGGACGGAGTCTTGCCTCGTTCCACTTTGTCTAATAAAAGGAACACGTCAGTCCACTGGAAACGAGCTTTTTGCATGCTGGTGATGGAAGCCAATCATTTCACCATGACCGACGAAAGTGCTAGTTGGGTTGACTGTGTTTTTCTTACTCGATCGTCATTGAGACTTTGACTTGGAAAATCAATTCAGTTGGTCGCAATATCAACATCTCTTTTCCAATAGGTTAGTTTTCCGACGGACCACGATTGGCCTTGCGGGAATAATGATTCAGGGATTCACTCGAGCATAAACGACGCGACAAACGAATAAATTGCTTTGGATCATTCCCCTAATCATCTGATCTGCTACTATTTGTTTTTGCTTCTCCACTTCCAGGTTTGATGTCGATTCGCATTTCGAGTGACGCCCGTATATCCTCTCCCCAGGGATCCTTTTAGGCCGTTTCCTGACCCAGGTTGCAATGGAAGTGTCCTCCACAGCTGAGCGAAAGACGAGGTTCCCACCTGTCATCTCGTTGAGTTCTTGCCTCAAGGATAAGGATGTGGATGGTGTGGGCTCTGGCACTGAGGGGGATGAAGATGATGACCCTTCTGCCATGATTCCCCAGAAGAAATTGGAGGCCGTCGTCTTGGGCTATCATCAATTCGCATCCTCTCCAGGGCCCAAAGAGTTTGGTCCATCTCTCTCAATCACTTCAAACAGCAGCATTCAAGAGGTCGAAATGGAGAGCATGTTGACTAGCGAAGACGAGGACGAGGACAATGAGGAGAACCAGGAAGATGGAGAGGACGAGCCCGAATTAAGCCCCTCTGACGAGATCCATGCCAAGGAAGTCAATAACAACCAAGTGGACCACGATTTGAATGGAACCAAGTCCACGCCACCGACCAACACCGCCAGTTCAGACTGCTCTAATCTATCCTCGCTCGGAATGGAAATCGAAGAGGACGTTGAGGACCAGGACCACCAAAATTCTGAGGAGACGATGGCGGCTCCCGCTGCCAAACTCCAAGAAGACAGCGACGGCGATGGCGTGGTCACCAAAGTTGTCGAATTTACCACCTACGTGCTAAATAGTCAAGTTAGCTTGAGAGTGGATGGCCCCGACCAATGGCTGTGCGTGTCCAGGCTGCCCTCAGACTTGACTCAAAACGAGTTTGTGGAACTAGTGGAACAATACGGACAGGTCGAAGAAACACATTTAATTCATTCAGAAACTACAGGTGAGACAAAAAAGGCCAATAAGACCAACAACACGTCGCAAACACATTTTTATGCTAAATTATGCTTTGTTAGTATGGTAACCCTGGCCAGGGTTGAGGGCAAATAATGGCAAGCCGAGTTTTAGAGCTTGACACGCCATAGTCCCGAATCTTGGCTACGCAAATGCAAAGTTTCTTTTGGTCCTAAATCGAAAAAAGTTCACCCCAAAACACATGCTGTGAGAGGCGACGAGATGAAAAAAGGCCGATTTTTTCAACACTTGAATGAACATGTTCAGGCTTTTCTTTCGATAACAGACTCTTTTCGTGTGCATACTTGACGAGAACTGAAAGAATTATTTTGCTATCTTGTCACCTTTTTACCATGAAATATTCAGAGAAGGCCTTCCAATCGTTTGATTGGTTGACGTTATTTTCTTCGTATTCCCACTTCAGCCACACCCATCTATTTTGTCTTATCTTCCCCTCTCAAGGTCATTTGAACTGGCAGCCATGATTTTTGCCAAGTTACACGGGATGCCAATTTGCTAGTTGCACAGGAAATTCCGTCACTTAAGTGTATTACTCACCGATCGTTGTCAAGATTATGAATCACACCCATGAACACCTTTTTTTGCTTTGGAGTTAGTCCATTGTCAATACCTGGCCCAATGATGGTGCGGTGATCTTTGGCTGAACTTTAAACAGTTCGGAAATGTCAGCCACGATATCGTTTGAACTTGAGAACAAGACTTGATGACACTCAAAAGTTCACCATCAAGCACATTTTACCAGGGGTTATACTTTCAGTGTCTATCTCAAGCAATCTACAAAACCGTGGGACTTGCGTTTTTGTGGCAAAGCGATTATTATTAATAGACTTTGAGAGCTGGAAATGCCACGGCATTAAGACATGTCACTGTAGGGCACTAATCAGATTGAACTTGACACGTTTCATCTCTCTCTCTCTCTCACTCTCTTTTTCTTTTCTTAGGGCGTTTCAAAGGTTACGCATTGGTGCTTTACTCGAATCCATCCTCTTCCATCCAAGCCCGACACGTCCTTGAAGGCCAAGAGGTGAAAGGTCACGCTCTCGATTGTGATTGGCTCAAATATGGCATTGTGGAGAGCGTCTCTTTACACTCGAAATGTCTTTTCGTGGATGAGCTACCCCCCGATTATCGGGATATGGGCGAATTCCGAAAACTCTTCTCTGTGGCCGTCAATCCGCCCTATTGTCAGGTAATTCGATTGTGCCACACGCCTACCAACACGACAGAAACGATGTATATTTTTGAATCTATTGTGGGAAGTGTGCAATGACCAACATGACCTTTGATCATCACTCGTACGCTCAATTCCCTGTTGTAGGTACACCACTGTGTACATGGAGGGCACTTTGCTCGTCCCATTGGTTCCCACTTACTGAAACGACGTAATCGAAGGAACACGCGAAGAATGTGAGGGCAATTGTCCATAAGAGGCAAGAGTGGAAGAAGGTTTCTTTGGTCGTTATCCCTTTGGAACGAGCGAGATCCAAGAGCAAGTCCTATATAACGATAAAATCCAGTCCCACGTGTAATAAGAAAATTGACCTTTTTTCCTTGGCCATAATCCATGAGCCAATTGGGAACCCTATTCCTTGGTTGTAATTGCTCGCCAGCAGTGAAATGACCTTTTCGGTGGGTGCAATTACTAGCTATGCAGCCGAGTCGGGAATGATTTTCCATCCCAACGATTTCAGCCCGACAACCGTGTTCCCATTTCCAACAATTTTGAAAGTTACAGTGCTCGCTATCTTACACTATGTACGTATGTACACTTCGTCGCCGTCGTCGTCAAGTTCCTCGTTTGTGGACTCAAGCTCTTTTGGTCTCGTACGAAATCATCATTATTCAAGACGATTCACTTTGCCTTTGTTAAGCATGAATTTTGCCTCATTTTTCTTTTCGGCAAGCGCCTTTGACACTGAATGTCAAGGATTCAAATAAAGTTGCTCGCGGTGAACGCAGGACTTGAAAATGGAAATGCTGAAAACTCGCAGAATTTGAGGCTCGGGTGTTCAAGGAATATGTACAAAATTGTTGTTCAAAAGCTTGTCAAATACAAAACGAGCTTGAGAGCCAGAGCTGAAGCTCCCAAAGGATTGCAAAGAGAGAGGACACCTTGTTAGAAGGAAGAAAGCATCGCTTAATTCATCATCAAAGAGCTCCCTCGAAATTATCGATGTGAGCCTTTCATCATGTGGAACTAAGGGATAATCGGGGATTAAAGGCTTGGATGTGATCAAGCAGAACGAAGAACTTTGGCCAATCATTGTGATGGCATTCATGTCAGAGGACTTTTTGTGCCTCAAAAACTTTCTCTGAGGTTCTTCGATCAACTACACGCTTTACTACCCAATGCAGAAACCGACTTCAACAGTTCTCCTTTCGGGAACAAAACACAGCAGCTGTATTTTTTTTGCAATCCTTCAACTTGAGTAGAACGGCTAATGCTTGATCCATCATTCCCAACCCAGCATAGTAGAGCAGTACTCGTTTCAAAATACTTTGCTACAAGGCAAGGATTCTTCTCGTTTCGCTTTCTTTGACATGGGTTTACTTACCACACCAACTAGTCTGTCATCGGCAGGCGTACGTACGCACAGTACAGTACCTCTCCTCGAGATGATTAGGGCTGATCTCTGCCAAGTCCCAAGGGGTCATCCAGACTTTGGCTCCGAACCAATCCCACATGGCTGGAGATGACGAGTCGAAAACATGGGGCAAAAAGTTCGAGGAGAAAAGATGACAATCGCGAACCTTTGCAAGCATTGCGTCTGGGAAAACGTGCCTCTAAAGTCTGCCTTTTAAGGGCAATGAGAGGTCTGTGTAGTACCGAGCTACAAATGGATCATGTAACCTGGCCTCCCTTTAACACATTACAGCATGGAACTAAGCAAAGGAATGGATCAGATGCGACAAGATAAATGATCATCAATAATCGAGTATGTATTCTCATCTAGAAGAAGGAAGAAGGTGCCAAGATTTTTTTCATGACAGAGATCGTGTTCGAAAGGAAACGATGATCTCTGTAGTCATTATTCTCGTTCAGAGTCGATGATCCAAGGATATAATGCGACCGTTTCAATGATATTTATTGGCAATTATACATTTCAATCACTTTTGTCGTTAACGTTAGGTTGTTGATATTTAGAAATAAATTCGTAACTTTTCTGAATAATGTCCCAAGAACGTTTGACTTTATGACACTAGAAACATCATATGTTGATGACTATGAAATTTCACGTTTCAAAATATACTTCTTACCCAAGCATGAACTATTCCCTGATTTTCAGAGAGAAAGTAAGACGAAGAAAAGTCTCAATTTGAATGGGAGCTCTGCCTTGCCGATGAGGTTATATTTACAAGGGAACCATTCGTTCATTTGGTCGAGCTCCCAATTTTCACTCTTTTACCGTATCTTATTTGGGGTAATTGGATTGTAAGGAGAAAGCGGAAGAGTTGAGGTTTCATACCCTGTGGCATAGGTATCACCCTGAGTTCAATTTAAAATAAGCTTTCATCGAGCTCTTTCAAGAAAATTGTACCGACCATTGTCCTGAAACCCTTGGGAACTTTGATCTAGACCCTCTTCTTTTTCGAACTTCGTTGGCAAGATAGGCCGGATCAATTGATCTATCTCTGATCGAAGTAGATGGGAACTCTAATGAGTTAGTACAATTGTAGTATCCACGAGGGGTCAAATTCAACAATCAATGAAAGGCTGACGACTGTTCTCTTATTAAAGTAAGAACTTCAGGCTGATATTCAGATGAAAACACATCATTGAAAACAACGGGTCTTTTAAAAGGAAACGTAGTTTTGGATCGTGAATGAGCTCGTAGCAACTGATTATAATTGGTTTGTGGTGAGCCGAGGCTGTTTTTCCTGGTTTGGCTTTACAAACGCTGCCCTGTTGTTATGATCTAAGAAGGATTTCCTTGGGCCCAACAGCAACTGGGAGAGCTATTTTGAAGAACTGGTGATCAAATATCGATATCGAAGCAATTGGAGGTCAATCGTCGTTCCAAATAAACTAGTCGAACGAAGATCGTGGAATCAAAACACGCTCTTGCCAACTTCCAATCCACGTAAAGGCTTGGAGTTTGAAACGTCTTCGCTTAAAAGTGATTCAAATGGCAATCTTGAAGCCTCCTTTGCATTGAGCTAGGAAAGTGCACACCTTTGTGTATTGCAGATGGAACAGATCCATCAAGAAGTTCTCGCTTCAAGACACTTCTGAATTACCAGGGACACTTGCTCCTTACAGAAACCTCCGTTAACGTTTGAGGGCACAAATAGTATGTTGGTTGGCTTCCTTGTAGACTGCTCCAAAGCTAATAGTTATTGGGCCCATCCGTTTACATAATGGAATACTACTTGTATACCTATATGTTCAGCCTTTCCCATCGAGACAGAAGCATGTTAGCTCATCCTACCTTGGCACGCCACCTCCCCTCCGTTAGGCCTAGATTTTCAGAATTGTGAACGGGAATGTCGGGGTCTTATCAGAAAAGTTTCAGGTTCTCCCACGAGAACCGAGTGCATGATTCAAACGTGGAACACGTAATGGACCAAAGTGTCAGGAGACTGAAACAATGAGAATGGCAGGTTCATTGTCTCGTCGTCCAAGTTAGTTTGTTGGTGGCTTGCCTGGCCTTGCCACTTAGCTCAATGAGATCCTCTCTTGTTTACAAATTCTGATTCAGAGAGGAGACGTGGAAGAGGTCCAACTGAACAAGGATATGAAACAAAAGATTGACAAAGTCGATGACGATGATGATGGTTGTTGTGGTGATCCTGGAAAAAGACGAACTCTCCACATAAAAGACCTGTGGAAACTTAGCTCCTGGAGAAGACAGCTGATTGAATTGTTTCGGAACAATATTGCATGCTTCGTAGGCGAGTAACTAGCTCTAGTCTTTCTTGACGCTATAAGACCATTTGCTTATTAATGAACACCATGAAAGGAGCTAGTTCGAGCTAGTTCTATGTTCAGTACAATAGAGAGGGCAACCAAGAGAGCTCTAGCGAGAGAGAGAGAAAGAGAGAGAGAAAAAAAAAGATGGTGGACTATCGCTAAACGTGATACACCAAAGACCATACTATTGTTGCTCCTCTCCCTATGGTAAGTACCGTATAGTTAGACCCAAATACTTTGCGACAGTATACGCATGTAGAGACGTAATTACCCGACTAGAACATACATATCATCATAACACCAACGAGTTCGTTCGCTTATCCATGTGTGAGTACCTTTTAAGCAGAGTGTCTGACTGACTAATAACTTGTAATGATGTTCCAAACCATGCGTGTTCAGAACAATATGGAGCCGGCCATTTCCTGGGACAGGTTTGACTCACATCCAGCTCGTGTTCCCATTTTATCTTCTTAACATACTTGCCTTTTGTTTGAGGAGGACGGGAGGAGGAAGAGGGGAGGGGGGAGGGCTTTGGATGAGATGGCCTTTTGGTGGATGCAAGAACGGGTCTGGAACAAGAGGCTTAGTCCTTGCGAGCTCACCTACTTGAAGAATACCCATCGGCCCAGCTTTCCTATGTTTTCGAGGAGACAAGGGAATATGATAACAATGAAAAAGTGCCCCTGTCCAAATTCGTAAGAATATCCGCACGTTCACACTTGCCTCTCTGTCTCCTTACTTTCGTACTGCACCCTACCTACAGTCCTTTCCAAGTAGAAGAGAGGTCGGCGCTTCGGATTGCACCCAAACGAGTCTGGTACTTTGTACAGAAATAGAGAATTTGATGCCATATCTATGAGGAACCGGGATTTATTTCAAGACATCGATGGCTGTTGTACTTATCGTCACTTGCACCCTAAGTGAACGAGGATGAAATGAGCCTTACAAGAAGTGGTTCTGGACTCGCATTGGATGTTCGTAAGCCAGTGAGAAATGGTCTCATTGCCGATGTACGAAGGGATAATAGGGAACAACTCACTAGATGGCCCATTAAGAGGAAATAGAACAGGATATGAGGCTGAGACCATTTCCTCCTCTAATGATCTCAATTATAGCAAGCGGTCAGGCGATCAGAAACGCGGTTCATTTCGTGACTGTAAATATGACGGGACGATTGGCAAGTCCGACAGTCGCTTATCAATTTAGAGTCTGGAATGTTCTAGCCCCCTAGAATACGAGCAATCTTTGGGAGACAGCTTTTCAATGGGATCTTTAAGACCTTGGATGTTTTTCTTCAAGTTGGAGAAAGATTCGCTCATTGAGAAAACGGATACGTTTTAGTGGAAATCGCTCTCCCAGTCGTAGAAGAAGTGGCTCAAAAGGGTACCCACGGATTGTTTTTGTTCCAATTCATTTGAAGCTAAATACCCTGGATATTGGACAAAGATCAGCGTGTAACCATGGATGCTTCTTTCATTTCTTTCAGATTGCCATAAAAAACGGGGTGATTCAGAAGTGGGGCTTGGTGGAATTCACATCGTGCGAGGAAGCGGAAACAACTTTAGAAAAGATGAACGGCCACATTCTTCACGGGCACAAAATTAGGGTCCAATATTGTATTCCCGGGGTACATGCCATCAACATCTACATGAACTTTATCAATAATCCACTGGACTCTGCTGGGGATCGCAAGGCACTTTTGGACGAAACCCCATCAAACAAAGTAGGTTAAACCTAGTGCTTGGCGATGTTTGTACAGCCTGTATGGGAGAGTGAAATTCGAAGGGGATTGAACATTTTAAGCGTTGTATGCATGTTAACGATGACCATGCGTATAGTAGGAGAGACTGAAATATCGATGACCTGTCAGTTCTGAAAAGAAATTTGACCCAAGGAAATGAGATTGAGCTGAGAGATACTCAAAGGCCAGTTTTTACACATTTTGAGAGAGACCATGATCGCAAGAAGACTTCGGAGAGGCAAGGAGGCACTTGTTCCTCGAAGTGCTTTGGATCAGGGGGAATCTTGAAGGGCATGAGGTGCACGCCTGATTGACAGCGTGACAAGCTCGAGGTAATTGAACATCCCTAACTTAATAAGCAGAACGAGCAAGGAATTGTAGGCGAACAAGGAGGCTAAAAGTGGGTGCGAGAAAGAGAACAAAGAGAAGGCAGAGGTGGAGGAGGCGGAGGAGAACTAAGATTGGGTTACAAGGGAACAGAAATTCGATCTGTTTAGGCAAACCCTCTTTTGTTTGCCTTGGGAACACCAAACTTCCTAGCTAATCAATAATGACCAATTTTCATGATCGCCAATTTCGTTCCTACATTGCAGGTTTACGATCAATTGGATTCCTTGGCCAAGCACAACCCGTGGTTTGTTCAGAGCTTGCAGAATATAATGGCCAGCACTTCTCAAGATCCCAATGCCACGAAGACAAACCAAATTAGAAATCGTCCAGTGCCCGCTCCTCCGGCTGGTGCAGATCCGGCACAAGCCGGTCTAATCTTGCTCTTGGCGGGCAAGGTCACGAGTCAATCTACTAGTACGAATGAAACCGCATCGTTGCTCGAAACAGTGTTAAAGCAAATCGAAAGTGGCGTGTCAGCGGCAGAAATTCTGCGGAAACTGGCCAGTCCTACCCTGGAAACAAATCCTGCAAATCCTACAAATCCTAGTCGTCCCGTTCTCTTACACACTCCTGGAGAAGAACAGGTGGGAAACTTGACCATTTCCTCATCTAGTCCCCCGTCTAGTCAAAGTGATCTCAAGTCGATCATAACCAGTCTGGTGGAGTCAGCCCAGTCGATGTTGGGGTCTGGAAATGATCGGGTCGAGAAACGTCAAGCTAGTCTCAATGGGCAGCCAGTCACGACACCTCAAATAGTGACAGGAGCCAAGTTGCCGAATCATCCGCAACTCACTGATCTGCTCACCAAATCCTTTCAAGCCCGAATGAAGAATGGGATCTATGTTCCCAACGGAACCAAGAAAAATGTTTCTAGTGGCCCTTCCACGACTCGGCAGTATTCGCACCCAGTCCACCATACGACTGGTGGAGGGATTTCGCGACATTCAGTCCCTAAACTCCGATCTGGCACAGCCACTACGGTGTCGTGTAATGCACCGGTGGCCACACCTGCTCCTCAACAGGCCATTCGTATGGCCATTCCAAATGCGGCCATGCTTCCTCAAAACGCCGGTCTATTTGCTATGCCGCCAAGACCAAATTTGACCGGATCAGTCCTAACAGCCCAAACCAACAACAACGGAATGGGCAGCGTACCTCATCAGATGGGACATTTTCAGTATCAGCCCGTAGTTTATCCCAATGCCGCGTTGGTCCAACAAGCTCATGGAACCCCTATGCAGAGTCTGCACGCCAACCCTTACACTGCGGCATATCTATCAGCAGTACAAGCTAGTCAGAATGGATATTATCAGGCGGCATTGAACCAAATGGCGGCCGCCGCCGCCGCAGCCTCTTCCCCTTCACTTCTTCCTTCCAATGGAAGCACCATTCCCCAACATCCTTTGCTATGGAATCAAAATGTCACGGCCGCAGGCTTGGCGGCAACCTATTCTGCCACGTCAGCCTGGCCATCCCAAACTCTCAATGGACCCCCACCGGTTCCAGCTCCCACCCATGCCCAAGGCGCCGATGCAGCTGGTCAACCCTCTGCTTTGACGTCTATGACCCAACAAGCTTACCTCTACGCCGCTGCGGCCAAACGCAAATTGGATGACCAACATCAGTATTCGAATGACCTCCTGGCGAAAAAAATGAAACTCGTCCAGGCTTCAGGCGGCACTCCTATCATGACATCCATCCTCCCTCAATAGTGATCCATCAAGTTCGTTGCCTCAAAAGCCGGGAGCGCCCCATCAATCTTCCGAGATCTGGCAATCTCAATCTCTTCGAAAGCGAGGTGTGAATTTTGTTGGCCTCGTTTTCCTGACAATTCTTTGCCCAATTCAGCTGCAGCCTCTCACTTCATGCCTCTTCTCGGCGGCCATTTGCTCCTGGATGCCTTATCCGTTTGGAGGGGGGAGGGGGGTCGGTCCCGGCCCTTTGACACATTGGTTGGCCTTATGAAAAATCTTCAAGAAAAAAAGCTGACGCTTCAAATCCTACTCAAGGACCAAGATTCAGGACGGTCCCTTCGTTCGTAAGAATGACTCACCCTGCCACCGCGTACCAGAGAGCCGCCCAGATTTTGGCCCTCGCATGACCTTCGACTTTCAGGGGTCGTCGATTGATGAACAACTTGAAATTGCAAAGCTCAGCTAGCGTATCATCTGGTTTGTCGAAATTTAGCCTGGAGAGGACAGGGTGAAATAGGGCGCTTCTTTTCTTGTCAAGTTTCTTTGAGAAATTGTCGAAACGGGGATTCCCGGGCAAAAGTCACGTTCTTCGCTGAACTACGATCATATGACGTTGCGAAAAGATGGGGTGACCAACTGCTTCGCTTGTGGCCGGAACTGGTTTCAAGGTGACATGAAATGGTTTTGATATCGCCGCCATCATCAATTACTACAACAAAAACCAATTCCAATCGGTTCCACTTCTTTTCCACCAACCACGTCTCATGAGAATGAGAGTAGTGCTACTTAAATCTGGAGGCATTAAGCGATTCCTTTACCCTGCCAGTATAACACAAAGTTATAATGATTACTATTATTATTATTATTATCAATATAAATGCATTCATGATTGTACAGAGAATACACATTTTCAAATCAGTTTTTTGACATTTCATTCGCACCTCTTGACTTTTGTAATTTGACGCCAATTCCACACCTTCCTTGGTAAATGGGCCTACGAACGAGGTCTCATAAAAAGACTTGACTTCAAGACTCAATTTTTCCCAACCTATCAAAGATTTCCACTCACGTCTGCAGAGTTCCAAGTTGAAAATACTTCAAAATAGATTTCCATACACAGCACCTCTTGTGGAATCAATTCAAAGGTTAATATTATCAATTACCTCTATCACAAACTTGTTAAGAGGTGGATCAATATTGTTAACATGATTTTGGTTTCGACTTTTGAGTTAAAATTGGCAAATAGAGGGTTAACATTCCTTCAAAAAATCTAATTTCCGGAAGCATTTGATTCCTAAAATGAAGTTTTGCCAAAGTAGAATTTGAATTAGTTACGTAGTGATGCGTCTGAATCTTTCAACAAAACGTTTTTTCATGAACCACACTATGAACAACGACAAGGGCGTTATGATCTTAAATCACAAACTCCAATTCCAGTCAATCCATTGCATTTTTCTTCAAGTCAGACAGGTCCCTTTCTCATTGCTCTTACTTTTGTAAAATTTAAGCTCGATTAATTTGGTGGATCAAAACTTTTGCCCTCTCCATGCTCACTTCAGATCTCTACGAAGATTGAATGGGCTAGCCCTTTTCTCGTGATCAATTACAAGGGGCAAGCTCATTTATTCTGTGTAGACCTATGTTGTGAGCTTTGAGAGAGTATAATTTCTGATCCAGTCGTTTGACTGAGCTGAAAATTAAAATGCGTAGTCGTGGCAACCTGGGGTCACTCTCGTTTGAAAAGGAACACAGTGGGTGCA
>NC_081441.1:4119865-4131960 GCF_007210705.1 Tigriopus californicus | reverse complement strand
TTGTAATGGAGTTTTTCCCTGGTTGCGTATTCGGGGAGATCAAGGATGTTGAAACAAGTATGGGCTACCGGCAAATGGTGAACATTCAAAGTCCTCTGAATGACCATCGACAATGACTTCATGCCGGTATTTGGAATTCTGTCACAGCCAGTGAGGAAAAGGAGGAATTTCCTTTTGTCATCTTCCGTCAAGTCATTGTGGAACACGGACCAAAAATTCTGAATGGTGGGATGATCTTTCGTGTACCCATTCTGGAAAATCCAAAGTAAGTTTGAAAGGGGGAACGACGATGTTGAAAGGGTCCTCTTGATTGTCATCCATTGGTGACATACCGTATGTGAATGAAACTTACTACGTACAATACCACGATGACTTAGAAACGACTTCTCTGAAGGATGTCCAAGTCCTCTCGAAGTACTCATATGTTCATTTGCGGAAAAAGCTCTGAAAGCCGTTCATAATCCGAATGTTCAAGGACTGTCATAAAATTTTGGGAAAGTATAAGAGACACTCATGGTCATTGAAGACTTGGTCTCTCCTCCTCCCAGAAGAAGTGCGTAAAACGTGAAGACTAGCGACTTGGTAAAAACTTTTTCCCACTTGCTTCGCTAAGTGGACAGGACATCTTTGAGGGAGCCAGTTCAACTTTACTGGCAATTGAAGTGCCTGGTTGGGATTTAAACTCTCGTAAGTAGGACGTCGATCTATCCCTGTTGGTGGGAGAAAGGTCTTGTGGTAGAAAAGACTAATAAAGCCATAAATGGCTATGACCTTTGGGGAGAGGGCTCGATTGGATATGTTTACCTAGCACTTACGGCAATGTGACTCGAGACTATGGCAATCGTACCTCACATGTTGAGCAGTAGAACATCGCCTGACTTTGGGGAACGACTATAACGATAATGGTGTTGGTGGTGATGGCAAACAAGGCCAGAATCGAACTCTAAGCGCATATACCCTGTCAGAGCCAAGGCAAGCAAACATAGTATTTCCCCTATGGTGACAATATTAATGCTAACTCAAACAACACTTATTCCCTCTCATCCAGGGGACCAGTTAATGAGATCTCTCTTTCCCTCTCTTCTCTCGGTAAGACGGCAAAAAGATATCTCAAGACCAGTCTAATAATTGGGATCTCACCTTGTACTCCGTGGTTTTTTCTAACTCATCCCAGTCGTAGTTTTGATTGCCAACCACTACAGCCATGAGCTCATGTGCGTGAAACAATTCGAGAACACGTCCAGCACACACCTGCAAAAATGAAGGCCTTGTTAATTGTAAGGCTATGATGTAAAGCCACACCCAGAATTAAACTTACCAAGTCAAAGCCCTGCTTGAAGGCATCAAATCTCTTTTTGATGCTTTCATTGAGGACGAACTGGCAATGCAAATCTACATATTCTTTTTTATTGCTTTGAGTCACCGGAATATTTTCTCCGCCAGATTTCAACGGAAGTGTCTTCAGCTCTCCGTAATGCTCCTCTGAGAGAGCAAAATTCAGACAGAATACATCTTCCAAGTCGTCTTTATCGTAGGCCAAGACATCTTGGAGACCTTTGGCGATGGTGGGAGAGAGAGTGGCTAGATCGTCCAGGTTCCCAACCTTGTCCCCGAGGAGTTTCTTGTAAAGAGGCAGAGGGAAAGGAAGATTGATGATCGTGAAGTTATAGATGGCCAGTCCACACACTACCCCGATGATGAAGAACATCTGATCTTCTTCAAATGACAATGGGTGGAACCAAATAGTTCGAGTTTCTTCATATTCTTTGAACATTCCATATTTGGGATCTAGGAGTTCTTTAAGAATGAGCAAAAAGAATTCTTTCCGCACGCCACCCGCATCTTCAGCTTCCTCTCCTTGAAATCGAATCTTAAGGGGCTTTTTTAGGTCAGACCGGGAAGCTAGTCGAATCTGAGTCAAGGTATCAGTCACAATGTTATCCCGACTCACATGAAGAATCAAAAAGGATGTTTGATCCGGATCGATGATCGGAACGAAAAAATTACTCAACATCGCCGTACTTCGAGCCTCGTGTACGGCCTTTTGCATTTGAAAGGCTTGATCCACATGCAGTAATATGGATTTTCCAACCGCATCGAAGACGAAAGGATAATTGCAGATGCTGAATTCGGTCCCCCCCTCGCTCCGTAAGGCCAGCCATCTGGCATAACACGTAACTAGATCCAGACATTCGGATACTTCGGGAATATAAAAGTCCTCGTAGTCAATGATGAGGTTTTGATCGACGTTGATGCGGTTAAGAATGCGAAGCAACACCAGACTAGTTTCCAAGCGCCGATTTGACGTAGATGATTGGGACCTACTTTTGAGGATGTGCCTGGCAACATTCTTTAGCTTTTGGACCAATCCCTTCAAGTAGGATTTGTCTTGTTGTGAGATCCATTTTTCAATCACATTCCACGGGTTCTTATCCAAAGAGATCAAGTTATTGGCGAATGGGGTTTGAAGCTCTTCGTGCATGGTGGGATCGTCAAATTTGTGAAATAAAGGCAGGGTTAAAAATACCCGAAGGGTTTCTACGTCTGGAGGAGTCTGTTTTAGTTTGGGAATTATCGATTGAATGATCCCGTTTTCGACAATCTCAACTAACGTCTTGTTTGGACAAGACTTCACGATGGAGTAAAACTCGATCCAGGCTTTGAAATCAATGCCTGAATTTTTAGAAGAACACGGTTGATGAGTTGAGGTGAGTAATGATCCGTTCAGACAACTAGTGGAACTGAAAATGGTTTCCAGGATCTCTAAGAGATCTTGGTCTAAACTTTGGTCTGGTTTAGCCGTTCTGAAAAAGTCTTGAATGTCCGAAGATATCACTTGCATACTGGCGGATTTGGAGGTTTTTCGCATGTCGATTGCCAATCGATTCTGCTCTGCGAAAAATCTCGGACAAACAGCCCCAAAACTTTGGTCTCCTCCGGCTCCTACGAGAAACAAAACAAGTTGCTCTTGCTCCACTAACGAAATAGATCTCTTAATGGCTTTCAACATGTTCCCCATTGGGGAGACCCAAGATCCATGGACTACTTGAGGCGTGTTGGAGTTGCTTGTGTTCTCACTGCCCAATTGACCCGATCCAGCCAATCCGAAAGCGTAAAGCCGCCCTCGAGATGGCACAAAGGCTAAGGTTTGGCGTTTGCCACACGCCACTTGCGACACTTCTGTGCCCATGAGCTCCATGACCTGCCTGGGAGACTGTTCATTGTTCCAACTTCCATGGCCCAATTGTCCGTATCGACCACAGCCAAACGAGAACACCCCCCCAAATTGGGTTAGGCACACCGTGTGCTCATCCCCACAAGCCACATGGGCCACGTTTTGACTTCGGAGGCTCCGAATCTGCACCGGAAAGAACTTGGATTCATTGCCATCCACGCCCACTTGTCCGTGATTATTGCGACCCCAAGCAAAAACCGCACCGGACATGGTCACTACGACACAATGATAGCCCCCGCAAGCGATTTTCTTGATGGGTAAGCCGCTCAGTGATTCAATGGGCTAAAAATAAGACGTGCCACTTCGTTGGGGCTAATGCATTGAAACATATCATCTGGGGCCTTCAAACTCACTTGCGGTGTCAAAACTCGATCCCCGCCATCATTGCCCAACCCGAGTTGTCCGTAGGTGTTATCACCAAAGGCAAATAACCGGCCATTGTTGGTCAGAACGAGGCTATGCTTCCATCCGCACGCCACTTGCACCACATTCAAATGAGCCAAGCCCCGGATTATCCTGAAACGGTTCTAAACAGGTCATTGGCCCTACTTGAGAACGCTCTGAACTGGGGGTGGACCCTAATGAGTGATTCCTCTTACTTGGGCATGGGCCACTTTTCTTCCCCGGAGTTCTGTCCCAACTGACCACGATCGTCGGACCTGAAAGTCCCATGCAAACTTCTCAATGTAAAAGAGCCTCATCGAGTTGAGACTATGCATCCTCGGCCTTACCCCCAAGAAAAGACCTTGCCCCATTGCTCCAACGCCAAGGTGTGTTTCCCACCACACGCCAGGTGCGTGACTTTATAGGGGCTTAAGCTCTCAATGCGTTCAAACCGACTCTGGCTCTGGTCATGACCCAATTGGGCCATATCATTGGAACCGCAGATGAACACACTGCCGTTACTCATGAGCACTGCGGTATGCTCATCCCCCGAGTCGATTTGAGCCACGTGAGCGCGACGAGTGGAACCCAACTCGTCATCGGCCTTCTCCGAGATCCAAGGTACGTGTCGAATATTCCGAGGCACCGACACGTACGGGCTCTCTAGACCTCCCCCTAGCCCCAATTGTCCTTGATCACCTAGAAAAAAAAAATCGAATCAACATGACTGGGCTGTTGATCCTCAATCAGGATAGAGCCCAAACTTACCTCGTCCCCAACTGTAGAGGGTGATCATGGTCGATCTGAAGGCTCTCTTATTCTCGTCTAGATGATGTGAATTATGTTTGGAATCACAATCCGAGCATGGGTATGTATTGGAATACTCGCGTCAATATATGAATCCGATGTCGATGATGTATGGGGGGGAAGACGAACGAACATGAGCCTGCCACTCAGCAGGAATGAACATTCATTGAAACATTCAATTTGATTTGATACGACGTTCGAGATACGCACAAGAAAACTGAGTGGAGGGGCCCAAGTAAGCTATGGCCCGTCATGGAGACACCAGACACGGCCGACAAGAAGAGCTATCGAGCACGTTCTAGACCGTTCTCCGAACCGAAGTGTCGGGCCTGATGACTCGTGCGTTGTGTAATCCTAAAAGTGCTTGTGTAGTGGACAAGTCGGGCCATTCCGTTCTTGCTCCATGGATTGCAAGCAAACTACGTCAAGTGTTGCAGATATAGAGTATCTAGCTGGCCTGGCCACGCCAGTCGTTCATGGTGCATGCCACTCTTTCTCTTGAACAGCTGATTGAAAATGGTTCGAAGTTTGAGAGCTGTTCAACTTTGTCAGCCTATGGCTTGTTAAAAAATCGGACACGGAACCTCGCCAACCTCTGTGTCAAGACTTATTTATTTCGGGTCGTACATGTGCTGATTCTCGGTAAAGCTTTACTTGGCCAGACCTGGGTGAATATGGTTGAATGTATCACTTAGGAGATGTGAGTTTACCCCAAAATTCTAGAGCATAACTTAAATCAAAAGAGAATGGCTTTTTGAACGATTCTGTAGAGATAAAATTTTCTCAAGGCGAAAACACGTTTTTGCATGTCAAAGATTAAAAAATGCGGCATCTTTAAACTGCAATATGCCAGAGGGACAATGCTTTTCAAGGACAAACTTTCTGGAAGTGCGGAAGTTTCAGCCACTTCAAAGACTTTCAAGCCCCAAAATCAAATAATAATATAATTAAAAAAATAATAAATTTTTGCCTCATGTCTTTCATCTATCCATCACAGTTCTTTAAGTTTAATGACTGGGACATGACATACCTTTTTGATACATCAACTGACTTTTCTATTAAAACAAAGTTTTATTCCTGAGTTTCTGTCAGCAAACATATGCATAAAGGCCTTGTGAGCATACATGAATTTGCTTAATAATTTTCAAAGTATTCCTATTATCCTGAGGGAATTTATCAGCTCTAAACTTCAGCAATTGGGCCAGATGCTTATCTTTTAGTGTCAGCTAAATCTTAAAGTTTATCGTAAAAGGTTTGGGCCTTTAGACAGCAATATTCTTAAAGATTGCATGACTTTATTGAATAAGTGATACAATATACAATATACTCATATGACTTGTCTAGCTTCCTGACCTAAGGTCTAGTAGCTGTCCTGAATCTTCCTTCTGGGTGTCGGATCCATGTTTGCATCTTCTCTTCTCTTTTCTGCCTTGTACCTTCTTTCATATCTTCTGAGTGGAAAATCATAATTATAAAATGCAGTGTGTCTCAAATGTAGAAATGACATAATATTAAGTTATCCCATGTTTTGAAAGTTTTTGGCTTGCCCTTCGTTGGTAGAAGCATTGGTGCTTGCTTCTCATCTGACGAGAGAGAAATGTTGAGAAATTACCGAACAAAATATCAAATTTTGAGTACGGTAGACGAAAATCAAAAAGGTTTTGATTGCTTCTTTTGTTTTTTGACGCTATAGATGAGGCATACCCTCAAATAACATCGATTAAAAGCACTTTTGCTAGGTTTTTATAGGTTTTTATTTTTGCTCACTTTTGGATAGAGGTGGATAAAATATACAGAAATAAAATGAAACGACCACCCCGTTTATTAACTTCGTGTTTTCAGATTGTTTACGCTTATGCCTCCTTTTTTCCCCACAATAACAATGTTAAAACCAAGGTTAAAACCTTGTTCCTTTTGAACTCTTTATGGGTTTCGGTCTAGCTCTTGTAACTCCAAAATTGATACTCCCGGTTGTCCAATTGGTCTTTTTTAATCAAAACCATTTAGTCGTCTTGTCCTTTCACTTCTGGGAATGAAATTCCAAAGATGAATACTTACAATTCTTATTAATTTTGATGTTCGAACTAGAGTTGGCGGATCTGACTTGCTCTGTAATCGAATGTAGGACTGATCCATACTGTATCATCACCTACATATTCCCCGTGCTTGCAAGTATCAGAGGGACGCAAATTTAACATTGAAGGAGCCCGAGGAGGACATCAATTTTCTAACCTTGATTATCGAGGCCCTAAAGGTGCTCTCAAACGGCACGGTATGCCTTTAAGGTCACTACAATTGCTTTGGGTTGGGAAACTGTTCATGAATGCCTTTAAAGATGTAGAACATCTGAAATATTTCGTTCCCCTTCGAAAACTGTACAGTCCCAACTTCTTCAATATCTCCCAATACGAGAGCTCTGTCATTCCTGTGATGTTCCCAGTAAAACATTTTTGGTCCTGTTAGACCTTTACAAACCACGAAAAAGTGAAGCCCAAATGGGCCAAGCCAGGGACGGCTACCGTTAGCTCAGCTGTCCCTAGCGAAGCATATGAAAGATAAGATGTGGCTTTACAATCGACTTGTAAAGAGTTCGCACAATAATAGGATTTTTGGACTTAAATTTGTATCCGATGTATCCGTTTCCATGATTCTTGTTAGAAAAATAAAACCCTAATCATAAAGAGATTAGAAAACACATTCACTTCACAAGATCTTAAAATCATGGCGCAAAATGTAAAACAAAACCATGGAATATATGCAGCGGTACACAACCATAGTAACTAGCTTCTCATTAGACTTCAGAGCCAAATCTTTTAGCATTACATGTTTTTTTTTAAAGTAGTCTACCATTTCCAATGTTTCAAGGTTATTTTTCACTTAGTTTGATTCAAGTTAACAATTCCTCAGTTTCTACTGATGTAATATTAGTTTTCTGGTTTTATTATATATAACTAGGGGTGTAAAAGAGAATTTCTTTTAGATTAAACGAAGTTTCGAAGTTTTTTGATCATTTGAGGGCAAAATTTGTGTTTGGCGAATTTCAACCATGAAATAACCTAAAAGCGACTATTTTCAGGGTAATTGAGGTTTTCGACATGTTTAGGGCAAAGTTTAAGAGAACTACAATACAAATAGTGCTTTTGCATAATGTTTTCCCCTAAAAAATGACGGATGAAAAAAGTTATATATTTCTGAATTTTGCAATGCTTCTGTTTCTTGAAAGACCATTGCTTTCAAAGAATGCGTGTTTTTTGCCATTGATAGGTAACTTAGTGTCTTTAACTTCTTATTTTTAACTTTACCGTAATATAAATGTTCACAATTGTCTTGAATTCTCGCACAATGATGGTAATGAATTCACAAACCATAAATTTAATTTGTTCTGGACCATGCTTTCAGAATGCTTCAAAAAATGAACCTCATTTGGAAGTTGTAGTAGGTGTGAATGTTTTGAAACTCAACTATTATTTCTTTTACTTCAAAATAAGACGACATCTCTCAACCCAAAGAGCATGTAATTCGTCAAAAACAATAATGAAGTAATTATTGCCTTGAAAACCACTAAAATATTTGAATAACCAGACAAATTATAACATTTTGTTTTACCTTTTCATGACTCATCTGTTTTGGGAACTTATTCTGGCTGTGAATAGAGTACTGAATAACATACTCTATGCCTAGAGATACATCTACATCTACGTCTGAAAATGATCGGGAGTTGTCAAAAGGATAGATTTATTGCGGTAGGAGGATGAAGGTAGTGCTCCACCTCCGGACCGAGACGACAAATTAGTATATAAGCATGACTACCAAAGGCCCAAAAAATGTGGTTTCGCTTCCTCATGAGCGAGGGCATTCTTTAATGATGCTTGAGAGCTTCCTCGTGGACCTTCATGGCTTCTTGATGGCGCTGAATGGCTTCTTTATGATGTTGAATCTCCTTGGCGTGCGAATCCACCAAGTTCTTGAGTTGTTCAGCTTGTTGCTTGCGAAAGTATTGATCTTCGACGGCCTTTTCTTTCTTGCCAAAAGCCCCACCGGCCTCTCGGATAGAACCTATAACATTTAGGCAATGGTTCATTTACTTGTGACAGACGTGGATCATACCAAAACTAAATTCTGCGCTTTAGGAGCGGATACGTGAAACAGACAATTTGACTTTATCATCACGATCTACGAAAGGGATCAGCCACTTTTGGCGCTTCCCCAGAGACGTGTGTAAAGCATTTACTACCAAACTTCGATGTTCTACTTTGCTAAAAGAACACACGGGGTCAGAGTATTTTCGACTCTCCAGGTTGAAAAATTTCTCCAAAAAAAATTTTTTTTTTAGATCGTTCATCACATTCTTCAATAGTTTGGTGAGTGATGAAGATTCAAACTATCTCCAATCAATACACAGAAATCTCGCTATAAGAACTTAGGTTGAAGGAACAAATTTGTTTTAAGCACCATCTTTATTGAAACTGTTTTTTTTGGTTCATAAATCACTGAGGTTATAAAAACCAATCCAAGATTCAGAATCCGTATATAGTCCGGGGCACAATTCTGTGCCTTACTCCTTAAACAATCGAAGAAAAATTCGATATGGTGAATTTCCTTTGGAGGTTAAATGACGAAACAACTTAAATAGTCTGACATTCCAAGAAATAAAAAAACCATTGAATTTTTAAAGCCTAACCGGCCAAACATCAGAAAAATACGAATTTCATAAATAAATAAAAAAATCCAGTATTTTTGAGGATCTATACTTCTCATTGCACTCACTAGTCATCAGTAAGTATAACTGTGTCAAAATCCACCAGAAATAAGCAGATTATGGTATGTAATTATCTCTTTTCGTGGACTTTTGGGTGGTTCCTACAACCGGATTTCACTGTATTATTACTCCACTGTTTGAACAAGGACCAGGCGTCTTTGCCAATCCAAGAGTGGAAGGTTTGTCACACCCATCTCATCGTTACTTGGTCGTTCGTCACTCGAACGTCGCTGGATTAGAATGTTAAAAACCTTGTTAATCCTCCCTGCTCTATACATCCTAACCTGATTGGCCGGTCAGTTCAAATCCAAGATGGAAATAACGCGTCTTCCAACCCTCTCAATTCCTACTGGACACCCCAAACTCGATGTACTCTATAGTCGGGTGTCGCTGAAAGCCAAATGAGACAAGAACTGGTCATACCCGCATCACCACCGGACATCATGCGGCTCATGATGGCAGGTCGAACCAAGGTGGGCAGAGTACGGCGCACGGACAACATTGCGTGGATGATTCGGATTGAATGCAGACGGATGGGATGCAGCAACGCTTCTGACGATCGATGATTTGAACTGAGAGAGACGGAGAGAGAGAGCGAGTGGATGGAGTGCCTCAGATTTCCAAGATGAAGTTCCGCTGACGAGGAAGGTGAAACAGATCCCAGCAACAGCAACTGCAAAACGTTCTTCAGGGACACCTGGGGAAACGAAGCGGGCACAAAGGAGTAGGAAAATACACATGGAAACGATTGGAAGCGTGCCACAAAGGGTGAGTGGGTGAGTAAGGCTTGTAGTAGAGGGAAATTTGGGTGGATTCACTAATGGCGTGATGTTGATGAAGTGCCTTAAGTTTTTCGTAATTATTAAGTCTTAGCATGAAAACAACAAAGTCAGAAGACCATGGAAATGTACCGTCATCAAACAAATCATTCGATTAGATGTACACGGAGAGATATCATATGTGTAAGTACTTGCATTTTCAATTTTAGCACTCATTTAGAAATGCTATTCCTCACTTATGATCCTATTTATTTGTTCCCGCTTATTCCAAGTTGGTTTTGGATAATAGACACGAAATAAAGACGATTCCAACATAAGAATTCTAGTTATTGGTTTGTTTCAACAAGTATACCAATGTCTATTGGTCGCAATGGTTTAAAAAAGTCTTCAAAAATGTATACTACCCATGAAATCGTCATAACTCATTACCCCCAGAAAAATATGCCTCAGCCTTCAATGATGTACGGCAACCCTGAGCCTCAATCTATTTCCCCCAGGCTGATCTTTTCAACAAAGAAACAGGCTTATTGGGCGGGAAAAAAATCCATTGATGCCACTTATCGTATGATAAAAGAATAAAAGAAAACATGCACTTACTGGATAAAGGCATATGCGATTGTGCTTGGACTCAATCTATCTGATTGTTAACTTGCTTCGAAATCTGGTATACAATCGAATGGCAAACTCGTGACCCATTGAGCTTATGCAACAAGAGCGGTCCAAGTCATCCATTAGTTATTTATAACCCAAGTTTTAAACTTAACAGGAAGTTATTGTTTGCTTATTGTGGTTCGAGAATTGTTCAATCAATTTTGATCGATTGCTACATCGGGATTTGTGAGCTCTTGAGAGTATTTTCCTTCAAATCAGGCCAAAGCGGAAGCTGAAATGTGGACAGAGGGGTGAAGTTGAAGAGAAGGTTGTTATGTATAGCATCAGTAAAGTCTGTCTGCTATTTCAGTGTTGGCTCAATATAGAAATGTAAATACAAAGTTCTCTGTATTGATTCGCTTTTGCCTGGGGTGTCCCTCTTTCCCCTTTGTGATCGAAGATCAGAGAGGGGCCACAGAAAAAATTATATGAATGTAGTGTTTCTGCATGATGAATTTCTAGAGTGCATAATTATTTCCACTCTCCCAAAAACCTGGGTAGTAAGCCACCAAATTGATGCAACAATGGGTTCAAGGCTACCTCCGTGTTTTCTCATTTACTTCATATTTAGAATTTCATGTCCTTGCGTAGGCTACAACAGACAATGATGGTAAATTAGTTTAGGTCATGTTAAGGTAGGTAGAAGAAGCCTTTGCCTATCAGCCTTGTTAGTATAGGGACCGGTATGACAAAAAACATGAGGATAGGTTAGGTCACAGACTTCTAGAGATGTGGACTGCAAACGGAAGCCAAAATTTTGCATCTCCTAAACCATTCATCTTATAGACGCCTTACGCTGCACGAAAAATATTTTACGTCCTGCACTTCAGAGGGTGCTTTGTCAGTCAGCCTCTACCAGATAAAGGGCCGATTGGGCCGATTTCTTTTTATTGAATTCTAATGCGTTTGTGCTGTTTTTCGCTAATTCTGTTAAAATCTTATCTATAAGTAGTGACCTGGGTCACATAAGGTCTGGAAAAGAAATTGCGTTCAAGGCAAGGCCTAGTAATTTATTTAGCAATCTACCATGCCTCTTCCCGTTTTCTTTGGGCTTTGTGACGTTGCAAATAAGGGTCCTTATGTCCCTTGTTAAGGGTCCAAATAAGCCATTCGTACAACCGCAAGTTCTGGTTGAATGGATTAACTTGGCCAAATTTGAGCCCAAACCTGTGCTTAGAAAACTCAGGAGACATGGTCAAAGTTATGTAGTAAACACTACATGAAATTTGAATTTTTGGCCTACTCTCGGTCAGTTACATTAGCTTTTGACAATACAAATTTGAAACGACCCTCTTTTCAAGTAAATGATATTAAAATGACCTGGCTTTGATTGAAGAGATCTATGTTTCTTTTTTTTTTTACTTTAATCAATACTTTTATCTAGTTAAGAACTTTCATTTACGGTAGGAAGCAATTGATTAAGGTTAAGAGATTCCGTAGTGACATACATGAAGTCAAGTTAGGTGTTCCTTAGGGCTCC
>NC_081441.1:4117268-4117519 GCF_007210705.1 Tigriopus californicus | reverse complement strand
TTTTGTCAGTCAGCCACTACCAGATAAAGGGCCGATTGGGCCGCTTCCTTTTTATTGAATTATAATGCGTTTGTGCTGTTTTTGGCTAATTCTGTTAAAATCTTATGTATAATTAGTGACCTGGGTCACATAAGGTCTGGAAAAGAAATTGCGTTCAAGGCAAGGCCTAGTAATTTATTTAGCAATCTACCGTGCCTCTTCCCGTTTTCTTTGGGCTTTGTGACGTTGCAAATAAGGGCCCTTATAAGCAA
>NC_081441.1:4117138-4117234 GCF_007210705.1 Tigriopus californicus | reverse complement strand
CAAGGCCTAGTAATTTATTTAGCAATCTACCGTGCCTCTTCCCGTTTTCTTTGGGCTTTGTGACGTTGCAAATAAGGGCCCTTATTAGCAACTCGT
>NC_081441.1:4116113-4117102 GCF_007210705.1 Tigriopus californicus | reverse complement strand
GGTTTTTACCTTTTTGCCACATTTTGGACAAATTGCCTGAAACGTTGCTTTTGGGAGTTAACAAAAAAAATCCCGTTTTTTTATCTTTTTGACATTTATTAAGCTCATTTATTTAAAAACTTGAAAAAGTAGAACAAAACGTGATATATGGGCTTACATATGTGGGCAACCCTTTTTGTGAGATTAAAAAATGGTCACTTTACACCAAATCCAAAACTGACATGACGAAAAATCTCATTGCTCCTAATTTCTTGTTAGTTTTACAAAAACATGTTTTTGTTTTATTGCTTTGATTTGTTTCAACAAATAAGAAGCTTTGATTTGTTTCAACAAATAAGAAAATATGACATCATTTTTTCACGTTTTCTAAAACGTTACATTCTCTTTTGAACAAATTTAAGTTTTTTCACCCTTTTATGGCTGAAATTGTTACCTTTTCTTCTACCCTTGTTATTCAATTTTTTCACCTATTAGTCACCTATTTTGCTGATTTGTTCTACCTTTTTCCCAATGTCTAGTTATAACAGACATGCAAGGTGTTAGGTCAGGGTGGTTTAGTTCGGACTTTTGTTAAACACAATGCAAAGTGTAGTCTGTTTCATTCTCCTCCGCCCTCTTTCCTTGAGGACAATCAAACGTGAAAGCACGAGAATACGCTCTAAGATGCCTGATTTGAGCAAGGTAGTTTTCGTTGAATAACTTATTGTTAATACATTCTAACACCATAAATAGACCATGAACTCCTCTGAGAGACCTTCCAAGTCCTAAAAGAGTAACATCATAAACACTTGAGGGCCCTCTAATAAACACTATTTACCTCCAAAGGCTGAAGAGCACTTCGAATCCAGTAATTGTGGCTAGTCTCCAAAAAAGTTGGACGTAGTTCAGGGTAAGATTAAGGCCTCCATCGAATATGACCAGTTACAAACTGAGAGTAAGGTGGTTCAGGAGGTCAGGTCGAATCCGAAGGCATTTTTCTCTTATGCGAA
>NC_081441.1:4108740-4111659 GCF_007210705.1 Tigriopus californicus | reverse complement strand
GTGATTGTATAAAAAGACGTATTAAGCTGCATTTTGGCCTTGATTTGGAAGAATGTGAAGGCATCTACTAATGAAAAAGTGAATATTTTACCCAGTCGCAATTGAAAATAAGTGCTCACGAAACCACGTGGGTGTCTCTCAATGGATCTATCCATAAACTTGTTCATCTATGCTAGAGCTAGTATTTTATTCAACACAATGGCCTCACTTGGTAGGCAAAAAACCGTGTCGTTTTCTCTCTTAAGAGTTCCAGGGTTGGATGACCAGCCCTGTGAAGGGAGAGTGCCAGGGCCGGGGGTGATGTTGAATTAGGCCAAGGACCCCTTTAACAGGAGGATTGAACATGGCAAATGGTAAAGCTAAGCCACTTTGTGATAACAATATTTCAGCTCACAAAAAGCCACAAGGGATACTACCATACATTATGGAAAAGCAATTTAAAAGAAAATAATCATTTTCAAAATGAAAAAATGTTGAGTTATTTCACTTTAAATGAAAATATTGAAAGTTTTTGCTTTTTATGGTAAAAAGTCTAGAGTTTTAAGAATGGGCAATTGTGAAAAAAATAGAAATGTGCAGTTTGGTCTCAAATGCCGGTACCATTTACGACTCGGTCAAAGAGTTGTGGCAAAAAGAAGAACCGGCCCTGCTCCGCTGATGTCCATTCCTCTAGTTAAAGGTCTCTCTGATTAGGGATAGCATTAGCCATAAACCAATGGAAATTATGGACGTATCTCGATGACCAAGACTCAGGGCTGCACCATTAGTCTTGACGCATGCTTATGCATCGTGCTCTCTCGTTCCTCATATATATATGCTCTCTGTGTGTATACGATCCCTTGTATCCATGCCCCAACTACCGTTCAATAAACAGTTTGCAATAGAGCTTCAACCAGAGTACATCGTCTGTGTGTTCTCCGCGCGTCCATAACATAACAAGATCGGACCAAAGTTTCTACAGACAGCTCAAAGTTAATTGCGGCTGAATTGGCTTTTTGTTATGACTAGTCTTGGTCGAGGTACGTCCATAGTTCTCACTGGTCTATGCATCAGCCTACCCAACCTCGCCATCTATGGCTATTTGCTTGGAGCGACGCTTTGAGTCAGCTGAGTGCTCTCTCGGAAGAGTCGGGAAATCACCAGGCTATGCCCCTCTTAGTCAGCAGCCCAACCAACAACGCCAACAACCAAGAAAGAACGTCCGTGCTCAAGGTGACCAGATACCGAAAAAAATCCCTAACTGAGGTACATTGTGGGGAAGGATTGGGAAATCTCTTACTTAGCTCTGGGCATGATCTTGGAATTTGAGGGCTTATGGCGTATTTCACCAGATTCGAGGAATACGGGGAATTTCTAGGCATTGATTTCAAATATCACTGCGGTAAAGAAAATATGGGGATATTTTAGCAAAAGATTAGTCTTCCATTCCAAATTCTAAATCCCTTGCTGTAATTTTAATGTAATTTTTTCGGCTCAAAATCCGGTAGTTCTAAAGCATAAATTGAAAAATCTTTTATGGTCCTTGTTTTTTTCCACTTCATTTTACCTCTAGCTAGGGCTAAAATAATCCTAATCAGGCGTTTTCCTAATCTTATCATGACTATAAGCCTCCCGTCTCCTACACTTCAACCAGATATCAGTCCATATCAGCTCATATCAAAATTTATTAGTGGAGGCAGTTGAAAACCCAGGGGATATTTTTGCCCCCTAACTTGCCAATATATAGGGTTTTCCCTCCAAAAATAAGATATAACCTAGTATTTTTCGCCATTCCTACCAAAATTTTATGTTTTACTCCTTCAGTATCCCCCAACCCCTTGGTTTAGTTAGAGTTTCAGCCGAGCTGACTCGGTGGTCGCCCTGATTTGACGTCTCTCGTAAGTACATTCGTTCGTACTCCTACATCTTCTGGTCGATGGAAGCAGGGATCAGAGCCAAGACCACATCAGATCCCAGAATCGCTCGGCCCGGGCAAACCAGATACACCAGCCCAGACGAGTGAGTCCCCGGGGACCATCTCACGCCATCGATCCGCTGGCCCTCGCGTCCACTTGGAACGTAAACGCCGTGTGTCTCACATCGCCACGCGGGTGGGAGCGCATTCCGCATGAGCCATTGGCCCGCGGAGCCGACTGAGGCCATGGACACGTCCTCGCCCCCGCCCCCGCCCCTGCCCTTACCTCCGGGCGGAACCGGCGCCATGACAGGCGGAGGATGTGCCTCGCCTACGCCCGCCTCCATCCAAGAGAAGATGACGCGCGAGTTCCAAACGTGGCGGGATTCGCATCCACCCCCGCCCCCCAATCCGGAAGAGCACCCTCCAGCCCGGCCCATTCAACTCAAACTCAAACAAGTACGTAGCCATGAACAGTCGTTATCCAGCCAACCCACCGACATTAATCGCCCTCAAGTTCTGATGAGCTGTTGGGGATTGGTTCTGATCTGAGACCCGAGGGTTGGATGGTGAGCATGATGGAGTTTCAATTGGTTTTGGGCCTTTTGGGGCTGGGGATCCACGTACGAAAAGGACAAAGGGCACTGCCACTTCAGCAGAGAATTGATGCGTGTCTTGGTATTGATGAGGATGTTTGAGGGTTTGTCATGCCTGGCCTATTCTGGTTGACTTTTCAATGGGTAGAAATGTTATGTTCAATCATCAAATGGTTTTTGAATACGCTATTTAGGTCATTGCATGATGGGTAACCCATGGAATTGGGCGGTTTTTGTTTCTTGGCTTATTCTCGGATTATTAACCGATACAAAGGTATGAGATTGCCTGTAAGTCATGTAATGTCATATTTTGTAAAATATTTGGTCATGAAAAGCGTTTCAACCGCTCTAGGCCACCCTAGCACGAAAGGTTGGTCTGGGATTATTAATAAGGAAAACGATCCAAGTCTCGTTTAAAACTAAAGGATA
>NC_081441.1:4087459-4108713 GCF_007210705.1 Tigriopus californicus | reverse complement strand
AAACGATCCAAGTCTCGTTTAAAACTAAAGTATATAAGTTATACAAAAAAAAACAAAAAAACGAAGGAGGGCTTTATGCCTTTCAACGGCTTTTTATCCAGCGGGTTGTGGTTATAGTGTATTTCACAGGAAATTCCTCCTCTATTTTAGCTTGGAAAATGTCTAGATTTCTGGCCATCGTTTGGACGCCACTCCAAGACTTGTTGAGCTTAGAAGGAAACTACAGTTGAAAGAGAAGTGTTGCTTGGTCTGGTCAGAGAGACCTTTAACTAGTTGTTACTTGTTAATGGTATCCATGGTCTGGTTAAGTCAAGGGGATGGTGGAAGCTTCGCATTTTTTCCAGAAAGACACTTGTATTGGGGTTGGCCAAGTGAAAATGATCGGGTTCAATATTATTTCAATTTATTCCCCATAGTGTAACGTGGACCACGATGACGGCAAAACGTCTTTAGTGTTCGACTTGGACGGAAAACAAGCGTTTACCCTCCATTGCCCATATCAGTATCCGGATTACGAGAGCGAGGACAACTTCTTCGTGGAAGCCGATAGTGGGCTCCAGCTATGGTGTAATGCTCTCAACGAGTACTTACTGGACTCGGATAGTCGCTTATCGTTGGCCGTGATCCTTCAGAAAGGTTTATCTCTGTACTCCTCGGCGGATCGACCGTCGGGATCCATGTCCAAATCCATGGCATCGACCTCGTCCTCGTCGTGGTCGCGTTCCTTAGGTGCGCGACCCCGCACGTTCTCATCGCGGCGCACTAGCCAACCTGAAATCAATTCTGATGAGGAAGACGACGACGATGAGGATGAGTTCGACGAGGATCTGGAGGAAGAAATGTACGAAGAGGTAAGAAAGGCATTTAGGAAGAAACCAATCAACCAAAGTTATCCTTGCTTAAGACGCGACATTTGAGCTTGTTTTTTCTTTTCGCTGCCACAGGATGGCGGAGTGGGTGACGACGATCAACTTGAAGACATCCTGGACAACGATCTCTCTTGGGAGCTCGAAATATCACGTCGGAAGAAACGCTGGCGTCAACGAGAGATTGAGCTTCGGGCTGAAATGGGCCGATTGTCAGACGGTGGGGGTTTGGGGAACGACGACAAGACCCTTCAACAGATTTTTCACGACCCCTCCACCAAAACCCGACAGCCCAAGCAGGTGAGTGTGCAAAGTCGGTGTGGACTTGGAGGAAGAGTATTGTTGGACTATATTAAGTTTGGTTTTCTGCAGGTGTTCTCTTCGACCGCCGCCTCAGGGATATTGACCAATGATCTGGTGTCCATCATGGAATCGGCCAAGACCACGGGCATCGACGCCGATACGATCAACGATAACATCTTCCAATGGAACGTGAAGATACGAGATTTTTCTTCCAATTGGTGAGAGAGAAAGAGATCACAAAATTTGGCTTCATACGATTTGAAAGATTCAAATCTGTTTTCCTTCTTCATCGAATATTTCAGCGTTTTGGACAAAGACTTCCAGACTCTGAAGGCCAAGTTCAATTACGACTACATCGAACTCCAGTTGGACTTTTCCATGGACTTGTACCCGTTCTTCCCTCCATTGGTGAAGGTGATTCGACCACGACTGCAAGGCTCTATGATGCTTCGCGTGACCACCATGGAGATACTCAAACTCACTTACTGGAACCCGGCCAAGGACATGAAGGCCTTACTCATGGATATTAAGTCGTTCTTACAAACGTGGGCCCGACTCGATTTGAGTTCGGATCGAAATGACCGCAATCGCTACCCGGATGGAGCCTACATCGACATTGAGCATCACCTTCTTCGTCTCGCATTGGTCAGTGAGATCGTGCCCAGAGCCAACAAGAAGTATGCCGTAGTCACGCCCACCCATAAAGCCTCGTTGCTCCCGGCCTCCGCCCTGGAAACGGTCAAAGAGGTCAAAAAGAAAAGCTCAAAGAAGCCCAATCACCATTCCGAAGAGGGCCCTTCCACGTCTGGGTTGGGAGCCGAGGTCTTGGGGGCCATGGGAGCATCAGGTGGCGGGGCCCTGGACCTCAAAATGGATGAGAGCGAATCTAAACCCGTTGTCGGAGATAAGAAGCTCAAGAAGCTGCAAATGTTCCTCCAGAGGGATCGTCAGAGTAAAGATGAGAAGAAAAAGGCCAGTGAGAAGGTCAAGCTTATGGCCAAAGGTGTGGGTTATTCGCGCTACCAACAGAAAGGCTGGGACGTCAAGGCATACATGGCCGCTCAGAGAGAAAAGGATAAGCAAATCGAATTGGTCTTGGGCAAGATCCATCAGGAACTCAAGAAACTCCATGGATCTTACCCTGCCTCCAATGGAGGCGTTCATCGGAATTTCTCTGAGCTCTTGGAGGGTGCTACGGCTGGCATTGTGTCATCGTCCTCATCCTCAGACAACGTTTCCAACAGCACGTCCAGTGAGGCCGAGGGCCGCTCCAGTAATGGCCCCACGATCGACCGTGAGGGCTCTAGGCGGAAACGGAAACATTCGCCAGACGATGTGAACGATCCCACTGCTGCGGGCGGTGTGTCCACGTCTTCGGCGAATAACGGGGCCAGCTCTCCGATTGATTCGATCGACTCCCAACCAGAGCCTTCCGATTTCGTCGAGAGCGACGAACACGAAAAGGACGAGGAGGCTAGGAGTAGTAGAAAGTCGAGTAGTCACGAGACTCCGATTGACCCTCTAAGTGACTTGTACGCAGTTCTGGAAGGATCGGCGCTGATTCCATTCCTGGAGATGAAACTGCAAGCCAATTCGTTCCTCGAGATCTGCTCACATGCCACCGTCTACAAATGTGTGGTCAGCATCATCAGAGAGATGGGTGAGTGTGCCTAGCCTGCGTTCGGGACTACCGATCATGTCGAGTGGAGTTTGATTTTGACGACCTTCTGTTTTTGCTTTCCAGTCAGTCAAACGTACTTGGTGCCATTATTAGGGCCTCTCCCCGACCAGCAATTTTCAATTAGTACGTTGCTGGAGTGTCTCTCAAGCCAGGCCAAGATCCTCTTGGACAAGATCGGGAAGGCCTCGGCCAATGGAAGCGTCCCCAAATCGGGCAAGGCGGCCGAAAAATTGTCAGACAAAACCACGGACGACCGATTGGCTAAGTACGGGCTCATATCATGTTTCATGTTTTTGAACATGTTGATGTCGCTAGTAACTCGATCGTTTTCTCCACACAGAGACTTCCTACTCCTCTCGAAGGAAGTGGATCATGCCTTGGCTTCCGTCGCCGCGGAATCTAGCGTCAATGGAGAGAGCTCGAGTTTGGCTGAAGCGTTGGCCAACAATCACTCCTCCAGCAATTCAAGTAGCGGCTCAAATCATGGCCGAGCTCACGTGGGCTCATCCGGATCTTCCGCCGGTGGCAATAATACCGATGCGTGTAATGCCGCCTCTAGTAGCACAAATGCCTCGCAGTATCCTCTCCCGGGCACTTCGGACGTGGATGTCAAGCGAAAGTCCAGGAAAGATAAAGCTGCGGATCTTTACAAGGCTCATATGAAGACTTTACAACTGGATTCCTACGACTTCGCCACCTCAGGCTCGCAGGTTCACGCGCACATGACGCAATTTCAGCGCGCCGGCACGCCCAATTCTCAGATCATTTTTCGAGTGGCCCAGGAAATCTCCTCATTCTCTACCTCACTTCCGTTGGACTTTTCATCAGCCATTTTTGTCAGAGCGGACGACGAAAAGACGCCCTTGATCAAGGCCATCATCACCGGGTAAGATTGCATGGAAAATACGTATTAGATTACGAGATTGTCTGAGGAACTGTCTTTGATTTTCAGGCCGGAAGACACGCCCTACACCGGCGGGTGCTACCTCTTCGACATCTATTTCCCGCTGAAATATCCCCAAGTCCCCCCTCAAGTGACGTTCCGCACCACGGGCAATGGGACAGTTCGTTTCAACCCCAACCTGTACAACTGCGGGCGAGTGTGCCTGTCGCTCTTGGGCACGTGGGAAGGCGCCCAAGGCGAACAATGGAACGAAACGTCCACCATTCTTCAGGTGAGTCAGCCGAATCGGACACATTCGCGGATCACCCCGCTCTCACGTGGACATTCCTCAACCCTTCATTTCAGGTCCTCATATCCATCCAAAGCTTGATTTTGTGTTCGGAGCCCTACTACAATGAGCCCGGATATGAGCGACTCTATGGCACGCCCCAAGGCAATGCCGAGTCACTCAAGTACTCCGAAGAGGTGTTCAGAAACAATCTGAAGTTCGCCATCCTAGCTCAAGTGCAGAATCCGCCCGAAGGTTTTGAGGAGGTGATCAAAGCCCACTTCTTCTTGAAGCGACACATCCTGCTGAAGGTGAGATCAAGGAGGACAGTTATAATTGGTCGCTTTCAGTTTGGCCTCACAAGATCATTGGCATACTTTTTTCAGGAATTGGAAAGCATGCTGGACAAGTATAAGGGCAAAGATGTGAAGAAGTACTTCCTGGACGTGAAACGTGAGCTTATGAAGCTTGAACAGCCGCCCAACCTCAAGAAATCATTTCTGACGGCGAATCAATGTGAACCGCATCGCATCAGTCAGACCAGTCAGTCCATTGATGGTTGACTCTCTGACCCCTACCCCCAGTAGCCCCCCCCCCTTTTCTCGCCCATGTACCTGATTTCAAACTGATCGCATTCCCAGATTGAAGGAGGAAATCCCCTTCGATTGGTGATGGCGTCAAGTAACCCTTTGCGTGGCATTTAACCCCATCAACGTGTTTTGTCAGTCGCCTTGCTTTAGTAATCAGTTTATCTTGCCTGTGTTGAATTGGTTGCCCCCGGAACACCGCCCCCTTCCCTCTAGCCTCATCTCTCTCTTCACGTGCATGTGGCCCGTGAAGTCCATTTGAATGTCATGATGTTTCGGTCCATGTATTATCATCCACAATCCCAAACCCAATCGTGTTTTATTTTGGGCACGAGCGTAACTCCCCCCGAGACCCGTCTTTCAACCTGAATCTCGGACTTGGTTAAGGATCCAGCTAAGTCTGAAAATCCGCGTTTCAGTGCCGTCCTTGGGGATTTTCATACTGGCTGAATGGTATGGTTAGGTTTGAGGTATGGGTTTTAAAGGTAGACGAGGTCAAGGATGGTGGAGACGATCGATCAGCGGCCTGGCGATGTATGTCCAATCAGGTCATGATTATTTTTACTGATTCAGCCAAGACCACAGGTGAACTAAACTGTTACCGATTAATGGCCAGAATTTCCAGACTTCGGAAACATTGTGAGTCTTGAACAGTGCAGGGGGAGAGTCCGGACTCGAGTCTTTAATTCGATTTTGGAGTAGTCTTGAGGAAGGAATTTTGTCCGAGCTTGTGGAATTAAATCGTTTTTTTTCTTTTAATTTTGCAAGACGACTCTTTGGCCGGACTCGAGTACAACCCAAAGTAAAACAATCGACGATTCACTCCAGCACTAGTCTCGAACATTGGAGAGTGGCGACTGTTTGCGTTCTAGCTAAACTGGTGTTCTTCGACGCAGGCTTAAGAAATATATGAAAAATAATATAACTGCATTGGGAGGTCAAGGGAGTGTTTGTATTCTCCGGAATTTGTGTTTTTACAAGGCGCAGTCGCCTTCTTCTTCGACGACACAGCATGAAATGAGGTTACAGAAATAGCAATGGTAGCATTTTTAGTAGTAGTAGAAGCAAAGATAGTAATGGTCTGAGTGGAGGCGGGTTGAGGGCGGACCCAGGCAGAACCAGGCTGGACGACGTCTGGCCCGCGTCCCCGGAGGCGTGCGATGGATGGTGCAATGAACAGACCAACAGATCAATCCATCGGGAGTAATACTAACGGGTGGGTGGCCCTTCCCACCCAGTCCTGCCCCACGCCTCCTCCGTCCGCCTCTAACCATCCATTGCACTATCTCTCTATTGAGCCCCTGGGTGGGCCTGGCCTTTCCCACCACCCCCGGTTTGTTCCTGATAGACCTCAATCACGTCGTCTTGCTCCATTTCCAAGGCTTTGGGCGTCTCATCGTCGTTGATGCGGCGACCGTCGAACAGGAACCGCAGCGAAGACACGGGCACGCCCACCCGCTCAGAATAGGACTTCTTCAGCTTGCCCATCTGCGTGGACATCTTGACGCGGAAGTGGATCTCGTTCGAATCCTGCCCCACCACCTTCAATTTGATATACTCAGCCTCGTCCTTGTTCTCAGACATCTCGACACTCAGAGATCTTGATCCAGGGGCAACGATGAGAGTCCTTGATGGAGTCGATCCGTGGAGATGAAATGCGCGAAGGAATGGCGAGCTAATGGCGGACCAACGCGGATGGGGATTTGACGAACGGAGATTCGAACCTGAGCCGATCACGAGCAACCCTCTGACAACACACACGGACAGACACACACACAACTCAGGCGAAGGAACAAACGGAACGAACAGAGAAATAGGAGCGTGCGTTCAGCGGTAAGCGTTGCGACGCCGGTTCAGGGTGACCACGCTCACAGCCTCCGCTCAGACCAAAAACACGCCGAGGCAGTTGAATGGGGGGGACGGTGAGTGGGTGCGGGAGGGGTGAATGAGATTCTTATGGTTTTAAACCTACTATAGGGCTTGGGTGTCTTAGTAGCCTGAGAAAAAGAAGTAGTCAAAGATTGGGGATTCGAAAGTTCAATCACCAGTGGTTTTAAGCTGATGCAGTAAGAGTAAAAACAAGATCAATTGGATGGGATTCAATGAAAGTTTATTTTGATGTAAATATCCATGTTCTGAAATTGAGAGACATGAGATGAGTACTAGGGGTTTTCCATTGGTCAATGCGTTTTGTGCTCGGGATTTGAACCCCGAGTGTTGGGTTAGTCTGCCAAAGCAACGCCTCACTGCCTAAGCGGAAATTTTGGTGGAACTCAGCAGATCCGGCTGAAAAGGCTAGGCAAGGGCTAATTTTGAGGGTGACCGAGTCGAGGGTATAGTTGTTATTGGAACTAACAGATCTTCAGAGTCGCCATTCAGGGATGCACATCGGCAGGCTTGATTAATAAAGGTGACATGGAAATGCCTGGGAGAGATGAAAAAATTCGTCCGGCAATATTAATGAGCAGGGCGAAACAAGTGTTATCCAAACGGAATTGTGTAGACAACACGTGTTTATCTACGTGATTTCGACTATGATTTGATTCCAAAAGTCAACTTTTCACACTTGAAAACCAACTGCAAACGCTAAAGAGTATCAGATTTTGGAACATTTCGAACTTCATTCTGGTGGGTTTCATTCAAGCATTTTACAAGGTACTTTGGTACCCTAGCACGTTTCTTTCAAACCCCCTACATTAGAAAAGGTATTTATCTTCGCCCCAAGTGACTTACTCAGTACAGTAAAATTTTAGGGGAAAATATTGGCTTATATATAGCGTCTGAACACTGTTTTCCAAGAATCATTTCAACTCATATCAACTCTACCAGCATTATTCTTTGTCCCAACCCAGGATTTAGGGATAAACGTTATTCTCCACCGATTAGTTGGCGGTGCTCATTTTTAAATTTGTGGCAAAATGTTAAAAGGTTTAGATAGAGACATTAAGGGTTATTGATATCGTGTTAGTCTAGGTAAGGTTAGATTAGGTTTGATTAGGCCAGGTTACGATTTAAAAAAGTAGCACCGCCAACTAATCGGTGGAGAATAACGTTTACCGGATTTAGGGTCAATTCTAGCGAACGTCGAGGCTTGATGTGCATTTTGAGAGCACCTTCTAGCCCTCGAGAATCCAGACTACTTCAAACAATGAAGTCCACCTCTCTTCTTTCTCGGGCTCCTTCATTGTTTAATTTGCTTCCCTCTAATATCCGTAAGGAACACGTAGGCCTTGTTGATCCGGTAGCATCTTTCAAGTCTAGGACAAATTTTTAAATAGCATTCCCGATCAACCCTGTATACATTCAAGGACTAGCTCGGTCTTCCAACTCAAATTCGTTGGTAGACCAAATATGATGTAAAGATTGAAAGGTACCTAATAGACAAAGTATAACCTTTCATTTTAATAATACTCGGGATTATGTTGCCTGTAGCGGTTAGATAAGCCCATGAAAAACCAAACAAACAAAAATACATTCCGATTTCAACCTAGAACTTCTACAACTAGGGAATGTGAACGAGCTTCCCACCAAATCGGCCTGCTCCCGAACATAGCAATTCTGAGCTGGTTTTTTTTTGTTTGTTTCTTCAGGCTTTTCTAACTCCTACGGCGCATGTAATCCCCAGTACTATTAAATTTCAATAAAAAGTCGATTGTGATTGTTAAAAAAAGTGTGACATCATATGTGAACGTATTACATACTACAATGTATCTTTAAATATGTTATAAGGAGCCGCTAAGCTATTGCAAGTTTTAAGACTCAATTTTTATTAAAATTGGCAAACTACCAAAAGTGGTTTTACCTTCATATCGCCTTTAAATAATTATCTTCTACCTTAAGCACCTTGTTCGTGACATTCTAAATACTTTTTTGAGCTAATTTTCAAAAATGGATAACTTTGCGGTCAAGCCTTGGAAACTGTATGGATCTTGACAATTTTTGGTTTGCTGAGAAGGTCTGGGGTTCATTGTGCAAGCTTCATTTTTGTTCTGTTGGGCAATTTTCCTTATTCTCTTGAATCATTCTTCCATGTTTTTGGCGTTTTCCAGGAATCTTTTTTCTTCTTTATGAAGCTGAAAAAAAGAACTCATGATTTGAAAAACCTTCCAATTAATATGCGCAAAGAGCAACCAGTAGGTACTTTCTTCATTGTGTGCTATTCATAAAGTGACTCATGTCACTACATTCTCATTTATCCTTCTCGTCACATACCCTGTGTTCTTTGACAGGTTCGTTAGATTGACACCCTTGGGCAACTGCTTCAAATTCAGCACCTGTAACTTTTGTTCTTCCCATATATGGTTCATCAGGTCCTTGATTTTCAGAAGTTCTTGATTGAGCAAGGCATCAAAGGATTGAAATTTTTACTTCACGCTACGTTGAAAATGAATTTGGGCAGCCTGATTACTTTAACTCTACGGAACTTCATGATTTAGAGTCGCGCAACCTGCCTCCTGAGTGTAGGCGCAAAAAGATTCAGACACATTCAACGACATCCCACCATAATTGTCATATGCGATTGAAAATGTAAATTGGCAGCCCTTGTTGCAACCTCCCGTGATTATCAATTTGGTCCCCATCAGTTGGAATTACTTGAGGACTAAAGCAGACTAGTATTGGGGCGAGGTTTTGGTGTACTCTTTACTGATGGGATCAAATAGATTTTCAAATTGAGAATTGCCAGAAAGCTAGGAAAGTCAAAGCACCACCCTATCCATCGTAAGGTAAAAGGCTAGCTTTGCCAAAAAAGCAATCCTGGTATGAGCGAAGAAAAATCAGGGTCACTTTTTGCGACTAACTAACGGGTTTCCGATGTTCCGGCGTTAGTGATGTCATATGCCACTGAAAATGTAAATTGATAGCTCTAGTTGCAACCTCCCGCGATTATTAATTTGATCCCATCAATAGTACTCACTATCCATCCCAGAGATAACTCCATGAATAGATCGATCAAGGGCGCTGCAATTGCATGTTTTCGTTTCAGCTGTCGCTGGGTGTCAAAAAGTTCCGATCGTAGTCAAAATTCCTAGGGCAACTATGGTACAAATCTGAATGGTTGACGGTGCGTGCAAAGTCTGAGCTGAAACTCCTAATACAACCCTTTGCCGAGCAATTGCTCTCCTCTAGCACCCTTCAAAAAATGGGTTAGAAAAAGCTGTCTGACCACAATTTTAACACTGAAACGTTGAAGGGGCTATGATGGGGCTCCAATTGCAATATTCATCCATATGGTGGAAACACTTAACTGAAACACAAGGAACAAGCCTGGGTTCAGGCAGACCTCAAGAGGCGTCGGAATTATCTTGATTATGTAAAGGTTTAATCACGTTGCCCACATTAAAGCAAATTGTTGGGAGATTGAAATGAAATTCCGAATGTCTCATCATTGCGTTGCAATTTTGGATACATTTTGCTACACTTTCAAGATGAGTTGCTAATCAAGGGCAATTAATAGAATATGTGATTTGCTCTGCTAATGTCCCAATCTTTTGAACATGTTACATGTGTTTTACCCAAAAAGCATGTTTTTATTATCCTACTGCTCTTTCTCCATGCATATTTGTAAGAATCACAAGAAATTAAAAGAAAACCAGACTAACGAACAATTCATGGGAATGATTAAACTTGCCTAAAGGGAGATCTCATGGAGTGTGATTTGTCCCTTGCCACCCAGCCTCAGCTGACCTGAAATCATGCTCATCCAGTACAACTCCTGTGGAGCTTGAGCATTCTAGTTACTTGGTTTTCTATGATCCATCCCAACATTTGTGCATTTGGGTCCTTGCAGGCAAGCTGCCGCAAGCTTGCGCCGCTGCCTGGGCACCCCCAGGCCCTTGCAACCAAGAGGATAGGTTAGGTTAGGTTTGGTTAGGGATCAGGTTAGGTTAGGTCTAAAATAGGATCGAGATTAGTCAAAAAGTCACTCTGCACAAATGTTTGGATGGATAACGGTTACAAGTTTTTGGTGTATTAGTCTTTTTGTTTGGCTTGAGTAGAGTGAAAGATTTGAGTTTTCTGCTGGACTTACGTCTTTTGCCGAACTCGCCCCAACACTACTTCTTCTATCCTCATACCGGATTCAACCTTGTCTTGTTTTTCCATCCTAGTGTAAAGCCTCCCTTGGACCAGTGACCAGCGATCAGGGATGAGAAATTATTTAAAGCCAGTTTCTACTACCTGGCAGAAATTGGTGCCAGAAAATGGCAGAAATTGTTCCAAAATTAGTGGCAAAAATGGCAGAAAATGGCCAAAAATTGTCATTTGCTGCCAGAGGTGGGAAAAATTGAGATGGATTGAATTTCTGCCACTTTCTTCCACAAGTGGCTAAAACTGGAAGAAAGGGGCAAAAAAGGCAGGAATTGCTGGAAGGTGGTCACAAATGGCTGCTGGTGTTTAGAATGAATGATGTTGATTCTAAAAGATGTCAAGGACAAGAATGATCATATGGGTTGGATATGCTTTTTAAGCGTCCTTTGCTAAAAAGCATATTGATATAACATTGGCTGAAATGCAAAATGTTCCTCAAATATTGATATTTATAATGTTTGATGATTGATTGAATTGATAACAGTATCCATAGACCACTGGCAGCAATCAAGGCCTAGCCACAGTAATTACAGGTTTTTTCATGGTCATAAAAAATGGTTATTGAATACGATACAACTTTTTTAAATGCAACTGCCGTCATTTTGACTTTAAAAAGTTTAGATCAAATGCCATCCTTGACTCAAATCAATTGCGGTGGCAAAATTCAAATTTGATCACACTCCAATGACGTTTAGTGGTTGTATCTCACATTCCATGCAAAATACCCATCTCAAAGTGTCAAAATTACATGCAGGTAGGCTTAAAAACTAACGGAAGCGATCGTAAATACTAGAAAAAGATGATTTAGAATAATACAAAGAACTCTATTTTCGGCCATTTTTGGCCATTTTTTGCCACTTATTTTGGACCAATTTCTGCCAATTTCTGCCATTTTCTGCCACCAATTTAATTTCTCATCCCTGCTAGTGACACATATATCTAAATGTTCTGAGTGAGAAATCAATAAATAATAATCGTTTACAATCCAATCAAGTACAATTAGTGTCTCCACACGAATTTTGAATTCAATGAGAAAAATGTCCTCACTTGGGTCGAAATATGGGGCGACCAATTAAAGGTTCATTAAAAGATCATGAAAGTCAAAATCAATCAAGGTCATGGTGGAAAAACTGCATGCCTTACAATCTCAAATTGCATGACAAAAAGTGTTTTTTATATACCATCAAGAGAGATCTACAATTCGGCTGTGGCTTAAATGAAATGATAAATCCATCAATATTTGAGGAATTTCTGAATATTGCAATATTGCAATTTTATCTCGCTTATCATATGCCCACTTTTCATGTCCGGATCTACGTTTACCCATTTTCCCTCGTCTTTCGTTGCCCTTTTCTGAAGAAAGCGCCAGAATTGGCCCGCCACTTGAATTTTGCCATCGCTGGCGCCGTCAGTTGTTGCATTTGGCTCTGGACCATCGGACATTTCCTTTCATCCCAGGCTCTCATACCACCCTCCCACCCGTGCAGGTAGGCCCAGTCCGGCCAGTCCATTAACTCTCGAAGTTGGGAGCGGTGGGGAGGTCGATTTTGCCCGGATTCCTTGAAAGCTGCATGAACACTTATACCCACTAGCCACCCCCCATTGTTGGCGAAATTCAGAGACCCAGTTCGGCCACGGTCCTGCTCGCGGGGTCACACCAACTGCATCGTTTCAGTCCCACCCACGGCCATGGATCCTCCCGAGGCCCAACCCTTTGTCGGTCCCACCCTTAGTGTGGGTCTGACCTATTCGTGGCAGAATCTGTGCGCTCAAGTGCCTTTAGCCCGGAAATCGGCCCTGGGAAGCTGCTGGTCGCGAAGGTCATCCAGTCCGACCCTGTCGGATCCAGGGGCGAACGAGGCCTTGAATTGGCCTTGGCGCGAGAGTGGAAAAGTGGTTTTGGACCATGTGAGCGGGATTGTGGAACAGGGCGATGTGTGCGCCATTCTGGGCGCTTCCGGAGCGGGCAAATCCACGCTGCTCAATGCCCTGACCATGAGGAATGTGGATGCCTTAGAGGTGAGTGGGCCAGGCGTGGCCCAAAATCAGGGAGGGTTCTAGATAAAGCTCGCACGGATACCGTATTAGGTCAGCCTTGTCTACCTACCTACAGTGATGTGTGTAGAAACCAGTGGGTGGGTCATTGCCATGCCGAAAAGTAGCGTTCAATTTGATTAGATAAAGCAGGGTATCAAAAGATGCCACTAGTCCATTATGGACACGGGCATTTTGTTATTCAAAACGATTCAATTCAAGGATTGACCTTTGAATGCTATTTTGAAGTCCACGTGCTCAACAAAGTTCATTTTGAAGTTTGTCGCCCAGCTAATCATTGCGTACTAGTAGACACTAATTAGACTTGGAAATCTCCAAGCTAGAGTACTACTACTGCTGTGCATCGGATCGGATCGGATGTAGTGAAAATTCTCGGATACAGATTGGGTTTTACTACAGACTCGGGGAAAAAATGAAGTCACAATTACTGTAGTTTAGCTCTGATTGGGGTTGGATTCGAAAAAGAATAATCCAGATTGGAGTATTTGGAGGACATTAATTTGGGTTACGAGACTTGGACAGATCCGATGCACAGCTCTATTGCATGCTCTGAGCCTAAATTTCTCAATATAGATGTACTATAAATGCACGTCTGATTTCATTGGGTTTGGTTTTCGACCAATATTTTTCAGCACTTTCTAGGCAATATTGGTACTCGTGTCATGACAGACAATAGTTCTTTTGTTTTATGAGAATGTGTCATCAACCAATGGAGCTCCTTTAATGATTTCAGATCAGTGGCGAACGATACTGTAATGCTGAGTTGGTCACGCCCGAGTCTTTAACGGCTCAATCGGCTTACGTTCAACAGGACGACATGTTCATTGGGACCTTGACCGTACGGGAACACCTTCAGTTCCAAGCACGAGTTCGAATGGATCGACAGTTCAACGCCAAAGAGAGAATGGCTCGCGTGAAGGAGGTGATCCAACATTTTGGCTTGGATAATTGCGCTGACGTTCTGATTGGCGTGCAAGGAAGAATTAAGGGAATTTCCGGAGGCGAATCCAAACGACTCGCTCTTGCCTCCGAAGTGTTGACCAATCCGTTGCTAATGTTTTGTGATGAGCCTACTTCCGGATTAGACTCGTACATGGCGCAAAACGTGGTCGAAACCTTGAAGAATATGGCTGGAGAAGGCAAGACGGTGATAATCACCATACATCAACCCTCATCGCAAGTATTTGAAATGTTTAACAAAGTCCTTCTTTTGGCTAACGGACGAGTGGCTTTCCATGGGAGTCGCGAGAATGCCGAAGGATTCTTCCGTTCCATGAACATGATCGTTCCCCAATATTTCAATCCAGCCGATTTCTACGTCCAAAAACTGGCCATGGTGGCAGGGAAACGTGAAGAGTCTGAAGCTCAAATCCAACAGATCTGTGACACGTTTCAATCTAGCACATGGGGATCGCAATTAAGTGATAAGCTAGACAAGAACGCGAGTCCGGACGCGTCCGCTTCGCAGCCTTCGACCAGAGTTGCCATTTCCAAGTACAAGGTCAGCTGGTGGCAACAGTTCTCGGCCCTCATGACCCGAACCTACTTAGCCACCATCAAGGAGCCCTTGATTGCCAAGGTCAAGATCATGTCGACGCTAGTGGTCTCGCTTGTTTTGGGCTTCATCTACTACGGGCAAAAGCATGATCAAGCCGGGATCATGAACATCAACGGCGCCATTTTCATCATCATCACGAATCTCTCGTTCGAAAACATCTTTGCCGTCATCATGGTGTTTTGCAATGAGCTGCCCATCTTTCTCCGCGAACACGCCAACGGAATGTATCGAACCGACGTGTACCTGATTTGTAAACAGCTAGTCGAGACCCCTGTTTTCATCATTACCACAACTATTACGGTTGTTATATTGTACTGGATGACCGGGATGAATCCGGATCCCATTCGCTTTTTGGGTGCTCTAGGAATCGCGCTTTTGCTGACCCAAGTCATCGTGTCGTTTGGCTACATGATCTCTTGCATCGTACCCAATGCTCAAGTGGGCAATGACATCTCTCCTGTGCTTATCTTACCATTCATGCTCGTGGGGGGTTTCTTCCTCAACAATCTCTCCATCCCCACTTGGCTCATCTGGCTGAAATACATCTCTTGGTTCAAATATGCCAACGAGTGCCTAGTCATCAACCAATGGAGTGGGGTGGAATAGATTGATTGTGATGAGGGCGTGGATTGGGGTTGTATTCACACGGGAGATGAGGTCATTGCGAGATTGGGCTATGACAAAAGCAATATGACTTTCAACCTCTTGATGATGTTGGCATTTTCTCTTGTCTATCGTGTCATTGGATTCCTCGTGCTTTGTGTCAAAAGCCGACGTCGCAACTGAAGAACCTCATTAATATTTCAAAGCCTCTTTTCTTGAATTTTCATTCATGAGGTGCCTGGAAACGGGGTCATAACGCTCCTTTGCCCTTGGTCCAAAGGTGAAAGTGTACGCACAATACGTGGAAACGAAATTTGCCATTGGGGGAAGGGAGAAGCAGAGTATAATGACGAGCAATAGTAACTATTATAATGTTTAGTTTGAGAAATAAACACTTTTGCCCACCTCCATCTTATCTCAATCGACTTTGTGCCTTACACGTACTATTGGAGGATGCCCAGATGTCGCGTTATATAGCATCTAATAAAGACGATCAGTGACTCCGAGGACATCTTCGAATGATGAAGTTCGTCGGAATCTTAGCGTTGGCCGCTTTGGCCATTTCCAATGTTTGGGCCATGGATTACAGCGGGTGAGTTAAATGCCATCAATTCAACTCGGTTCGGTCCTAATAAAGCTCTGGCACGATATTTCTTTGAAAGGTACAAAGTGCTCCGAACGCAGGCTTTGAACAAAACCGCTGCCGGACTTTTGAGAAACCTTCAGGCTGAGAATTCCCATTACGACTTCTGGAAAGACGCCAACACTGGAATGAATGCCGAGATCATGGTCTCCCCCGGTCATCTGTCTTCTCTCCAGAACTACCTCAAGGGTCAAGCGATTCAGTATTCCTTGAAAGTGGAAGATGTCCAGGAGTACGGTTGTTTTCATCCGTAACATTGTCTCTACGGCTTATCTTTCATTTCTTTCACATGAATTTAGACTCATTGCCAAGACCTCCCAAAGAGAGCCTTTAGCTTCCAAACGGGGTCCGTCCAGTCCCAAGTACAATTTAGACTGGAACGATTACTATGACTATGACATCATTGTCGAGTTCATGGAGGAACTGGCCAATGATTACGAGTTCGTCAACGTGGTGTCTATTGGCAAAAGTTACGAAGGGCAAGACATGAAGGTGATTCAGATCACCAAGGCTGGTGATGGAGCTCCCAATGTGTGGATTGAAGCTGGAATCCATGCCCGAGAGTGGATCGCCCCTGCTGTGGCAACTTACGTTATTCGAGAGCTCATCGAGAACTACGATGATCATCCTGAATATTTGGACAGCCTGAACTTCCATTTCTTGCCTTGTGCCAATCCTGACGGTTACCAATTCAGTCGGAACGAAGTCAGTATTTGAGAAATTATGCAAATTGTTTAGACTTAACGTTGCCCGTGTGGCTGTTATAGCAACGCTTGTGGCGCAAAACTCGATCGGACACAGGTTCTTCTTTGGGCTGCAAAGGAGTCGATCCTAACCGAAACTTTGACTACGCTTTTGGAGGTAAGTTTCAATGAATTATTGATATATAGAGGCTTCGACAACAGCTCAGGCTCAGAATATGTATTATTAGTCAATTAGATAAATACAGTGTTTTATGTGTACGAAGTACTTGCTATCAGCGACTAAGACTTCAGATAACGTTTCCTGATGTCGTGAGACTTGGCATGCAATTAAGCTTTCGAGTGAGTGTCTCTTAACACATGCTGGCGTATCACTTTAAAGAAGTAAAACATGAGTATCACTTACATGCACATGAGAGCATTGAAACAAATTTTCAGTTATGATCGGTTATGACTTCCCTCCGTGCTTGAAACTAAGACGGATACAAAAGAACCATCGAATAAATTATCATACCACCATAGCTCTGATGTTGACTTCGTTGTCAGATTGATTGAGCTTAAACAAACCAACTTGCAAGGGTTAGACATAAGTTTAGAATCAATGGATGTGTCCTTCTTATCGTGAAGATTCAAAAATGAGGCTTGAACTAAGGCCAATATATCCCAATCAAATATTCTTCAAGTAAATTCACTTCTTTTCAATCCAATAGCCGAGCGTATATCCAAATTGCTCCCTTTGTGGATGGTCTAAGATGTATCATATTCCATGTTTTAGAAAGCGGCGTGAGTAACGACAAATGCTCCGATATTTACCCGGGTCCCGAGGCTTTCTCCGAGATCGAGACAAGAAATATTCGTGATTACACCTCCAGTCTTTCCCCGACTCCCGTCATTGCCAAGGCTCTTCATAGTGCCGCCGAATTATGGCTCTACCCCTATGGTTATGCTCTAGATACCTACCCTGAGAATGTGGACGAAATTGTAAGGATCATTGTATATCTAGCATTATTAATTCAGTGATCCCTCATTTGCCATTGTTTTCTAGCGAGCTCTTGGCGAAGAATGCGTCGAGGCCTTGAACGCCGTGAATGGAATGAATTTCGTTAATCAACACTCGGCTGGACTTTGTAAGACCAAATTTTCCTGAAATCATTGCTTGAATTATGGGATAAGCGATCGTTTAAATTGAACTTTTCCATTAGACCCCGCTGCAGGTGATGCCAATGATTGGTACACTGGTGTGCTGAAGGCTCGTTTCACTTACACGGTCGAGCTTCGCGATCAAGGCTACGGTTTCCTGTTGCCCCCAGAACAAATCATCGATTCGAGTGTGGAGATTTGGGCTGCTTATGAGGTGCTCTTTTCCAAGGCCATTGAAGTATCCAAGTAAATCCGGGACGAAATAAAGAGACTCAAAACTAAATCCACCATATCGTTTGGCCTTTAAAACATCTCAAACGAGCCTCTTCATTTTGGTTGGCGAATGTGAGAAAATGAAAGTGGTAACCTAAAAAGTTAACCATCGCTAGGGCTCGAAAAACAGAAATCTTTTTCAAGACCAAATAATAGCAAAAAAGTTTTTTGTTTAACTAATAAATAATCTTTAGTCACAGGAAAAAAAAATTATGAAAGGCAAAGATATAAGCCTGTTTCAAAGCAAACAAAAGCAAAAACAAAGACAACGTGAAACTAATTTTGCATAAGTACGAAGTCATTACCAAAGGATTCAATATTTTCAAAATCTTTGAAACCAAAAAGCCTTAGAAGTTTTATTTCACCTATCTCCCACGACGAAGAGCCCGGGGCTAAAATGCAAACCTCTTCTTATTTGCTCTTTTGTGTGTCAAGAATTGAGATTCTAGATGCGTTTTCTGGAAGGGATTTAGCCTTTGCCTAAAAGACTAAAACACACACATACACACGCATGTAATATTTCATCAAAATTAGACGTTTCAAGTCAATAATTTAAAATTAACTTTCAAATTAAAACAATTTCCTCCGAGCCCTGATCATCGAATATTGATTGCTCACGCTTCTTGGTTCATGGGCTACCTTGAAAGGGACTCTCTTACTAGCAGGCCAATTACTTGAAGGCATAGCATGTAAAATAGGCAATTAACATCATATTATAATGTGACTTTATCCTCATTCTGGTTGGAGAGTGAATCGTTTCGTGTCAAATTTGAAGAGGAGCTAAAAATGTGGCACGAAAACGTTTGATGGGCTGTGATTGCATGACGCAGTTTTAGCTTATTCCGTCTCAATAGGAAATAATACAAAATGAATTAATTTCTTTCGCTGAAGTAGGTGAGCAAGAAATCTTGGAAAACTCAACAAGCCGAGAAAGGGCGGATTGTGCCTCATTGATTAGAAAATATATAAATATATTCTTTTCTAAACCGCACCAAATCTATAGTAAACTTTTACGTTGTTTCCATAAAGAAACAAAAAGATGTTGAAACACGGAAAGTTCATTTCAAAAGCTGTTATTAAAAAGAGTTCGGTGATATTTTACAAAAACTTTTATTGCCAAATTGAATCTAAGATGAAGATCGTAAATTTTACTTTAGGCAAAATTGCACCGTGGATATTTTTAGCAAAAATGAAAATTGTGATACTCTCATCAGGAGACAAAATGGGTGTTTGAATGTTCGTACAATAGGCGATTAGGCAGAGGGTAGTCCTCCAAAATAACGGAGAGTTCGATGAGCGTATCCAATTGAAGATGGGTAAAGCTTTTCAAACGAGTGTTTGCATATAGCGGATATTTATGTCCAGAGATAGCATCACAAAGCTAACTCTGTATAGGTCGATTCGGGAGGCTCGTCTTGAATATGCCACGCCCATTTGGGCCCCAATTAGTACAGGAGGTTTGCAAAAGCTCGAACAGGTCCAAAGGTGTATCACCATAAACATTGAGGATATGAGAGAGCTCTCTTATTAAGAGAAGCTTAAAAGGTTGGGACCGTTCAGTTTTGAGACAAGACACGAAAGGTATCTGTTATTGTACGTCTTCAAAGTCTTCCATGATACAGTCCCCACATCCTGGGTTGGGACAAAGTTCATGAATGCTTTTGAAAACATAGAGTATCAGATACCTCTCTTACATCTTTGGACCTGCTCGACCTTTTGCATACCTGCTGAGCTAATTGGGACCCAGATTGGCTCTATTCGATCCCATTCAAGATGCAACTAAACAGTCGTACAGAGTTAACATCGTGATACTATCTCTGGACCTAAACGTGCGATATATCCAACCACATATTTGAAAAACTTTGCCAACCTTCAAGTGGAAATGCTCATCGAACTTTCCATTTTGTTGGGAGGGCTGTAACTAATCCTTCATGGGCGATACCTGCTCGATATTTATTCCTCCATTTTCTACAAGCGAAGTGTTTAATACCATTGACCTAAATTCTAAATGTCATTGCACAAAATTTCATTCCTTCCCTCCCCCCACCCGAGTTACAATTCTACATTTCTGAATCATTTTTATTCGATGTCAAAAAAAAAGAGAGCGCCCGGTAATGTCCGCACTGAAATGTCGTTTCTGTAGATGACAAATGCTTCATTCATATGTTTTCGAGTCCCGTTTACTTACGCTTTATCCCGACTAAATTTTCACTCCCATAATTTAACTTAGAATATGGTGATTCAAGAACAAGGGTAGATATTTAGATAGGTTAGCTCCATGTAATCACCCCAAGCTTTATTGTAAATCCCAAGGCTGATGAGTCAAATTTCTGGTGCAATTTAGAAGTAACCTCGAAGAAACTAAAGAGCTCGGTCGTAACAAATATTCGTTACGGGATTTCTTTCAAAAGAGTCCGTAAAATTAGAATGAACCGGAAATGACTTGATTGGCAAATTGATTCCTAACATTGATTTTTTAGATTCGAGAAGGCCATCATGGCTTACGAAGAAGATAAGACTCAGGGGCAAATTTCTTCAGAGTTCAGAGATTTATTACAATCTCCTCCAAATTACAATTTAGCTGCAATGTTTGGTTGGTACTGTGGGCAGTACAATTATTTAATATAATGAGCCTGCAATCAAGCAAATAATTACGCCTCACAGTGACAGAAAGTATTGAAGGGAACACGGAAATTGCGCAACTTAAAGTGTGTGAATGAGTGACACGTTAAAGGGAAGGTGTCTGCGTTCAATCAATGATATCCTTTTTATTTGGCTATGAATAATGTTTTTTCCTTTATGTGATTTCCTCATTGTTATTGAGAATCAAATAGAATCAAACCAAAGAACGATATTACCCGTTAAGAAGGGAACACATTTCTTCAACCGTTGAGGATTTCTAATCATTCATGACTTTAATTCAAAACTGAACCATACTTTTTCCAGTGCAACTAATGATTCCAATTTTAGTCACGAAAACTCAAATGCGGGTCCATGTGTATTGTAATTATCTCTATTCTCTGTCTGAATATTGCTTCTCCAACGATAGTAATTGTATATAATTGCCAAGGACCACTTCAGAATTCAAGAACCAGTCAGTCACCAGCTTTTCGGTTGAAAACATTTCTCGCTCATGGATCCGGTCTCACTTTAAAAGCTTGTTCGAAAGATGACTGTTGCGACAACCAAAGGCCCGATGAAAAGGTTCGAAATTGTGTCCTTTGCTGTTATTTATGAAACTGATTCGGGTGTCAACTATTGATCCAGATTGGTAATGATGTGAACCTTCATTTCTGTTTCAGTGATTCGTCATTCAATCATTGTTGGAACGAACAAAGCAAACCCAGCAAACTGAACGATGAGTTGGTGTCTTGGTTCGCTGATTTGTCGACTTATAGCAGCTTACATGGAATTAGTTGGTCCACTCGAACTCAAAGTCGCTTGATTCAAAGCCTAGTATTTATGGGTGCTGTTTTCATATGCATCAGCTTGCCGATTGTTTTAGTATATGAGAGCATCAAGTACTCTCAAAATGATCGGGTGAATACTGCTGTGGAATGGCAGAAGGCGAAATCAATCACCTAT